>NW_012101743.1:2255071-2257903 GCF_000951045.1 Mandrillus leucophaeus
AGTCTCACTCTGTCACCCAGGCTGGAGTGCAGTGGCACGATCTCGGCTCACTGCAACCTCCGCCTCCCAGGTTCAAGCAATTCTCCTGCCTCAGCCTCCCTAGAAGCTGAGATTACAGGTGTGTGCCCCACGCTGGGCTAATTGTTGTATTTTTAGTAGAGACAGGGTTTCACCATGTTGGCCAGGCTGGTCTTGAACTCCTGACCTCATGAGATCCACCCGCCTCGGCCTCCCGATTACAGGCATGAGTCACTGCACCCGGGCCCCTTTCTTTCTTATATGTAGCTTAAAATATAAACAGGCTTTCTATTGTCTTCTACCAACATTTAGAAGAAAAGAAAATATATTTTCTCCCGAGTCCTGTCATTACTAACATTAAATCTCCCAGATCAGTTATCCTGCTCCGTCTCAAAAAAAATTTGGACTGGCTAAGATAGGAGAGAAAAGGCATTACTGAAGGCATGGAGGTGGGGAATGTGCAGAACTTTTGAGGATGAGCCTAGAGAGCAAAGTTAGGGCCAGGTTATAGGAATGCCTTATGTCATACTAAACTGCTTTTTATTTTTTTTGAGACTTGAGTCTCGCTCTGTTGCCCAGGTTGGAGTGCAGTGGTGTGATCTCAGCTCACTGCAACCTCCACCTCCTGGGTTCAAGCAATTCTTCTGCCTCAGCCTCCCGAGTAGCTGGGATTACAGCCACACACCACCATGCCAGGCTAATTTTTAATTTTTATTTATTTATTTATTTATTTTGTATTTTCAGTAGAGACGGGGTTTCACCATATTGGCCAGGCTGATTTCGAACTCCTGACCTCAGGTGATCCGCCCACCTCAGCCTCCCAAAGTGCTGGGTTTACAAGCTTAAACCACTGTGCCTGGCCACAGTGAGCTTTTTGAAGCAAACAATGCTTTAGCATAATCATCTCTGTGTATGTCTTGGTTCTCACTGTTCTCTTAGTCTTTCCATTTTCACTATTTCCTAAAATCCAGAAAAGAAATGCCAGGGCTAGGCACCATAAGAAGGTGTCATGAGGCATATCAAGAGGCAGAAAACACGGACCTTGCTCTCCAGGTACTAATTATCTGGTGTAGAGAAAATAAATAGAGCTAGCCCATATACAGCTCTGTATTTCTATTATAGTTCGTACTATACTGAACAGTAAGAATAGTAATAGAAGTGCAGAGGAGGGAGAGATTATTCTCAGATAAGGGATTGGGGAAGACAGGGGTTTCAACCTCATTTTGACCCCTCTTGTGACACAGACATTTCCATTATGCGTAATGATTATTTCAAACCTTTATACTCACCTCATGCTCACTGTACCCATTCACATCCCCCTCATTTTCAGGAGATAACCTTGTTTCCTACTCGACGTAAATATTAGAGGCTAAAAAGCCTGAATCCATTCCTTTGTATCATCTTTCACTTCTTTTACCTACATATTTATTGTCATTTCTTACCTCTTTTTCATGTCATCCATCACTGATGATTTAGTATTCTTGTTTTCTGTCCAAAGTAGTGTGGTATAATACAAAGATCACCGGACGTTTAAGAAAGATCTGGATTTCAGTTTTGGCTTTGTAGCTTACTAATTGTGGGACTGGCAAATTTCTTAAAGCCTTTACCTCAGAGTCCTGCTTTTCTAGGAGGGAGGTAATCCAGCTACCTAACCCAAAGGTCTATATGGCAATTAAATGAGAATTTGTATACTAGGTCTAATACACAGTAGGCCTTCATTCCTTTCTTTTCCAGAACATTGCTCTGTTATCTTCTTTTCCAGTGGTTCCTTCCCTTCAGGTTATAAAAGTGCTGGGACACTTTATTGAAATCTTTTTACATTTATACCTAAGCTTTTTGAAAACTCAGACCGTGCTAATGTCTCTATATCTTCACCTCTTATTCATTCTCAAATCCACTGGAATATGACTTCTGTTATCACTGTTATCATTGAGGTTCTCCGTGCTCAGTAACCACCTAATTGACAAATTGGTTGGACTCTGGTTAGTTCTGGTGAAAGCAAGGTAATTTCTAAGGTTAACAATTTGAAGATTGAGAAAAACTAACATATAGAACATGCTAAGAAATCCGGGATGAATATTACTGAGCAGCAGTAATATCCAGTTCAAGTTAGCATGAAATTGTAGTAAACCAGATTAGGATGGTTCTGTGATACATTCCATTAACTTTCTGAAGCCAAGGAATTGAGAAAGCAGAAGTTGTTCATGGTTGGGGATGGTGGTGGGATAACTGATCTGGGAGATTTAATGTTAGTAATGACAGGACTGGGGAGAAAATATATTTTCTTTTCTTCTAAATGTTGGTAGAAGACAATAGAAAGCCTGTTTATATTTTAAGCTACATATAAGAAAGAAAGGGGCCCGGGTGCAGTGACTCATGCCTGTAATCGGGAGGCCGAGGCGGGTGGATCTCATGAGGTCAGGAGTTCAAGACCAGCCTGGCCAACATGGTGAAACCCTGTCTCTACTAAAAATACAACAATTAGCCCAGCGTGGGGCACACACCTGTAATCTCAGCTTCTAGGGAGGCTGAGGCAGGAGAATTGCTTGAACCTGGGAGGCGGAGGTTGCAGTGAGCCGAGATCGTGCCACTGCACTCCAGCCTGGGTGACAGAGTGAGACTCCATCTCGGGGAGTAAAAAGAAAAAGACCCTAATCAAACATCACCTCCTCTGCGAAGCCTGTCGTGATCACAACCGTCCAGGCAGAGTGGATTTCCTTCTTTCCTTGATGCTCCTATCACTGCCAGCCACGACTCTTTATCATAGCAGTAATGTCATGGTATTCACACACTACATTTTTGTTTGCCGTGGTA
>NW_012101743.1:2257953-2269501 GCF_000951045.1 Mandrillus leucophaeus
GATCGTGCCACTGCACTCCAGCCTGGGTGACAGAGTGAGACTCCATTTCAAAAAAGAAAAAGAAAGAAAGGAAGGGAAAAGACAAGGTGAACTCTTTCCATGGTCTTGCCATCAGTCCAAATAGTGGAATTTAGGTGTAGTCTGTTTAAGAATGTTAATCTCCCTGCATCTGCTGGTTTTGGGGTCATAAGCTTGAGTTCAGGGCTAAACAACTTGAATTCTTCTCCTGGGGATTTGGATTATCATGGTTTTGTTAAGTGGGCTCAAACCAGTAGGCTGGTATTACAACAAGTTTGGCATAAATATGTAAATGAATCAGGATATTGAGTCTTAATGTAAGTTTAGGATTGAACTTGATTTTATAGGGTTATTTGACCTTTTGTACCTAAGTGTTAACACAAATTCCCTATTATGAGGGTTAAGAGTATAAATGCTGGAATCAAACTCCCTGGGTTTATACCTGCTTCATCACTTACTAGCTTTGTGACCTTGGACAAATCATTTGATTAGTTCCCTCATTTATAAAAGGGTGACAGTAGAAGTAGAATCTCTTAAGGTTGTCGTAAAGATTAAAATATGTAAAGTATTAAGAACATTGCCTGGCACTTACTAAGTACTGTGTAAATGATTAGCTGTTATTATGTTCTTATAAATAGCTTCATTTTAAAAAACTACTTTTAACCCTTTCATCAGATTATTGAAAGTATTATTGAGGAGAGTCAGAAAGTACTACACCTTGAAGATGACTCTTTGGATTCCAAAGGAAAAGAACTCTCTGATCAAGCTACTGCCAGTCCTGTTGTGGCTAGAACAGATCTGAGCAATATACCCGGACTGTTAGCCATAGATCAAGTACTGCAGGAAGAATCCCAAAAGGCAGAGAGTCAGAATACATTTGAAGAGACTGAATTAGAATTTAAAAAATGCTTTCCTTCTGATGAAACCTGTGAGAAACCAGTAGATGAAACCACAAAGTTAACTCAAACAAATTCAACTGAGCAGCTTAATGTGCTTGAAACTGAAGCAGAAGTATTGAACAAGGGAGCAGTGGAAGTCAAAGGAAGTGATGTTCTAGGACCTGTGTCCTCAGACTCCTTATCTACTAAAGATTTTGCTGCTGTGGAAGAAGTGGCCCCTGCCAAACCCCCGAGACACCTTACTCCAGAGCCTGATATAGTGGCTAGTACAAAGAAGCCTGTTCCAGCACGCCCACCTCCTCCAACTAATTTCCCACCTCCTAGACCCCCACCTCCATCTCGACCTGCTCCACCACCAAGAAAAAGGAAAAGCGAATTGGAATTTGAGACTTTGAAAACTCCTGATCTAGATGGCAAGTATTAATTGAGAAATCACTCTGTTGGTTGGGCACAGTGGCTCACGCCTGTAATCCCAGCACTTTGGGAGGCCGAGGCGGGCGGATCACTTGAGCTCAGTTCAAGACCAGCCTGGGCAACATGGCGAAACCCCATCTGAACAACAACAAAAATAATACAAAAATTAGCTGGCCATGGTGGCACGCGCCTGTAATCCCAGCTACTTGGGAGGCTGAGGCAGGAGAATTGCTTGGGCCTGGGAGGCAAAGACTGCAGTGAGCCAGGGTCATGCCATTGCACTCCAGCCTGGGTGATCAGAGTGAAATCTTGTCTCAAAAAAAGAGAGAGAGCAATAACCCTTTGTGGTGAAATTTTGGAGTTGAAACTGTTTACCTTTCTGCTTTTATTTCACTTTTTAAAAAAACTCACTGGCAACCAAGTTATTAAAATTATTTCTTTAGTAATAGACAAAATGTAAAAATGTTTACATTGGTGAAAGTTACTTTACTATAATTGAACACTTCAGCAGACTTCAAACTTTCGAATCTGTTGCCATCTGAGAGAGAGTGGCATGTGAAAAAAACATGGGATTTGGAGACCTAAAGTCTGAATTCAAGTCCTGCATCTTTTTTTTTTTTTTTTGTATGAGCTGTATAGTCTTGAGGAAATTAAATAACTTGTTTGAACCATGGTTTCCCTGTATAGGAAATGAGAGTAATCAAACCACTTTCCTCACAGGGTTGTTATAAGAATCAAACAAAAAGGGTTGTTATTGTTATTATTATCATTGCAGTTCCCAAAGAGAATATTACGTCTGATTCTCTCCTAACTACAAGCATGGCTTCAGAGAGTACGGTCAAGGATTCTCAGCCTTCTCTTGATTTGGCAAGTGCTACCAGTGGAGATAAAATAGTTACTGCCCAGGTTGGTGAATTAGTGTTCTATTTCATATAGACTTTATCAGCTCCCTGCAAGTGGCTGGTTTGTTGATTATGGAGCGTTCTATATTCTGCAGGCCAAATGTTTCTTTGTCCTCCAAACCTGACCCCCTTACTTCCTTTGATCAGCTCTGCTACACACTAACTGGGTGAGCCTACCAAGCTGTTTGGCATCTGGATCTCAGATGCCCCATCAATAAAATGGAGGAAAAATCCTTCCTTGAGGGTTTGAAATGAGCTAAAATATGCCAAGTATCTAGCAGGTAATAGGTATTCAAAAAACGACAGATGCTAGCAGGTAATAGGTATTCAAAAAACGACAGATGCTAGCAGGTAATAGGTATTTGAAAAACGACGATGCTACTATTTGTAATATTGTTGGTACTAATAAACACAAACTATAGTCTATATTTGTCCTGTATTGGTCAGAATTGAAGACTTTTTTTTATAATTTCCTTTTCCTAATCATAAAAAAACTTTATATGCTAGGAAGTGGGCTACACAAAAGACTTGATAACGTTAATTTTACCACAGCCAGATTCTGGGACTCAGAGCTACTTACATGGTAGCTATGGTGGGCCGGGCTACCAGACTACAACATATGACACTACAGTCTTGTTGTAGCCTTAGAGCAGGGGTCAGTAGTGGCCTGCTTTGGTAGGATCCCCAAGCTAAGAATGTTCTTTACATTTTTAAAGGTTGTTTAAGAAGAAGAATATGCAACAGAGACTGTATATGAACAAAAATGCCTTAAATATTTATAATTTGGCTCTTTATAGAGAGAAGTTTTCTGACCCCTACCTTTGAGGTAGCCACACACAGTCCAGATTAATAGCAGTCTTAGTAGAGAAATGCCTTTTGGCTAGGTTCAAATAGAACATTTATTTGTTTTCAAGAATACTAAGACATTATTTCATGAGCAGCAATAGTTTTGGTTCCTAATGTTTTTCAGCATGCTGGGAAAAAAGAAGGACTGAAATGTAATGTTCCATTTAGATTTTCAGCAGACTCCATTATTTGAATTATGAAATTCTTTAGAATTATGTGTGGTAATAATTAAAAATTTATAGAAATTGATTCAGTCTAATTTCTGTTTATAAAATTATATTTCCAGGAAAATGGAAAAGCACCTGATGAGCAGACTGTAGCAGGTGAAGTGATGGGCCCTCAGAGACCTAGATCCAACTCTGGGAGAGAGCTTACTGATGAGGTAGAAATAGATTTTTTTGTTCTTGTTCTTAAAACATAAAGTACAAAAAACATAATGGGAAGATGAAAACCTTCTGGAGATGGATGGTAATGATGGGTGCATAACAATGTGAATGTACTTAATGACCCAGAACTGTACATTTAAAAATGGTTAAAATTGTAAATTTTATGTTATGTGTAGTTTACCACAATTTATTTTTTTTAAGTTTATTGCTGTTACGCAAAAAAAAAAAAAAAAATACAACAGAGGAAAAACTGAAAATTGAAGATTGTCTTTGTTTTGTTGATATGCTGGATGTTGCATCTCTGATTTAAACTTGCCCTTTCACTCAATTGGATAGTAGAATAAATATATTGAAAGCAAGGTTTATATTTTATAGAAAGTGGGCTTTAAAAGAACTTGATATTGAGGCCAGGTGTGGTGGCTCACTCCTGTAATCGCAGCACTTTGGGAGGCCAAGGCGGGTGGGTCACTTGAGGTCAGGAGTTCGAGACCCAGCCTGGCCAACATGGCAAAACCCCGTCTCTACTAAAAATACAAAAATTAGACAGGCATGGTGGTGCGCATCTGTAATCCCAGTTACCCAGAGGCTGAGGCAGGAGAATCACTTGAACCCAGGAGGCAGAGGTTGCAGTGAGCCGAGATCGCACCACTGCACTCCAGCCTGGGTGACAGAGCAAGACTCGGTCTCAAGAAAAAAAAATTTAAATAATAATAATAATAAAAGAACTTGGTATTATAAATACATGTTATACCAACATAAATTTTATTATTTTAATGGTTTCTTACCATTAAAACTTAGTATGCATCTATTAGCCAACTTATTCAGAATTAAATTTTACAGCAAAATCTTAGTTTATGTTTCTTTAAAACAATACATTTTTTAAAATATTGCACTTTGGAAGACAGTTTGGCAGTTCCTCAAAATGTTAAACATAGTGTTACCATGACCCAGCAGTTCCATTCCTTTGTATATACCAATGAGAAATGAAAACATATGTTCACACAAAAAATGTACACAAATATTCACAGCATCCTTATTCATAACAGCCAAAAACTGGAAACAACCCAAATGTTCATCACTGATTGGATGGATAAATAAAATGTGGTATATTCATACCATGTTGTATTTTTTAGCAATTAAAAGGAATGAAGGAATAAAGTACTGATACATGCTACAACATGGATAAACCTTGAAAACATCATGTTAAGTTAAAGAAACCAGATGCAAAAGGCCATGTATTACAGGATTTGATTTATATGAAATGTGCAGAATAGGCAAATCTATAGAGACAGAAAGTAGATTAGTATTTGCCAGGGGCTAGGAAGAAAGGGAAATGAGGTGTGACTGCTAATGGGTAGGGAATTTCCTTTTGGGGTGCAGAAAATATTCTGACTTAGTGGCGATAGTTGTACAACTCTGTGAATATACTAAAAACCATTGAATTATATGCTTTAAATGAGTGCATTTTGTGGCATGTGAATTGTATCTCAATAAAAATGTTAGAAATTATTGTGTGCAGTATTGAATGTATCTGAAAAGCCTTTAGCTTAAATTTTAGGGGATTTTGTAGACTCAAAAAGATAATTAAATTGCAGGTCATCTTGGTGTGATTGTTTTTTTTAACCTCAGGAAATTTTAGCCAGTGTAATGATTAAGAACCTGGATACTGGAGAAGAAATACCTTTGAGTCTTGCAGAAGAGAAACTACCAACAGGCATTAATCCTCTCACTCTACACATCATGAGAAGGACAAAAGAATATGTAAGGTGTGGCCTAACGTTGTTATTTGTCATTAATAGTATTTCAGAGTTGTTAAGATTTCTCTGTTAATGAACTATGACAATCCCTAATTTGGTTTCATTCAGTGTTTTTCTTTATTCTGGAATTAAAATAGAGTTAGATAAGGTAGGTATTCTTTAACTTTGCTCTTCATTATGACTGTACAGTTACTTGGGGGAATAGTATAAATATTAAATCCCATAGCACTTAGTTTCTCTTTTTTAATTATTTAAATTATACTTGGGACAATATAAAAACAGTGAGGGATTACATGCCTGTAATCCCAGCACTTTGGGAGGCTGAGGCAGCACTTGAATTCAGGAGTTAGAGGGGCCTGGGCAACATAGTGAGACCTCATCTCCACAAAAATAAATAAATAAAAATAACAAAAAAAAAAACTGAGGCTAAAAAACTATGTAGAATGAACACTTAGTCTTCTGAAACTTTGCTTTAAGGGTCATAAAATGGTTTAAATATTTGTACTGTTTTTGTAGGATCAGAAAATGGCTTTAAAGTGAGATGAGTGACTTTACTACGAGATGTATGTAGATCTAAGGAATCATTTCTGTAAAAGCAGGAGCTATTTTATTAAATGTAATGCAGGATGTACTTAATGAGTGGAGAGGAAGATACCTACAAGTTACTTTATTATTTCACTACAGCACATTTTGCCAAGCAAAAAGCCTTGTTTGTAGTAGGTTTTTCACAAATTGCTAAATTGTATTCATTTATATGTTATACATTGCACCTTGCTTAAAGATTCTTTTCTTCAATTTCTGAAGCCTGGAAGTTGTCAGGTCCATCATTTAAATTAAATTATATGGGCTGAGCACAGTGGCTCACACCTGTAATTCTAGCACTTTAGGAGGCCAAGGCAGGTGGATTGCCTGAGCTCAGGAGCTCGACACCAGCCTGGGCAACATGGTGAAACCCTGTCTCTACTAAAATACAAAAAATTAGCCAGACATGGCAGTGTGCACATATAGTCCCAAGTACTCAGGAGGTTGAGGCAGGAGAATTACTTGAACCGGGGAGGCAGAGGTTGCAGTGAGCCAAGATTGTGCCACTGCACTCCAGCCTAAGCGACAGAGCGAGACTCCATCTCCTAAATAAATAAATAAATAAATAAATTTATGTAAAGCTTATTAGCATAGTTTTTCTTATTCTGATTAACTGGTTATATAGTAAGTATAAACAGAGATTTTTAAGAAGAATAGAAGAAATGGTTTATTTTAAAACAACTTCGCCTTCTTACAGTAATGACGCGGCACAGTCAGATGATGAAGAGAAGTTACAGTCTCAGCCAACAGATACTGATGGTGGAAGGTTAAAACAGAAAACGTGAGTTACAGTACATCCCTTTTCTTCATTTCAAGTTTTTATTTAAAAAAATATGCGAACTACCATACTATTTTAAATTGTACTCCATATTGTTTTTATGTCTACCCACCACCACTCCTCCCTGTCCCTCGCTGGTAATAATAATAAAGCATCTGACACACAGAAAATGACCAGTAAGTGTTGCACCATACCTGTGTTTTTCTGCTGGTAGGTAGGTACCAAAAGTGTTAGTAGAAGAACATGATTGTCCTTGAAGTTGTCTTTTCCCTTTCTCTTCATCTCTGCAATCCTATTTGTCTTTCCAAACCCAACTATAATGAGATTCTTCCTGACTACTACAGTCTATAGCAATTTTCTTTCTTTTCTCAATTTTGGGAATACCTGTAGTCTATAACTTACTTTTTCCCTTTACAATATATTGTCTTAAACTGTTTTCAGTTAAACTGTTTTCAGACAAATACACGTTGAACAATCAAAGGGTATGTTGCAAAAGGATTCTGATTATGCCATCCTTCTGTTTCCCCTACAAACTTCTAGATCAATGGTGGGCCTATACATTTTGTTTGATTATACACAAGTCTCTAAATTGATAATAATTAACTCTAAGGTCCAAAGGGAATTCTCCGCTTGAGTCCTTTTCCTAGTGTGTATCAAATAAAGCATTTTCCTAGTGTGTATCAAATAAAGAATTTTTAGGAAACATGTACCTAAAATGCAGGCATATGGTAGCACCTTAGATATTTGGAACTTGGCCATCTAGTAGTTGCAGTTATCAGGAACCTGAGAATAAGGAATTACTACAATTATTCAGAGACAGATAAACGTCCAGAAGAGATGTCACATAGTCCATGCACTAAAGCTCATTATTTTTCTAAGAGAAAAGTTCCTCAGGTTTATTCAAAGCCATTATGCTTATTTCTTACATCATTTTTTTAAAACTCTGGTCAAGTGTCTGAGCTTACTGCAAAATAGAAGCATCGAACTGTGACAACAGGTAAGTTGACACATAAGAATGTCAGATAATCAGAAAAATGATAAAATAACTCATAATATAGGTGGGTGCCGTGGCTCATGCCTGTAATCCCAGCATTTTGGGACACCACATTAGGAAGATCACTTGAACCCAAGTGAGTTTGAGAGCAGCCTGAGCAACATAGGTGGACTCACTCTTTACAAAAAAATTTTAAAAATTAGCCGGGCATGGTGGCATACACATGTGGTCTCAGCTACTCAGGAGGCTGAGATGGGATGAGCCTGAGGGGTCGAGGCTGCAGTGAGCCGTGATCACACCACTGCACTTCAGCCTGGGTGACAGAGCAAGACCTTGCCCCCCCCAACAAAAAAAGAACTCATAATATAGCACAATCATCATATCACAGTGCTTTTCAACCTTTTCTCATGCCATGACACACAAAGAACATAATAGTATTTGCACTGAATGCTGGGGTAAGCTGATAAGGTAGCTGATGGCCAGAGAAGATTGGCCCAGGCTTCCCTCGGCCCTGCCCTGTTGCCTTGAAGGCTGAGTGGGGAACCAATAGTATGGCCCACCTGCAATGCATTAGAAAGGCTCTGAATGTATTAAAGAACCAAAATGATGGCAGCAATGATCTTATCCATCAAGGAATGAAATTTAGGGAACATAAAGTGCCATTTAAGAAGGCATAAAAGTAGATATTTTAGAACTATTCTCATCTGAAAAAATTAAAATGTCTGTTTTCTTGGCTTTTAAAGTGGTAGTAAACTTATCCAGAAAATACAGCTTCAGAGTTATAGGTAGCAAAGACCTTATAATGGTTTTAAAAATGGTTTATCATCTATGTTTTCTGGTTATCAAAAGAAATACAGAAATATGTAAAATAGAAAATGAAAGTTTCTGATAATCTCAGACCCAGAAATCAGTTTTAATAGCATATAGTGTATTCTCCATAGAATTTTTTGTTTCTCATAAAAGCAGTGCTACTACTCTATGTCTATAATTTGTCAACTTGCTGTTTTGTTTTGTTAAGAAAATCAGATATATCATAGACATGTCTTTATATCAGCACTAATAATACATATATTGCAGTCTTTCTGAGAGCCAGATATGAGAGTTAAGTGCTTGGGATATAACAGTTAAGACATTAAGAGGCCGGGCATGGTGGCTCACACCTGTAATCCAGAACTTTGGGAGGCCGAGGTGGGTGGATCACCTGAGGTCAGAAGTTCAAGACTAGCCTGGCCAACGTGGTGAAAGCCAGTCTCTACTAAAAATACAAAAAAATAGCTGGGTGTGGTGGTGGGCACCTGTAATCCTAGCTACTCAGGAGGCCGAGGCAGGAGCATTGCTTAAACCCGGGAGGCAGAGATTGCAGTGAGCTGAGATCATACCATTGCACTCCAGCCTGGGCAACAAGAGTGAAATTCTGTCTCAAAAAAAAAAAAAAAGACATTCAGGATGGGTACAATGGCTCATGCTTGTTATCCCAGCACTTTGGGAGGCCGAGGCAGGTGGATCATTTGAGTCCAGGAGTTCAAGACCAGCCTGGGCCACACGGCAAGACCCCGTCTCTATAAAAAATACAAAAATTAGCCAGGCATGGTGGTATGCACCTGTAGTCCCAGCAACTCAGGAGGCAGAGGCAGATGGGTCCATTGAACCTGGGAGGTCAAGGCCGCAATGAGCCGAAATCATACCACTGCACTGTAGCCTGGGCAGCAGAGCAAGACTCTGTCTCAATTTAAAAAATTTGAAAGAAAAAGACATTCGTGGTCTCTGCCTTCATAGAACTTCTGTTAAATGGGAGAAATAGGCATTAAACATATAATTGCACAGATAAATCTAGATACATTTGTAGTGACTGCTATAAAAGTAAAGCTCCAGGTCCTGTAGAAGTATTATAGTAGTTCCCTCTTATCCATGGGGTATATGTTCCAAGATCCCCAGTGGATACCTGAAATCACAGATAGTACCAGACTTTGCTACTATGTTTTTTCGATCTGATAACCAGGAAGGCTGCTAAGTAATGAGTGGGTATCGTCTACAGCGTGGAAACACTGGACAGAGGGATGATTCACATCCCAGGTAGGATGGAGCAGGATGGTGTGAGATTTCATCATGCTACTCAGAATGGCACACAATTTAAAACTTACAAATTGTTTTATTTCTGGGATTTTCCATTTAATATTTTTGGACCATGGTTGACTGGGGTAACCGAAACCATGTAAAGTGAAACTTTGGATAAACGGGGACTATATAACAAAAACTCCGTCTAAAGTTAAAAAGACCATTTTGAGAGAGCTGTTTGATCTGAGACCTAAAAAGTGAGTGGGAATTAGCCAAGGGAGAGGTGTTCCAGGCAGAAATAACCACACATGCAAAGCCCCTGAGGTTACTATAAGAGCTTGGCACATTTAAAAAGCTGAGGTTTGCTCATTCATTTTCTTGTATTTCCTACCAGCACTTATTTATCTATTCCTCGATTGACAGAAAATTTAGTTTATTTCCACTTTTTGACTATTCTAAACAGGGTTACATTGAACTTCTCTGTGTATATAACTTAACAACTTTTTAAAATACTGTCCCTCATGTACTGTGCTCTGCTTTTTATAATCTTAATATATGAAACCTGAGACTTAGCTAATTGAAAATGCAATAAATAAATTCTATTTATGGAAGCTTGAGATGCATACTTACATTACCTCATGTTTGGGAATACCTACCAGGAAAGCTCAGCCTAATTTTATTACATACACTTACCCAAACTGAAAGAGACCATCTTCAGCTACCAAAGCATTCTATTTTGTAAGGAAATATCTCTTTACTCTTTATTGGTAAAATGTGTTTTTAAGAACAGCTCGCTAAAACAGTCTTCTCAAAGCAGTTCTCACCTCAGATTCATGGCCTCACCCCCAGACTTTCTAAATTGGATTATCTGGGGATGGAGCCCAGGTGCCTACACTTTAAACACTCCCCTCTCCACACTACCTCTGCCAATCAATTTTATTCACCATTGAAAACCAAAGCTCTAGAATATATGAATATGGTAAATTGGGGGAAAGGGTGTATGTTTCCTTTGCCATATTGACTTGAATATGTTTATTCCATAGAATAAGGCATTTGGAACTCAAACACCTATTATTTATGTTTAAAAAAGGTTATTTCAAAGTAGTGTACTTTATCAGTCACAGCTAATACAATTTGTCTGCAAATTGTTGAACTTTTACAGTTAACTGAGTTGATACTTTTTTCATTTTTGTTAAGGACTCAACTAAAGAAGTTTCTTGGAAAATCAGTAAAGAGAGCAAAGCACCTTGCTGAGGAATATGGTGAACGTGCTATAAATAAAGTTAAAAGTGTTAGAGATGAAGGTGAGTTAAAACAGAACATTTCAACTGAACATTCAATTAATTTGTAATCATCTAAATTTAGCCTGTAGTTTATAAGAAGCATTCTATTTAAAATAGTAAACCTTTATAGCTGACATCTTAGTATTTCAATAAATAAGGTACTCTATCACTTAATTTTATGAGTTTGAAGAAAAATGAATTTATACATATTTTGTGACTTTGACAGTCTGAAAGGGTTGAGTGTTAAATAATCAGTTATAAATTAGTTTTTTTTTGTTTTTTTGTTTTGTGTTGTTTTTTTGAGATGGAGTCTCACTCTTTCACCCAGGCTGGAGCGCAGTGGCATGATCTCAGCTCACTGCAAGCTCTGCCTCCCAGGTTCACACCATTCTCCTGCCTCAGCCTCCCGAGTAGCTGGGAGTACAGGTGCCCGCCACCATGCCCGGCTAATTTTTTGTGTTTTTAGTAGAGACGGGGTTTCATCGTGTTAGCCAGGATGGTCTCCATCTCATGACCTCGTGATCTGCCCACCTTGGCCTCCCAAAATGTTGGGATTACAGGCGTGAGCCACTGCACCCAGCCATAAGTTAGTTTTTTAAGGCTATTTGGTTTTGGGTTTTTTTTTTTTTTTTTT
>NW_012101743.1:2270238-2292014 GCF_000951045.1 Mandrillus leucophaeus
AATAAATAAAACGTAAAAAATAAAACAATAGAAAAAATAACAACTATTTATATAGCATTTATGTTGCAGTAGATATTATAAGTAATCTAGAGATTAAAGTATACAGTAGGGCGAGGCCTGGTGGCTCATGCCTATAATCCCAGTACTTTGAGAGGCCAAGACAGGAGAACTGCTTGAGGCCAGGAGTTTGAGACTAGCCTGGTCAAACATAGTGAGACCCTGTCTCTACTAAAAAATAAAAATTAGCTTGGTGTAGTGAAGTGTGCCTACAGTCCCAGCTACTCAGAAGGCTGAGGAATAGGATTGCTTGAGCCCAAGAGTTCAGGGCTGTAGTGACCTATGATTGCACCACTGCACTCCAACCTGAAACCCTGTCTTTAAAAAAGAAAGAAAGTACATGAAAGGTTGTGCATAGGTTATATGCAAATACCGTGCCATTTTATGTTAAGGGATTTGAGCATTCGCAGATTTTGATACCCATAGCAGGTCTTGCCATGGATACTGGGGAATAACTGTATTTTCAAAATTAGGTAGGTCTGGGTATGGTGGCTCATATCTGTAATCCCAACACTTTGGAAGGCTAAGGCAGGAGGATCACTTAAGCCCAGGAGTTGGAGACCAGCTTGGGCAACATAGTGAGACCCCCTGTCTGTATAAAAATAAATAAATAAATTTTTTTAAATTAGGTAAATTTTCTAAATTTGCAAATATCTTGACCTCCTATGCCTTTGTCATTATTGTACTCATTTGTTTTATTTGATGAAACTTACATAGTACTTATTTAGTGCCTGGGACTGTACTAAGCACTTTTACCTGTATTAATTCATTTAATCCCATAGAAACCCTATGAGGTAAGTACCATCATATCCCCATTTGATAGATGAGAAAACTAAGAGGCATCCAAAGTTGAGTAACTTGCCTGTGGTCACACAGATAATAAATGACAGAGCTGGATTTGAACCTGGCAGTCTGGCGTTAGACTCCATGTTTTTAACCAGTATGTTACATAATAAATAAATTTTGCTCTTCCATTTAATGAATTTTCTTGGTATGCAGGAAATATGAAACTATGATAGTAGCAATATCTATATTAGCTAGTAGTGATTTCTATTGCTTTTCTGTTCAGTGTTTCATACTGATCAAGATGATCCTTCATCAAGTGATGATGAAGGAATGCCATACACAAGACCAGTTAAATTCAAAGCAGCACACGGTTTCAAAGGACCTTATGATTTTGATCAGATCAAAGTGGTGCAAGATCTTAGTGGTGAACATATGGTAAGCAACTTTTTCATTTTTTAGGATTGATACTGTTTTTGTTAAGAGAAATACTTTGGCTTCTACAAAACTATCTCTATGTATGTAACTTTGCTAGCCTGACTCAAGAACGGTGAATTTATGTTAACATGATTTAATGAATAGGTAATACAGGGTCTGTCTCTGAAGTATTCCAGAAGTGACTTATCGGCCAGGTGTGGTGGCTCACGCCTGTAATCCCAGCACTTTGGGAGGCCAAGACAGGCGAATCACTTGAGTTCAGGAGTTCGAGACAGCCTGACCAATATGACGAAACTCTGTCTCTATGAAAAATATAAAAATTAGCCGAGCATGGTGGTGGGTGCCTGTAATCCCAGCTACTTGGGAGGCTGAGGCAGGAGAATTGCTTGAATCCGGGAGGCAGAGGTTGTGGTGAGTCGAGGTCGTGCCACTGCACTGCAGCCTGGGCTACAGAGTAAAAGACTACGTCTCGAAAAAAAAAGAAAAAAGAAAAGAAAAAGAAAAAAATGAGTTATTGAATAAGTAAACTCTCAGCCTGTATCACTAAGAAACCTATGCAAAGGCACCAAACTTTAAAGCAGGTAAATTAGAGGGTGGTCTGTAACTTTGAAAAATGTTTAAAATGTTCCCAACCATATTTTAAATAATTTACAAAATACATCAGAAGCTCAATATATGTTGTAAAGTGAGATATTCAGCTAAAACAAGGAGAGAGGTAAAAGTTCAAGTGCTCCTTTAGAGTTCAAAAGTACCAATGTAGATGCAATTGCGCAAACTGTATTGCAGTTAACCCCTGAAAATGCTAGGAACACAAGGAAAGCAGTGATAAAATTTAGAACTGAATAATGTTGTACCCTTGATTAGGGAATCTGTTTACATTTTAAGTCTAAAAGTTGGCTTAACTGGAAGGAAGCAACCGTAAATATATTGGATGGCAACCAAATTCAAATTTAAATTTTGATGCTTACAATCTACAGATAAAATGTTTGAGTTGATTTTAGTATTTTCAAGGAAATTGATAAATTTCCTAGTACTGTATTGACTCGTTGTTTCCTGTTTTAAATAAAATCTCATTGTAGTAGGCTCCAAATGACTCATTTTTAATACACTTGAATTTTGTAGAAGTGAATGGTTATTTCAATAAATGGGCTGTGGCATAATCTTTTTGATACATCTGAATGTGTATATAATAGTATTTCTTGTAATAAGATTTGGTCTTTCCAACTTAAGAGGTTCGTGTTCTTTCTCCCTTCTCCTCGACCACCACCACACACACATACTTCCCTACTGTTTTCAGTGTCTAGAGATTCTGGCCATATACTTTGAAACCTTGTTTCTAGAGAGAAAAGTAGGATGCACCATTCTAATACTACTACCTTTTTTTTTTCCTTTTTGTGGCAAAGTCTTGCTCTGTCACCCAGCTGGAGTGCAGGGGCGGGATCTCTGCTCACTGCAGCCTCTGCCTCCTGAGCTCAAGCAGTCCTCCCTCCTCAGCCTCCTGAGTAGCTGGGACCACAGGTGCGCACCACCATGCCTGGCTAATTTTTTGTGGTTTTTGTAGAGATGGGGTTTCACCATGTTGCCCAGGCTAGTCTCGAACTCCTGAACTCAAGTGATCCACCCACCTGGACCTCCCAAAGTGCTGGGATTGCAAGCACGTGCCACCATGCCCAGCCCATTCCAAAACTGTAATACTTCTAAGTACCTGGTGCTATGAGGGTCACTGCCAAGGTGGGCTTTAGTCTTCCTCAATCCTGCTCAGTTGTTAGTGCTATGCTGAGGGCTCTGCCACCCGTCTTTACGTTCAGCTAGGGGACTGAGATCCCCAACTAGGATTTGTGCTTTTCCAATGAAGATTTCTGACCACTTTAGAACTCCCATTTCTGTTAATATGTGGACAGGGTTTGAGTTCTTGAAGTTGTTAGTTTAGATTATGGAACACCACAACTATCTTACCCTACCTTTCTTCTGAAAGTCTGCTTTTGTGGTATTAAAGCACCATTGAACTTTTGGACTTAAATAGTGTTAGCAATGTGAGGATTATCTTAGTATACATTGTTTGGCATAATTTTAAACTTTGGCTTTAAAGTCTTGTCTCTAAATTTTATTTTATTTATTATTATTTTTAGATAGAGTTGCGCTTTTGTTGCCCAGGCTGGAGTGCAATGGCACGGTCTCAGCTCACTGCACCCTTCACCTCCCAGGTTCAAGTGATCCTCCTGCCTCAGCCTCCCAAGTGGCTGGGATTATAGGCGCCCACCACCATGCCTAGCTAATTTTTGTATTTTTAGTAGAGATGGGGTTTTACCATGTTGGCCAGAATGGTCTCGAACTCCTGACCTTAGGTGATCCACCTGCCTCAGCCTCCCAAAGTGCTGAGATTACAGATGTGAGCCACCATGCCCGGCCAAAAGTAAAGTCTCTAAAGTTGTAAAGTATTAACTTTGAACCTTCTTTGTTTTCATAGGGGGCTGTTTGGACCATGAAATTTTCTCACTGTGGCCGATTACTTGCCTCAGCTGGACAAGACAATGTAGTGAGAATATGGGCTTTAAAAAATGCTTTTGACTATTTCAACAATATGCGAATGAAATACAATACTGAAGGTATTTTTCATGTATTTAAAAATCTACAGAAACCTGAAGTTTTTACATTCATCATAAGTATACTGATGCCCTACTTTTCTGGCAGTCATTTGCAGCAACCACTGTTTATGATAATAGCCAAAAACTTGAAAGTAAGACAGACGTCAGTGGTAAAAAGTCTCTAAACCCAATGAAAAGAGGTGCCACAAAGCTTTTGATTTATCCCTTTCCAGGTGTAGTGTGTAGTTAATTTCATCAACTATTGAGAACATGTTATTTGGTTTCCTCTGGCAACCTTCAGTTCTATCCTAGGTTAAAATAGAATTGCTAATTAACTAGAAAAAGAATGAAAATCATATATATATATCTCTCTCCAGTAAGTAAAAAAGATTAAGGAAAGAGTCATGGAAAATGAATGTGAATTGTCAATACATCAAGGGATATATGAAAAAAATGTTGAAAAGAGAAGCCTCAGAACATTATGTACACACTGATTTCAACTATGTACATGTATGTAGAGTTGATGTAAATTTGGGCTTTTAAGTTTATGGGATTCTTCTCTAATAACTATTTAACTGTGTAATAAGTTTTTTCCACACCCTCCCTGCCATCAAGTAAGGCTGCAAACAAGAAGTAAAGCATAGGAGGAAGGAGAAAAAAGGTGGCCGTGGGTGAGAGTGAATAGTCAAAGCACCAATTTGAGGAACATAGAAGTCTAGGGAGATTCACTAAACTGGCAAGCTAGGCCTCATATACTTGAGTACATCCTGTGAGTATTGCTTGCATTATGTTTCAATACTTAGTTGAAGATGACAATAATTTGACAAGAAATTAAACTGTGTTTACTATATGGTGAGTTTTTCTAGTCCTCGCTGTTTGTCATTTCTTTTACTGCCCTGCCTTAAGCGAAAAGACTATTTTCAGTGGCCCTTGAGACTAACTGCAGCCCTGACCCTTTCTGCTCCTTTATTGTTCCTCTTGCTACTTGTCATGATTAATAAGAATGTGTTCTATTTGAATACTGAAGATTTAATGTTATTTGGTTTACTAAAGTAGGGAAATGGTTAAGCCATTTTATGAAGTTTTTATGTAAAAATGATTAAAACAAATATTTTGGCTCTTATGGGGTTATGCCTCAATTGTTAGTGTTTTTCTAGAATACTATATTCTCTAACTATTAGACATTGCCGTGTCATTACTTCTGAATGTTGTATTTTGGTGGGTCTGTGTGTGTACATACATCCCTTTTTTATAATTATTATGTTGTTTTTAGGACGTGTGTCTCCATCACCCTCTCAGGAAAGTCTAAGTTCATCAAAATCGGATACAGATACAGGGGTATGCTTATTGTTTTATGGTTACTATGTGAAATGGTATGATTTAATTTGTTTACCATAAAGTATTTTTATGTATCAGAAATTACAGTTGTATGAAGACACTTAATTAAAAATTAAAATTAAGATGTATCATTAGAAACAGGAGTTTCTTCAATTAGAAGCAATTAGCAAATGAAAATTTTTGATGTTTAAATGTTGCCAGATAGTGAATACTATTCCTCAGGGTACTATACCACTAATGTAAACTTAAATAATACAAAAGCCCCTCCCCTCAAATCCATGTTAGATATTTTTTAAATAATGATAATAGATACCCAAATAAGAGATAATTAAGGAAAGAAAAAAGATATTTAAGTATTTTAATTTTCTCATCTCCTTAGTTTAATAAACACTTTATAACAGTTTCAGATAAGGTATCTTAATGATTTTCATTTGGTTTTAGAGCTGGAAAGTTAAATATAACCAATTTTAAACCTAAAAAAGCAGAATATACAATATTGTACTAAGTTGTCACCTGTGCTTTTTGTGTATTGCATTAGGTAAGGGTGATATAAACAAGAGAACCTAAAATGTCTACCTGCGCAACAGTATTTTCCTGAGATTTCATTGGCTCCAATATTTGACACTACCTTTTCCCCTTCTCCTGGCTTTCCATGGTTCTGTTTTCCCTTATTCTTTTATACTCCCACTGTTTCTTCTTCCACCTCCTTACATTTACTGTTTATCAGGGTCTGTTCTTGGCCATTTTCAATAGACATATTTATGCACTTCTTCTAGTTCTGAACTGACTTTAGATCTGTAATTCTTTGTTTACTTTCAGTAACTTTATGATTTTTAAACAAGAACATTATTGTGCTTGCTGCCTTTTCACATAGCAATATATAGGATCTCTCCACCTACGTGTAATTCAACCACATCAACTAATAGGTCCAAAACTAAACTCCTTCGACAAATGTCTTCTGAGTGCCTACCATATGTGGCAGACACTGCTACATGCTATAAAATCAAATGAGACATATTCTCTGTCCTCAGGGATCTTGTGGACTAGTGAAATGGGTAAACTCACAATTACAGTATTAGATGGTGATATTCTACAGAAGGTACTACACAAGAATAGGATAGCCTTATAAATCACAGTGTTAGGAATAGTTTCCTGGAAGCTTGTTATTTGAGCTAGGATTTAGCTATATGAGAGAAGAAAGGAAGGAGCATATCAGACACAGGGAATAGCAAGTGCAAAGGCATGGAGGCTAGTATGTTAAAGGTACTACAAGGAATTACACATGACTGGGAAAGGTGCATGTGTGAGATTGGTGGGAGAGGTAGGCAGGAGTGGGAATGACTTTCTGTGTTAAACGAAGACATTGGAATTTTATCCTGCAAACTACTGGGAGCAGGGTGGGGCTTTGAAGGATTTCACTTAGAGGCGTAATTACCATGTTCAGATTTTTGTTTTAGAAAGAGTATTCTGGTAGTAATGTGAAGGATAGACTAGGCGGGGGCTTCAGGTTAGAGACAGGGAGACCATGTAAGAGGCTGTTAACCCAGAGAAATGGTTACTTCCAATTTTGATGATTATGATAGCAGTAGATATAGAAACTGTAAACATAAGCTGAATTGAGAGATGTAAAATAAGTCTAATTTGTAGGACTTGGTGACTGACTAGCTGGGGTAGTAAAAGTGAGTAGCCTAGGATAAATCACAGGTATCTGGCTTGAGTAGTTAGCTAGATGGTAATGGTCATTCATAGAAATTTTTTTTAATTTTAATTTTTCCATAAGTTATTGGGATACAGGTGGTATTCAGTTACATAAGTTCTTTAGTGATTTTGGTGCACTCATCACCCAAGCAGTATACGCTGCACCTATTTGTAGTCTTTTATTCCTCGCCCCCCTCCCACTCTTCCTCCCAAGTCCCCAAAGTCCGTTGTATCATTCTTACCTCTTTGCGTGCTCATAGTTTAGGTCCCACATATCAGTGAGAACATACGATGTTTGGTTTTCCATTCCTGAGTTAATTCTCTCAGAATAATAGTCTCCAGTCTAATCCAGGTTGCTGCAAATTCTGTTAATTCATTCCTTTTTATGCCTGAGTAGTATTCCATCGTGTATATATACCAGTTTCTTTATCCGCTCGTTGATTGATGGGCATTTGGGTTGGTTTGATGTTTTTGCAGTTGCGAATTGTGCTGCTATAAAGGTGTGTGTGCAAGTATCTTTTTTCCAATAATGACTTATTTTCCTCTGGGTAGATACCCAATAGTGGGATTGATGGATCAAATGGTAGTTCTACTTTTAATTCTTTAAGGAATCTCCACACTGTTTTCCATAGTGGCTGTACTAGTTTACATTCCCACAAGCAGTGTAGAAGTGTTCCCTGACCACTGCATCCGCACCAACATCTGTTTTGATTTTTTATTATGGTCATTCTTGCAGGAGTAAGGTGGTATCACATTGTGGTTTTGATTTGCAGTTCCCTGATTATTAGTGATATTGAGCATTTTTTCATATGTTTGTTGGCCATTTGTGTATATTTTTTTGAGAATTGTCTATTTATGTCCATAGCCCACTTTTTGATGGACTGTTTTTTTCTTACTGATTTGTTTGAGTTTGTTGTTGATTCTGGTTATTAGTTAGTCCTTAGTTGGATGTATAGATTGTGAAGATTTTCTCCCACTCTGTGGGTTGTCTGTTTACTCTGTTGACTGTTCCTTTTGCTGTCCGAAAGCTCTTTAGTTTAATTAAGTCCCAATTATTTATTTTTATTGCATTTCCTTTTGGGTTCTTGGTCATGAAATCCTTGCCTAAGCCAATGTCTAGAAGGGTTTTTCCAATGTTATCTTCTAGAATTTTTATGCTTTCAGGTCTTAGATTTGAGTCCTTAATCCCTCTTGAGTTGATTTTTGTATAAGGTGAGAGATGAGGATCCAGTTTCATTATCATACATGTGGCTAGTGGCTAGCCAATTATCCCAGCACCATTTGTTGAAAAGGGTGTCCTTTCCCCACTTTTTATTTTTTTTGTTTGCTTTGTCAAAGATCAGTTGGCTGTAAGTATTTGGGTTTATTTCTGGGTTCTCTATTGTTTTCCATTGGTCTATGTGCCTATGTTTATACCAGTACCATGCTGTCTTGGTGACTATGGCCTTATATTATAGTTTGAAATCAGGAAGTGTGACACCTCCATATTTGTTATTTTGCTTAGTCTTGCTTTGGCTATGTGGGCTCTTTTTTGGTTCCATATGAATTTTAGAATTGTTTTTTCTAATTCTGTGAAGAATGATGGTGGTATTTTGATGGGGATTGCATTGAACTTGTAGATTGCTTTCTGAAGTATGGTCATTTTCACAATATTGACTCTACCCATCCATGAGCATGGGATATGCTTCCATTTGTTTGTGTCATCTATGATTTCTTTTAGCAGCCTTTTGTAGTTTTCCTTGTAGATGTCTTTCACCTCCTTGGTTAGGTATATTCTTTTTTTTTTTTTTTTTTTTTTTCAGCTATTGTAAAAGTGATTGAATTATTGATTTGATTCTTCGTTTGGTTGCTGTTGGTGTATACTACTGATTTGTGTACATTAATCTTGTATCTGGAAACTTTGCTGAATTCTTTTATCAGTTCTAGGAGCTTTCTGGAGGAGTCTTTAGGGTTTTCGAGGTAAATGATCATATCGTCAGCAAACAGTGACAGTTTGACTTTCTCTTTACCGATTTGGATGCCCTGTATTTCTTTCTCTTCTCTGATTGCTCTGGCTAGGACTTCCAACACTATGTTGAGGAGGAGTGGTAAGAGTGGGCATCCTTGTCTTGTCCCAGTTCTCAGAGGGAATGCTTTCAATTTTTCCCCATTCAGTATTATGTTGGCTGTGGGTTTGTCATAGATGGCTTTTATTACACTGAGGTATGTCCCCTGTAGGCTGATTTTGCTGAGAGTTTTAATCATAAAGGATGCTGGATTTTGTTGAATGGTTTTTCTGCATCTATTGAGATGATAGTGTGATTTTTGTTTTTAATTCTGTTTATGTGGTGTATCACATTTATTGAGTTGCATATGTTAAACCATCCCTGCATCCCTGCTGTAAAACCCACTTGATCTTGGTGGATTATCTTTTCAATATGTTGTTGGTTTTGATTAGCTAATGTGTTGTTAAGGATTTTAGCATCTTTGTTCATCGGGGATATTGGTCTGTAGTTTTCTTTTTTGGTTGTGTCCTTTCCTGGTTTTGGTATTAGTGGGTGATGCTGGCTTCATAGAATGAATTAGGGAGGATTCCCTCTTTCTGTCTTGTGGAATAGTGTCAAAATAATTGTTACCAATTCTTCTTTGAATGTCTGGTAGAATTCTGCTGTGAATCCATCTGGTCCTGGACTTTTTTTGAGATGGAGTCTCACTCTGTCGCCCAGGCTGGAGTGCAGTGGTGCAATCTCGGCTCACTGCAGCCTCTGCCTCCTGGGTTCCAGCGATTCTCCTGCCTCAGCCTTCCTGGTAGCTGGGATTATAGGCACACACCCCCATGTCCGGCTAATTTTTGTATTTTTAGTAGAGATGCGATTTCAACATGTTGGCCATGCTAGTCTTGAATTCCTGGCCTCAGGTGATCTGCCTGCCTTGGCCTCCCAAAGTGCTGGAATTACAGGCGTGATCCACTGCGCCCCGCCAGTCCTGGACTTTTTTTTTGTTGATAATTTTTAAATTACCGTTTCAGTCTCGCTGCTTGTTATTGGTCTGTTCAGGGTATCTAATTCTTCCTCATTTAAGCTGGGAGGGTTGTGTTTTTCCAGGAATTTATCCATCTCTTCTAGGTTTTCTAGTTTATGTGCATAAAGGTGTTCATAGTAGCCTTGAATGATCTTTTGTATTTCAGTGATGTCAGTTATAATATCTCCTGTTTCTCTTCTTAATGAGGTTATTTGTATTTTCTCTCTTATTTTCTTGGTTAATCTTGCTAACAGTCTGTCAATTTTATTTATTTTTTCAAAGAACCCGCTTTGTGTTTCATTTATCTTTTGTATTTTTTGTTTGTTTGTTTCAGTTTCATTTAATTCTGCTCTGATCTTGGTAATTTCCTTTCTTCTGCTGGCTTTGGGTTTGGTTTGTTCTTGTTTCTCTAGTTCCTTGAGGTGTGACCTTAGAATGTCAGTTTGTGCTCTTTGAGTCTTTTTGATGTAAGCATTTATAGGGCTATGAACTTTCCTCTTAGCACCACCTTTGCTGTATCCCAAAGGTTTTGATAGGTTGTTTCATTATTGTCATTCAGTTCAAAGAATTTTTAAATTTCCATCTTGATTTCATTTTTGACCCAGTGGTCATTCAGGAGCAGGTTATTTTATTTCCGTGTATTTGCATGGTTTCGAAGGTTCCTTTCGGAGTTGATTTCCAGTTGTATTCCACTGTAGTCTGAGTGCTTGATATAATTTCAGTTTTCTTAAATTTATTGAGGCTCATTTTATGGCCTGTCATATGGTCTGTCTTGGAGAAAGTTCCATGTGCTGTTGAATAGAATGTGTATTCTGCAGTTGGATGGAATGTTCTGTATATATATCTGTTAAGTCCATTTGTTCCAAGGTATAGTTTAAATTCACTGTTTCTTTGTTGACTTTCTGCCTTGATGACCTGTCTAGTGCTGTCAGTGGAGTACTGAATTCCCCCACTATTATTGTGTTGCTGTCTATCTCATTTCTTAGGTCTGTTAGTAATTGGTTTATAAATTTGGGAGCTCCAGTCTTAGGTGCATAAATGTTTAGGATTGTGATATTTTCCTGTTGGACAAGGCCTTTTACCGTTATATCATGTCCGTCTTTGTCTCTTTTAAATGCTGTTGCTTTAAAGTTTGTTTTGTCTGATATAAGAATAGCTACCCTTGCTCGTTTTTGGTGTCCATTTGCATGAAATGCCTTTTACCACCCCTTTACTTTAAGTTTATTTGAGTCCTTATGTCTCCTGAAGACAGCAGATGGTTGGTGAGTTCTTATCCATTCTGTGTCTCTGTATCTTTTAAGTGGAGCATTTAGGCCACTTACATTCAATGTTAGTATTGAGATGTGAGATACCTCATAGTATTATTTGTTTCCTGTGTACCTTGTTTTTTTGTTTTGTTTTGTTTTTGCTTTTTAACTTATATTTTTGTTTTATAGGTTCTGTGTGATTTATGTTTTAAAGAGATTCTGTTTTGATGTGTTTCCAGGATTTGTTTCAAGATTTAGAGCTCCTTTTAGCAGTTCTTTTAGTGGTGGCTTGGTAGTGGCAAATTCTCTCAGCATTTGTTTGTCTGAAAACGACTGTATCTTTCCTTCACATATGATACTTAGTTTTACTGGATACAGAATTATTAGCTGATAATTGTTTTGTCTGAGGAGGCTGAAGACAGGGCCCCAATCCCTTCTAGGTTGTAGGGTTTCTGCTGAGAAATCTGCTGTTAATCTGATAGGTTTTCCTTTATACATTACCTGGTGCTTTTGTCTCACAGCTCTTAAGATTCTTTCCTTTGTCTTAACTTTAGATAACCCGATGACAATGTGCCTAGGCGATGATCGTTTTGTGATGAATTTCCCAGGTGTTCTTTGTGCTTCTTGTATTTGAATGTCTACGTCTCGAGCAAGGCTGGGGAAATTTCCCTTGATTATTCCCCCAAATATGTTTTTCAAACTTTCAGACATCTCTTCTTCCTCAGAAACATCAATTATTCTTAGGTTTGGTTGTTTAACATAATCCCAGACCTCGTAGAGGCTTTGTTCATATTCTCTTATTCTTTTTTCTGTCTTTGTTGTATTGGGTTAATTTGAAGACCTTGTCTTCGAGCTCTGAATTCCTTTCTTCTACTTGTTCAATTCTATTGCTGAAAGATTTAGAATTTGAAATTCTGAAACTTTCCAGAGCATTTTGCATGTCTATAAGTGTATACAGTGTTTCCTGAAGTTCTTATTGTTGTTTTCTTTATGCTGTCCATTTCTTTGAATATTTCTCCCTTCACTTCTTGTATTGTTTTTTGGATTTCCCTGCATTGGGCTATGCCTTTCTCTGGTGCCTCCCTGATTAACTTAATAACTAACCTCCTGAATTCTTTTTCAGGTAAATCAGGGATTTCTTATTGGTTTGGATCCATTGCTGATGAACTAGTGTGATTTTTTGGGGGGTGTTAAAGAGCCTTGTTTTGTCATATTACCAGAGTTGGTTTTCCGGTTCCTTCTCATTTGGGTAGGCTCTGTCAGAGTCTAGGGCTGAAGGCTGTTGTTCACATTCTTTTGTCCCACGGGGTGTTCCCTTGATGCAGTACTCTCCCCCTTTTCCTATGGATGTGGCTTCCTGTGAGCCGAGCTGCAGTTATTGTTATGTCTCTTCTGGGTCTAACCACCCAGCAAGTCTACACAGCTCTGAGCTGGTACTGGAGGTTGTCTGCAGAGAGTTTTGTGATGTTTACTGTCTATGGGTCTCTCAGCCATGGACACCAGCACCTGTACTGGTGAAAGTGGCAGGGGGGTGAAATGGACTCTGTGAGGGTTCTTAGCTTTGGTGGTTTAATGTTCTATTTTTGTGCTGGTTGGCCTCCTGCTGGGAGGTGGCGCTTTCCAAAGAGCATCAGGCTATGGTAGCATGGAGTGGAAATGGCGGGGGGTGGGGCCCTAGAACTCTCAAGAGTATATGCCCTTTGTCTTCAGCTACCAGGGTGGATAAGGAAGGCCCATCAGGTGGGGACAGGGCTAGGTGTGTCTGAGCTCAGAATCTCCTTGGTTGGGTTTTGCTGAGGCTGCTGTGGGGGATGGATGTGATGTTCCCAGGTCAATGAAGTTGCGTACCTGGAAGGATTATGGCCACCTCTGCTGAGTCATGCAGGTTGTCAGGGAAGTGGGGGAAAGCTGGCAGTCACAGGCCTCACCCAGCCCCCATGCAAACCGAAGGGCCAGTCTTACTCCCAGCATGCTTCCTCAACAGCCCCAAGTCTGTTTCCAGGCAGTGTGGGATCCGGCCTGAGAACTTGCCCCAGGCTACCCACCTCCCAGCTGCGAAAGAAAAGGGCTTGGTTCTTCCCCCACCTATGGAGTCTGCACACCGGATTTGTGCCCTCCCCCTTCTGGCCAGGAGGCTTCTTGCCAGTTCAAATTGTTACAGAGTTCAGCTGGAGACTTCCTTCTCCCTATAGTGTTTCCCCTCCCTGCTCCTCTGGTGCCCTCCTGAAGGAACCCTGTGGTGCCACACAGGAATGGCCTGCTTGAAGACCCGGCGAGCTCCCAGGGCTTTCCTGCTGCTTCCTCTACTTCTATATTTCGCTGGGCTCTCTAAATTGACTCAGCTCCAGGTAAGGTCAGAAACTTCTGCAAACAGCCCTTCAGTTCCCCAGTGGGGGTGTGTGTTCAGGAGAGGAGGATCTCCCTTTCCCAGTTATGCAGTTTGGGCACTCACAGTATTCGGGGTGTCTCCTGGGTCCTGCAGGAGCATTCTGCTTCCTTCAGAGGGTCTGTGGGTTCTCTTGGGATTCCTGGTTCTTTCTTGCAGTCGATCTGCAGCTAAAATTCATGGTGTGAGCCTCCACATGCTGCTCTGTCCATCTGAGTAGGAGCTGCAATCTAGTCCTGCCTCCTGTCTGCCATGATGGCATCCCATTATGTTTAAAATGTTTCTTATAGATAGCATATAGTTAGATCATGTTTTTTTAACCACTCTGCCAGTTTCTGTTTTTTAATTGGTACATTTATACCATTTAAACTTAATATAATTATTGCTACTTTAAACAAATCTGTCATCTTTATGATCATTCATTGAAATATTTTCATCATTCACCCACAAACCTGCTTCTCCTCACTTCTGAACCTTATTTAGTGGCATCAACATCTATCTACAAGTTACCTTTTCAACTCAATCAAAAATACTCCATTACTTTTTCTTCCTTACCCACATATCAAATTAGTAACAAATTCCTAGCCACTCTACCCCCACTCACAAATACCTGTGGAACTTACCCCCTCATCCCTAATTGTCACACATATCATCTAGGACTTTAACACTCATTTAAATGCTTGCCATAGTCTCCTAATTGTTTTTTCTGCCTCTGGTCTCTGCCCAATTCAGTTTCTACACTGCCACCAGCCAGCCAGGTTTTTCGAAACAGATTAACTGTGCCATTTTGTGGTTTAATTTTTTTTTTTTTTTTTTTTTGAGACAGAGTCTCGCTCTGTTGCCAAGGCTGGAGTGCAGTGGCATGATCTCGGCTCACTTGCAACCTCCGCCTCCCGGGTTCAAGGGGTTCTCCTGCCTCAGCCTCCCAAGTAACTGGGATTACAGGCACTCACCACCATACCCAGCTAATTTTTGTGTTTTTAGTAGAGATAGGGTTTCACCATGTTGGCCAGGCTGGTCTTAAACTCCTGACCTCAAGTGATCCTCCCACCTCGGCCCCCCAAAGTGCTGGGATTACAGGCGTGAGCCACCACGCCCGGCTTTGTGGTTTAAAATCTTTTGACGGCCCTTTATCGCCTTCACAATAAGATTCTTCCCTATATTGCCTAATCTTAACTTTTGACTCAGTTCCAATTCCCTAGTGCCTGTACATCCTACCAGCCATGCCTGATACAGGTCTGTACACTAAACACTTTCACCTTCATGTCTCTGTCCCTGCTGTTTGCTTTGCCACAGATGCCCTCTGTTTCCTTCAGAGGGCAAAGCCCTACTTATCCTTCAAGATTCAGCTCAAATATCTTATTATTTTCCCTGAATCCAGCAGGTAAAATTGTTCTTCATTTGTATTCTAATAGTACATCATAGGTACTTTTATACCGATATTACCACATCTTTCTTATTAGTCTCCCTGGGTAGGCTCTGGGCTGATTGAAGGCAAAGAACTGTACTTCACAGATTTTAGTATCCTTGGAGTCTAATTCCGTTCCTGACTGTAGTAGGCCTGTAATCATGTTGAATTCCTGCCTGTGGACCTTTATTCCTATTGTTCCCCTTATTTGGATGCCTTGATCGTCTTTCTATTCAAAGCATGCCCATTCTTCATGGCCCACTTCCTCCATAAAGCCTCACTGACTAATGTGGCAGTGATAATTTTAACTGCTTTGCTTTAGGGAAAAAGACTTGCTTTTATTAGTTTAATTTACCATACAGTTTCCAGGCATTGATTACTATTAAAAATAGAGACTATCTGTAGTATCTTTTATTGTGCTTATTTCAGCAATCCTACTTATAGATCCTTAAGTACATCCATCTAACCCCAAACAAACCTTAGTAACTCAAATTTTATTGAATACAAAGCCTTTTTACATGAGAAATAACATTTATATCCATTGTTTTTGGGAAGAGATCATTTGGGGTTTGTTTCCCTTCTGTCATTTTATTTGGGGACAGTTAAAAGAGGCTTCTATTTCACATGCCATTAGAGTTTGACACCAGGAATTATCTTTTAACCTAGTGCTAGCCACAGTGAGGCACAGTAAACACAATGGAGTTTATGTTCCTGATGTGTGTATTCTTTTTTTTCTTATGATGGTGATATCTTTTTCATCTCTTTTGAAGTACTTTTTCAGTCTTTTGTCTTAGCATCTGTGTGAAATATAATATATAAAAGTATTGTACAGTTGAACATACAGAGGGATGTACCCAAGATCGCTCACCTATGCATTTGTAATGCCAAGCCTAGAATTCTGGCTATTTTCTGTTTCTGTTGATTTTCAAAATTAGCTCAACAAATATAAGAAAGTCAAGAAGAGGTACATGTTTAATATACTCCATTATCTTAGAGATTTATAAAGTAGGGATTTTTTTAATAGTTGGCTTTTGTAGAGACTGTTAGACCTCATGGTTTCTAAGAATTGATAATTGCATCAGATTGCAAATATGAATATACTGTATCCATTTTAATAAGTATAAAATTTCTTTTTGATACTAGAAGCTGCAAGTATGCTATTTACCTAGAAATTAATGTTTTTCTTGCAAATTTATGTTTAATGTGCATGATTAGGGGAACATTAGCATAGATGTTATAGCATTTAACTGCTGCTTAAAATTTTTGAGAATAGGCCAGGTGCAGTGGCTCATGCTTATAATCCCAGCACTTTGGGAGGCCCAGGCAGGAGGATCGCTTGAGTCCAGGAGTTTGAGACTAGCCTGGGTAACGTAACAAGACTATGTCTCCATTAAAAAAAAAAAAAAAAAAAAAAAAAAGCCAAGCGTGGTGGCATGTACCTGTAGTCCCAGCTACTTGAGAGGCTGAGGCAGGAGGATCACCTGAGCTCAGGAGTTTGAGGTTACAGTGAGCTGTGATCACCACTGCAGTCCAGCCTGGGCAACAGAGCAAGACCCTGTCTCAAATAAATTTTTTTGGGCCAGGCACAGTGGCTCATGCCTGTAATCCTAGCACTTTGAGAGGCTGAGGTAGGCGGATCACCTGAGGTCAAGTGTTCAGGACCAGCTTGGCCAACATGGTGAAACCCCGTCTCTACTAAAAATGCAAAAATTAGCTGGGCATGGTGGTATGTGCCTGTAATCCCAGCTACTCAGGAGACTGGGGCAGGAGAATCGCTTGAACCCGGGAGGTGGAGGTTGCAGTGAGCCAAGATCGTGCCATTGCACTCCAGCGTGGGTGACAAGAGCAAAACTCTGTCTCAAAAAAAAAAAAAAATTCTGAGAGTATATCATTAGAATCTAGAACTTGGGTAAAGAAAGTTAACTATAAGGGAGTGAGAGAGAATTTTTGTGAAATGTAGGTATGCAGCATTTGATACAGATTTGTCTTGGTACTATTCATAACCTCACTTTACAAATGAAGGTTTAGAGCTGTTAAGTAACTCAACAATTTCACACAGTCATAGCATCAGAATTAGAACCCTGCTCTGTCTCTAGAGCTTATGTTTTTAACCATTGTGCTCCAGTAGTTGACATCTTGAGGTCTGGGACTATGTCTTCATTCAGTCTACAGATGTTTATTAAGTGCCTACTATTTTTATTAATCACTGTTCTAGGAGCTAGAGATATAGTAAGTGAACAAAAGAGACAAAAATATCTGTGAACAAGAGACAAAAATAGAATGGAGCATGCATTCTAGTGAAAGAAGACAGAAAATTAAAATAAGTAAATTTTATAAGGTTTTTTTTGTTTGTTTTTTTGAGCAGAGTTTCACTCTTGTTGCCTGGACTGGAGTGCAGTGGCACAATCTTGGCTCACTGCAACCTCTGCCTCCTGGGTTCAAGCGATTCTCCTGCCTCAACCTCCCAAGTAGCTGGGATTACAGGCACACACCACCACTCCCAGCTAATTTTTTGTATTTAGTAGAGACGGGGTTTCACCATGTTGGCCAGGCTGGTCTCAAACTCCTGACCTCAGGTGATCCATCCGCCTTGGCCTCCCAAAGTGTTGGGATTACAGGCATGAGTCACTGCACCAGGCTATAAGTTAATTTTTTAAACCACTTTATTGAGGTATTATTGGTATACGAAAAGCTGTATATATTTATTATATAGAACTTAATGAGTTTGGAGATAAGTATATAAGCATGAAACCATCACCACAATCTGTGCCATAACCCAAGCATCACCTATAAAAGTTTATTCTCATCCTCTTATTTATTAAGTATACGATACAGTATTGTGAACTGTAGGCACTGTGCTATGTAATAGATCTCTCGAACTTATCATTCTGAAAGTGAAACTTTGTACCCTTTGACTAATACCACCTGTTTCCCCAGCCCCAGGGCCTCGCAATCACTGTTCTACTCTGCTTCTATGAGTTTGATGTTTCTGGGTTCATCATATAAGTGGCATTATGTAGTATTTGTCCAAAAAGTATCTGGCTTAATTTCACTTAGCATAATGTCTTCCAGTTTCATTCATGTATCACAAATGCCAGGATTTTCTTTTTATGACTGAATAGTATTCTGTTGTGTGTATATGCCACATTTTCTTTATCCATTCATCTGTCAATGAACATTTAGGTTGTTTCCATGTCTAGGCTATTGTGAATAATGCGGCAGTGAACATGGGAGTTCAGAAACCTCTCTGACATACTGATTTTATTTACTTTAAATGTATACCCAGAAGTGGAATTGCAGGATCATATGGTAGTTCTATTTTAAATTTTTTCAGGAACTTTCATACTGGTTTTCATAGTAGGTGCACCAATTTACATTCCCATCAACAGTGTGCAGGGTTCCATTTTATCCACATCTTCACTAGTACTTGTTATCTTTTTATATATATATATATATATATATATAATGGTCATCCTAATAGGTGTGAGGTGATATATCATTGTGGTTTTGATTTGGAAGTCAAATCACCTGATTAATTGGTGATGTTGAGCACCTTTTCATATACTCATTGGTCATTTGTATGTCTTCTTTGGAGAAATGTCTATTTAGGTCCTTTGCCTATTTTAAAAATTGGGTTGTTTGAATTTTGGGGTTTTTGACATTCAGTTGTAGGAGTTTCTTATATATTTTAGATATTAACCATTCATTAGATATGGTTTGCAAATATTTTCTCCCATTCTGTAAGTTGCCTTTTCATGTTGTTGGTTGTTTCTTTTTTTGTGCAGAAGCTTTTTAGTTTGATACAGTCCCCTTTGTCTTATTTTTACTTTTGTTGCTGGTGCTTGTGGTGTCATATCCAAGAAATCATTGCCAAGGCCAATGTCAAGAAGCTTTTTTCCTGTTTTCTTCTAGGAGTTTTACAGCTTCAGGCCTTACATTTAAGTATTTAATACATTTTGAGTTTATTTTTGTATATGGTGTAATATAAGAGTCCAACTTCATGGGGTTATTTTGCATGTGTATCTCCAAAGGTAATCAGTATTGTGAAGAAAAGTAAAACAGACAAAGTGGGATGTCAGGGAGTAAATAAGGTGGGTGAGCAAAGCTTCACTGAAAAGTTGTTGTTCAAGCAAAATACGAAGGAGGTAAGGAAATGATCATATGATAAGACCATTCCAGTTACAGAGAGCAGCAAGTGAAGCTGCTATAAGGCAGGAGTTCTGGTGTGCTCAAGAAACAGCAGCAAGGCCTGGTCAGCTGGAGCCAGTGAGTGAGAAGGAGAGGAAAATAGAAAAGGAAAACATAGAGGTGTGGATGCGGGAATCAGAACATACAGGCCGTTGCAAGGACTTTGGCTTTTGCTCTGAGTAAGATGGGAATTAGTGGGTTTTCAAACAGAGAATGACATAATCTGATATATTTTAAAAGGATCATTCTGACTTCTATACTGAGAAAAAACTATAAGAAGATGAGGGCCAGGCATGGTGGCTTATGCCTGTAATCCCAGCACTTTGGGAGGCCAAGGTGGGCAGATCACCTGAGGTCAGGAGTTCGAGACCAGCCTGACCAACAAGGTGAAACCCCTGTCTCTACTAAAAATACAAAAATTAGCCAGGTGTGGTGGCAGGCACCTGTATTCCCAGCTCCTCGGGAGGCTGAGACAGGAGAACCACTTGAACCTGGGAAGTGGAGGTTGCAGTGAGCCAAGATCGTGCTACTGCACTCCAACCTAGAAAACGGAGCAACACTCCATCTCAAAAAAAAAAGTTAAGAAATGTCTTGTTCATTCTGGTATTCCAAATAAGCAATACAATATATCTGCTACATATTGTATGTGCTAATGAATGTCAAAAGCCTTATAATTTTCCATAGCAACCCAACTTTATAATATCTTTAGATAGGCCAGGCGTGGTGGCCCACGCCTGTAATCCCAGCACTTTGGGAGGCCGAGGCAGATGGATCACCTCAGGTCAGGAGTTAGAGACCAGCCTGGACAACATGGTGAAACCCCGTCTCTACTAAAAATACAAAAAAATTAACTGGGAGTGGTGGCGTGGGCCTGTAGACCCAGCTACTCCAGAGGCTGAGGCAGGAGAATCACTTGAACCCGGGAGGCGGAAGGTTGCAGTGAGCTGAGATGGCGCCACTGCACTCCAGCCTGGGCAACAGAGCGAGACTGTCTCAAAAAGAAAAATCTTTAGATAATTAGAAAATCTGAGTATGGATTAGATACTAGATGATATAAATGGTATTTTTTAGGCCTGAGAATGGCATGGTAATCATATTTAAAAGAAGGGTTATCAGTTGACGGTATATATAGAAGTGTCTACTGATAAAATTATTAGTGTCTAGATCTTGCTTTCAATGCTGCAGCAAAACTAAACAAAAATGGGAAGATTGATAAAGTAGGTAAAATTTTGATAATTATCAAAGCAGGTGATGGATGCATGGGGTTCATTATATTATATGGAGTTCATTATACTCTTCCATCTACTTTTGTATATATTTAAAATGCCCATAATGAAAAATAGACAATGGCCGGGCATGGTGGCTCATGCCTGTAATCCCAGCACTTTGAGAGGCCAAGGCAGGAGGATCACTTGAGCCCAGGAGTTCAAGACCAGCCCATGCAACAAGGAGAGACCCTGTCTCTACAAACACAAAAAATTAGCTGAGTGTGCTGGCACATGCCTGTGGTCCCAGCTACTCAGGAGGCTGGGGTGAAAGGATCGCTGGAGCCCAGGAGGCGGAGGTTACAGTGAGCCGAAGCCATGCCACTGCACTCTAGCCTGGGCGACAGAACAAGACCCTATCTCAAAAAAAAAAAGAAAGAAAGAAAACTAGAAAAATATATGTATATAACATTTTACTTGGTAATTCTACCTTTAATAATTTATCATAAAGGAATAATCAAGAAAAAATAAATACCAAAAAATGGAACAAAAAACAAAAAGAAACCAAAAAATTATTAGATATTCTGAAAGATAAGTAAAAAGATTCTCATCTCATAATAGCTAAAATTTGAACAACTTTAATTTCTTTCTTTCTTGAGACAGAGTTTCGCTGTTTTTGCCCAGGCTGGAGTGCAATGGCGCTATCTCGGCTCACCGCAACCTCCGCCTCCCGGGTTCAAGCGATTCTCCTGCCTCAGCCTCCCGAGCAGCTGGGATTACAGGCATGCGCCACCACCCCGGCTAATTTTGTATTTTTAGTAGAGACGGGGTTTCTCCATGTTGGTCAGGCTGGTCTTGAACTCCCAACCTCAGGTGATCCAACTGCCTCGGCCTCCCAAAGTGCTGGGATTAGAGGCGTGAGCCACCACACCCGGCAACAACTTTAATTTCTAACAGTTGGAAAATAAAAACTGGTATAACCCATGCAGTAAAATACATGCAGTCCTTAAATTGTTTTCAAAGACTATTTAATGATGTTAAAAATGGTCACAATAAAACATAAAGTGAAAAAAGCAGAATGTAAAATTGGATACAATATTATCACAATTTTGGCTAAAAAGCACCTATAAATATACATATATTTTTTAAGGGATAAGAATCTCCCTCTGTCACCCATGCTGGAGTGCTGTGGTACCGTCATAGCACATTGTGACCTCAAACTTCTGGGTTCAAGCAATCCTCCCACCTCCCACCTCAGTCTCCTGGGTAGCTTGTGCTATAGGCAAGCACCACCATGCCTGGCTTTTTTTTTTTTTTTTTTTTTTGAGATAGGGTCTCTCTCTGTCCCCCAGGCTGGAGTGCAGTGGCGCTACAAGCTCCACCTCACGGGTTCACGCCATTCTCCTGCTTTAGCCTCCTGAGTAGCTGGGACTACAGGCGCCT
>NW_012101743.1:2292669-2295509 GCF_000951045.1 Mandrillus leucophaeus
CGCCCGGCTAATTTTTTTGTATTTTTAGTAGAGACGGGGTTTCACCATGTTAGCCAGGATGGTCTCCATCTCCTGACTTCGTGATCCACCCACCTCGGCCTCCCAAAGTGCCGGGATTACAAGCATGAGCCACCGTGCCTGGCCTATTTTTTTTATTAAAAAATAATTTTTGGGCTAGGCACGGTGGCTTACACTTGTAATCCTAGCACTTCAGAAGTCGAGGTGAGTGGATCACTTGAGATCAGGAGTTCAAGACCAGCCTGGCCAACATCGTGAAACCCCGTCTCTACTAAAAATACAAAAAGTAGCCAGGTATGGTGACAGCCACCTGTAATCTCAGCTGCTTAGGAGACTGAGGCATGAGAATTGCTTGAACCCAGGAGGCAGAGGTTGCAGAGAGCCAAGATTGTACCACTGCACTCCAGCCTGAGTGACAGAGCAAGACTCCATCTCAAAAAAAAAAAAAATATTATTATTATTATTTTTGTAGAGACAGTCTCACTACGTTGTCCAGGCTGATCTCAAACTCCTGGCCTCAAGCAATGCTCCTGCCTCAGCCTCCCAAAGCACTGGGATTACAGGGACAAACTACCGTGCCTGGCCCTATAAATATTCATAGATAAAAGACTTTAAGGAAATACGCTAAATTATTAATAATATTCTTTATCTCTGAGTGATAGGATTTTACATCTTTTGATTCTTTATACTCTGTTTTACTAAAGTTTTCTTTTATGCTTACCTACTTTTATTAAAGCAAATGAAAGAGGGGAATGTAAATTAGTTCAACCATTGTGGAGGACAGGGTGGCAATTCCTTAAAGACCTAGAACCAGAAATACCATTTGACCCAGCAATCCCATTACTGGGTATATACTCAAAGGAATAGAAATCATTCTGTTATAAAGATACCTGCAGGCATATGTTCATTGCAGCACTATTCCATATAGCAAAGATATTGAATCAACAAAAATGCCTATCAATGATAGACTGGATAAAGAAAATGTGGTATATATACACCATGGAATACTATGCAGCCTTACAGAGGAATGAGAGCATGTCCTTTGCAGGGACATGGATGTAACTGGAAGCCATTATCCTCAACGAACTAATGCAGGAACAGAAAACCAAACACCACACATTATCACTTATAAGTAGGAGCTGAACAGTGAGAACACAGGGAGGGGAACAACACACACTGGGGCCTGTCAGGGAGATGGCAGGAGGGAGAGCATCAGGAAAAATAGCCAGTGCATGTGAGGCTTAATACCTAGGTGATGGGTTGATAGGTGCAGCAAACGACCCTGGCACATGTTTACCTATGTAACAAACCTGCACATTCGCACATGTATCCTGGAACTTAAAATAAGAAGTATTATTTTTTAATTCAAAACATTAAAAAAAAAAACAGACTATAAAAGTTTCAGGTTTGAACTTTATGACCCAGTAATAACCCTAATATAAGGATAAAGAAATAGGCCAGGAGCACTGGCTCACGCCTGTAATCCCAGCACTTTGGGAGGCTGAGGCAGGTGGATCACTTGAGATCAGGAGTTCAAGACCAGCCTGGCCAACATAGTGAAACCCTGTCTCTACTAAAAATACAAATATTAGACACACGTGGTGCCGTGTGCCTATAATCCCAGATTCTTGGGAGGCTGAGGCAGGAGGATTGCTTGAACCCAGGAGGCGGAGGTTGCAATGAGCCAAGATCGTGCCACTGCACTCCAGCCTGGGCAACAGAGCAAGACTCAGTCTCAAAATAATAATAATGATAATAATAATAATAAGAAGAATAAGGAAATAGTCAAATATGGATAAAGATTCATGTTCCAGGGCATTCATTGAATTGCTGGGTTTTATTTGTTTGTTTGTTTTCTGTTTTTGAGGTGGAGTCTGGCTCGGATTCTAGTGATTCTCCTGCCTCAGCCTCCCTAGTAGCTGGGATTACAGGTGCACACCACGCCCGGCTAATTTTTGTATTTTTAGTGGAGATGGAGTTTCACCATGTTGGCCAGGCTGGTCTCCAACTCCTGACCTCAGGTGATCTGGCTGCCTCAGCCTCCCAAAGTGCTGGGATTATCCCAGGCATGAGCCACCACGCCTGGCCAAATTACTGTTTTTACTAGCAGAAAAGTTGGAAATATCTAAGTGACCAACAAAGGAAGAATGATTAATCGTGATACATCCATATTATGCAGCTACTAAATGTTTTCAAAGCATGAAATACAGAAAATGCTCATGGTATAATGGGAAGGTTGGTAAATTTCATGTTTAATATGATTTCAAATACATTTTTTAAAAATGAAAAGTTGAAGAGAGAGACAAAATGTTAGCAGGTTTGGGGTGATTTTAATTTTTCTGTTTTTTGTTTTCCGAATTGTCTACGCTGATCATGTATTACTTTATAATTTAAAAAATTTAGGCCAGGTGCGGTGGCTCACTCCTGTAATCCCAGCACTTTGGGAGGCTGAGGCAGGTGGATCATGAGGTCAGGAGTTCGAGACCAGCCTGGCCAAGATGGTGAAACCCCGTCTCTACTAAAAATACAAAAATTAGCCGGGCACGGTGGTGGGCTCCTGTAGTCCCAGCTACTCAGGAGGCTGAGACAGGAGAATCACTTGAACCCGGGGGTGAGGAGGTTCAGTTAGCCAAGATCGCACCACTGCACTCCAGCCTGGGCCTGGGCGACAGAGTGAGACCCCGTCTGGGAAAAAAAAAAAAAAAAAAACTTTAGTCTGGTCGTGGTGGCTCACACCTGTAATCCCAGCACTTTGGGAGGCCGAGGCGGGTGGATCACCTGAGGTCAGGAGTTCAAGACCAGCCTGGCCAACATGGTGAAAC
>NW_012101743.1:2295559-2348309 GCF_000951045.1 Mandrillus leucophaeus
CTCACACCTGTAATCCCAGCACTTTGGGAGGCCGAGGCGGGTGGATCACCTGAGGTCAGGAGTTCAAGACCAGCCTGGCCAACATGGTGAAACCCTGTGTCTACCAAAAATATAAAAAATTAGCCAGACGTGGTGGCATGTGCCTGTTACCTCAGCTACTTGGGAAGCTGAGGCAGTAGAATGGCTTGAACCTGGGAGGCAGAGGTTGCATTGAGCCAAGATCATGCCATTGCTCGCCAGCCTGGGCAACAAGAATGAAACTCCAAATCTGATTTGTATGTAATGAGGGAAGCCTGTTTAGCTGTATGTCTCCCGCAGTGCTCACTAGTCTGGTAGCAAAATTGAGGGGGGCGGGGATGGTAGTCATCTAGCATTAGAAGTGCTTGGCAAAGGTTATAGGAGTCTGTGTTGGTGGTCTACCTCCATGGTTGATGTGAAGATTTTTATAAACTATAAAGTTCTACATGAATAATAGTGGTAGTTTTTAATCTATCCCCATGCCACTGTCCTAATTCAGGCCCTCATTATTCTTACTTAAACTTATTCACTACTTTTCCTGCCTCCATGCTCTCTCCAAACCATCTTTTACATTACTGCCCAGAGTTCTTTTTCTGAAGCACTGGTAAGATGGTGGTGTTTTTTCCTTTCAGAAACCTGTGTTGGCTCTCCATGTCTGAACTTTTAAGCCACAAATTTGAGGCCTTTTTATTATTTTATTTATTTATCTATTTATTTATTTTTGGGGACAGAGTTTCGTTCTTGTTGCCCATGCTGGAGTGCAATGGCGTAATCTCAGCTCACCGCAACCTCCGCCTCCCAGGTTCAAGCGATCGATTCTCGTGCTTTAGCCTCCCAAGTGGCTGGGATTACAGGCATGTGCCACCATACCCGGCTAGTATTGTGTTTTCAGACGGGGTTTCTCCATGTTGGTCAGGCTGGTCTCAAGCTACCAACCTCAGGTGATCTGCCTGCCTCGGCCTCCCAAAATGCTGGGATTACAGGCCTGAGCCACCGTGCCTGGCCAAGGCCTTTTTAAACGTGATCTCAAAGTACCTTTCTACCCTAATTTCCAACTACATCTCCATATACTCTTTTCTCTGTCCTCGTCATCCTAACTACCTTTCCCTAAATATGCAAGGCTTAGCTAACCCTGTGTTCTTGCTCATGCTACGTCATGTAAAACATTTGAAGGACAAACTTTGGATGTACAGTTAGATGACTTATATTACTGCTTTGGTTCTGCTGTTCACAGGTGGCTGTGTGGCCTTTAAAATATTATTTTAACCTCTTTGATCCTCAGGGTTTTTTTGTGTGTTTTGTTTGTTCGTTTTTACTAATTTCTTTATCTTTATAATGTTAACACCTACCTCACAGAGTTATTAGAATTTATTCAGATAATGAATATGAAAGCATGTTGTAACTAGATGCACAGTACACATGTATAGCATTATTTTCCACCTACCTCTGTCAGTATGCTTTTGACTTCAAATAACAGAAATCCAACTGAAAATGGCTTAAACAATGAGGAAGCAACTCTGGAGGTAAGGCGGTTCCAGGGTTGATTAATTCAGCAGCTCAGTAGCATCATCCTACTATTTCCTTGCTTTGTACTCTTTGTTTTGTTCCATTCGGCTTTTTACGCTCATGGTCTTAAGATGGCTGCTACAGTCTTAGTTGTCACATGAAGACAGCAATGTTCAGATGCAGGAAAGGAGGAGTTCTATTAGTATGCCCCTTTTTAAGGGTGAGAAAATATCCCTAGAAGCCTCCCCTCATCCCCGCCCCATAAACTTTGCCCAATGTCTAATTAATGGAAATTGTACCACAGGCCTAACAAGTCATCACTGGGAAGGGAAATCAGCTAATCTTCATTAGCTTAGACCAATCACGATTCACCCCGGTACTGGCCCTCACCTCTCCTGAAGGAACAGTTGCTTAGAAAAAGGACAAAGTGGGGGCTCTGTTAAGGAGGGAAAAGATTGTGATAGCACGATGTCTTCAGGGATGACCCTGGTTTGTTAGGGCAAGAAGATGAAGAGGTACTAAGTCATAAATCAGCATAAAGGGGAGCTTGCTTTTGGTGACTCAAGATTTCAAGCAGGCATCATACAAAATGGTGAGAGAACAGATGGGGTGGGAAGAATGTGAAACTAATTTTACATTGCGGTTTCAGAGTTTATCTTTATATCCAAATAGGTATGCAGTGGAACTGATGAAGACCCTGATGATAAAAACGCACCCTTTCGGCAACGGCCATTTTGCAAATATAAAGGGCATACTGCTGATCTCCTTGATCTTTCATGGTCTAAAGTAAGAAATTCTTATTTGAATCATATATTAATTCTGTGCGTAAGGAGCTGATACTATAGTCTTAAAGCAGAATTTCTTCTCTGGGAAACCTCAACTGATTGGATGAGGCCCACCCACATAGTCAAGAGTGATCTCCTTTACTTAAAATCAACTGAGTATGGATTAATTACATGTACAGAATACCTTCACAGCAACAACTAGATTGGTGTTTGATTAAATAATTGAGTACTAGCTTAATAATTAAATAATTTAGTACTAGCTAAGTTGATACATAAAATTAACTGTTATAACCACCTTCTTACCAGAATTAATACCTTTTCTTTGAACTCATTCTCCTTAACCTTTCTCTGGCATTTGATGATTTGATGCTATTGATCTTTCTTGAACTACTTGATTTTGGAGCACTGTATGTTCTAGATTCACTTCCTATCTCACTGACTATTCCCTTGTTTGTTTCATGGAGGAAATATTTAATAGTTCAAAAAAAATTGAGAACCTGTGCAACTATACCTGCTATGTACCAAGTACTTTTCATTCACTCAAAACATATCCGTTGATCATTTTACCACCTGGTTAAGAAATGACCTCTGGAGTCAGACTCCCAAGGTATATATTCTTCGTAGTCTACCCCTTATGTTGTGTGACCTTGGGCAAGTTATTTAACCTCACCATGCCTCATCTGCAAAATAGACATAATAAAAATATAAAAATATATAATATAAAAAAATATAAAATATATTTTTGAAAAACCCTCATAGGGTTATAATAGGGAAGGATTAACTGAGCTAGTAAATATAAAACACTTGCCTAGAACATAATAAATGCTTAATTAATATTAGCAGTGATGACAATGATTAACTGAGTTAGTAAATATAAAACGCTTGCCTAGAACATAATAATGCCCAATTAATATTAGCAGTCATCATCATTATCATCATCACTATCTGCCAAGTAGCATTTTAGCCACTGGGGACACAGACAAAAGTTAAGTACTTTACATGTGTTCTGTTCATACCCTCAAAACAACCTTATGAGATTGTTGACATTTCCTTATCAAGGATTTTAAAAAACAAGGGTCATACGTGTTAAAGAACATGCCTAAAGGCGTATAGCTAGGGAGTTACAGGAGTTTAGGTTCAAACCCCATGACTTTGGAGCATTACTCTCTAGCCCATTCTAGTGTCACAATAGCTAATCACTACAAGGAAACAGGATGACAAAAATAACATGTTGGACACATTGAAAGATTTAAGAAATCATAAATTTTTTATACTTTCTTTCCATTTTATACTTTATTTCCATTCTATCTCTGAGGAGGCAGCAGTAATATGATTTAGTATCTATCCAGCTACCGAATTGTCTCAAGTGAGTAATGTGCATTTTTAAGGACTAGTGCTAGCCTATAAACCACCTGGTCTTCCTGGTCCCTGACAATATGAATATAGAATATCAGTCTGTGAAGAGATAAGTGCAGAAACCTAGAGTAAACTATTTAGAAGTGTTTATGGCAGTTTTCACATTAAGTTTGTACCTGTTTAGTCTTTTAAAACCTGGGCTTCTATTTTGTATAATAATACAAAATGGAGCTTATATTTTATGTGCCTTTTATTTTTATTTCATTTTTCTAGTAAATGTTTTCTGCGTTTTAAAATAGTTTCAGTCCACAACTCACTGGAAATTTAAAAAACAAAAACAGTCCTTCACCAGAAATAGTCTGAGAAGCACTAGTCTAGATGAGTTATTTCAGTGAGGTGCTGCCCCATACATGAATGGTTCCTAAAGATCTATCCTCATACCCCAATCCCTCCACCCCACCTCCATCCAGAGGAAAGCAACAAAATTTCTGCAACAAGATTCTAAGCCTCTCCAGGGTAGGAACCAGATATTATTAACACCAACTCAAACCAGATATTGTTTCTCTTTAATGTCTATCACAGTGCGTATAGTGAGTTTTCTATTTGTTGAAGATGTATTTTGTGCCAGTAACAAGAATTACCCTGTTAATTCTTACAATAACAACCCCGTGAGGTAGACAATCTGATTTTGTCTCGATGAAGAGATTGAGCCCCTGTGACCTATCTAAAAATCACAAAATTAGTTATGGGTAGAACTTAGATTTTAATCTAATTTATCTGACTTCCAAGATCAGTGCTTAGTTTAAGAAAGTTATTTAATTTCATTTATTTAATAAGAAGTACTTACTAAATACTTATAAAAGAACAAGCCTTTCTTAAAGAATACTTATTTGGAAGAAATCTTGACATGTCTTCAGCACCTTCACTTAATATTTTAGGGATGTCTTCATACCTCTTTCATATGCTCAAAGCAAAGAACTGTTGCAGAAATTGAATACAGTCAGTTTCTGGTTTTTGTGTTTTTTTTGTTTTGTTTTGCTTTGTGATTTTTTGAGGCGGAGTATTGCTCTGTCCCAAGGCTGGAGTGCAGTGGCATGATCTCAGCTCACTGCAACATCCATCTCCCAGGTTCAAGCGATTCTCTGGCCTCAGCCTCCCCGAGTAGCTGGGATTACAGGCATGGGCCACCACGCCCAGCTAATTTTTTTGTATTTTTAGTAGAGACGGGATTTCACCATGGTGGCCAGGCTGATCTCGAACTCCTGACCTCAAATGATCCACCTGCCTCAGCCTCCCAAAGTGCTGGGATTACAGACATGGGCCACTGTGCCCAGCCAAATAAAGTCAGTTTTAATGAACATAGGTTCATGGTGTGCCATAGGTTAAGTTTTTATACAGTTGTTATTAATCAACAGGAAATTATAATGCAAACTGCATGTACTCTTCAAAACTTTTCTGGAACTGAGTGGATCTTGAAAATAAAAATGATTGTTGTTAGATATTTCAAAGATTATTGTAAATCTTCCAAATTCTGTTTTTTAATTCTTTACTTTTAATCATAAAGTATACCATCTATTTGAAAACAGGTATACCACAATGTACCTACCTCATAGTGTTGCTATATTATGCAAAGAACAATGCTTAACACATAGAAGTATGCGATAAATGTCATCATTGCCTTGATTTGTTTAGCACCTTTAGGCACACCAAAGAATACAGAGGTGTCATTTGAGTTTTCTCATTCAGTATAACTCATAGTTCTCCTCCTTAAATAGATTATGTTTAGGAATTAATGAGCTTCTGCCAGCTGAAAGCTTTTGACAGAAATGTTTGGTTCCTGGGCGATGGGGCCATCACAGTGCCTAAGTCAGTTACACTACCATGTTCTAGCCTTGAACATTCTGTGGTCTATTCTGAAAGATTTGACAATTTTTGTTCTCTAATTTTCTTGCCTAGAGTATGACAGGTGCACAATAACTTTTCATTTCCATGCTGCATTATAGGGTAATCTTTTTGAAGACATTTTAAATGACAATTAGAGATCTATGTGAGTTAAAATTCACCAGTGTTATCAGTGTGAAAATAACTGAAGTGACAATAAAATGAATAAATACCTTATACTGATAGCTAAGTTCCCATATGCAGGTGATAACAACCAAGGCACACGTTAGTTCTCTGCTGGTGCCTGGCAGATTTCTTTAGACATTGATAAGATTCATCCGAATTTCAGAACAGGTAATGTCAAAAAGTTTTAGAATCAATGAAATACGGTATTTAACTGTTTAGGGGAAAATAGGATCTTCCAAGTGAATTTGATAATCTTTTGTTCTTTCCAGTGCTGCATTTAACAATAACAAAACTGTTGGAATACAAAAACCAAAAGTTCACTTTTATTGTATAAATAGGGTTCTTTTTCTTATAGTGATAACATAGTCAATGTCATTTTCTCCGTAGAACTACTTTCTTCTTTCTTCTTCAATGGATAAAACAGTCAGATTATGGCACATTTCTCGAAGAGAATGCCTTTGCTGTTTTCAACATATAGATTTTGTCACTGCCATAGCTTTTCATCCAAGAGTAAGTAACTATTTATACATGTTTTTGTTAACCTCTAAGGAAGGTGAGAGAACCTGGTTTCTCTGGAGGGCAATTGGACTACAGGAAAAAAGTTATTAACAGCTACATAGTTATGAGCAATTTAATTTTGTGTTTCATTTTGCTTTAGAAATGAGAAAGGAAATATTCTGCTGATCTGCATTAGAAAAACTGGGGATGTTATATCTCAAATCTTTATTAAGACATAAATAAATGAAATAAACTATCCTATTAAAGATGACAGATATTGGAGATGGAGGAAGAAGAGGAAGCAGATGGATAAATGAGAAAGGGAAGTCCCTAGGCAGAAATAGTGAGATTGGGGAGGGAAGAGACAGAGAAAAAGACTGAAAGAGGCAAAGATGAAAATTCATTACAAGATATACTGAATTTGTATTGTTAGTCTTGATATCCCTTCTTTATTCCTTTTCAGTATAGAAAATCCTTTCATATCTTTCCCCCAGAAAGAAAGTATTTCATATGATTTCAGCCAAATGAGAAAAATCTACTATCATAGAATTGCAGACCTATTGTATGCCCCTAGAGGATAGGGCCACCAAATGCTTAAGGCTAAATTAGTTACAGATTTTTACAACTGTAAGCAAAAGGGAATCACATGTCGGTGCTGACTGCACTAGCTCAGTTAAGCAGAGGACTTGAGCTGACCCTAGCAACAAGTTTCCCTTACCTATGTTGGTGTTATAATTACATTTCCAGTGGTGTCCTCATCTTTATATGTTTAACACCCATTATCTTTTTAATGTAACATTTTAATCATATTCACATTTCTTCATCTCCCCCAAATTAAGGAGAAGACTGACTTGTTTTCAATATACTTTCCTTTCCTGAGCAGGCTTATAACATAAGCAGTGATAATTCCAAACCGTTGAAGACTTGGTTAGGGCCAGGCGCGGTGGCTCATGCCTATAATCCCAGCACTTTGGGATGCCAGGGCAGGCAGATCATGAGGTCAACAGATCGAGACCCACCTGGCCAACATGGTGAAACTACTAAAAATACAAACATTAGACAGGTGCGGTGGCAGGTGCCTGTAGTCCCAGCTACTCGGGAGGCTGAGGCAGGAGAATCACTTGGAACCCAGGAGGCAGAGGCTGCAGTGAGCCAAGATTGCACCAGCCTGGGCAATAGAGCGAGACTGTCTCAAAAAAAAAAAAAAAAAAAAAGACCTGGTTAAGAATTTTGGTGGCTCACGCCTATAATCCCAGCACTTTGGGAGGCTAAGTGGGAGGATGGCTTGAGGCTAGGAGTTCAAGACCAGCCTGGGCAGCACAGTGAGACTCCACCTCTATCACAAATGGAAAAACTATGTTAATTCTTACCAGTTTTGATGATCAAGTCATTAGAGTCTTCTTTCTGAAATAACACCCCCACCCCTGTCCCCTATACACACAACAAAAGGATGGATTTACCCCATCAGCAACTGTGAGCAAAATCTTTCCATGCATGAATCTTTCCATAACTCTATTTTAGCTATAAAGTATCAGGTTGGAAAGAGATACTTAGTTGTGATTGTTTTCTTTCTCATTCTTTTTCTTTTCTTTTCTTTCTTTGTTTTTTGTTTTTTGTTTTTTGTTTTTGAGACAGGATCTCACTTTGTCACCCAGGCTGTAGTGCAGTAGTGCAGTCTCGGCTTACTGCAGCCTCAACTTCCCTGGCTCAGGTGATTCTCCTGCCTCAGCTCCCCAGGTAGCTGGGACTACAGGCATGCACCACTGTGCCTGCACTATTCCTGGCTAATTTTTGTATTTTTAGTAGAGACAGGGTATTGCCATGTTGCCCAGGCTGGTCTCAAACTCCTGGGCTCAAAGTGATCTGCCCACCTCGGCCTCCCAAAGTGCTGGGATTAAAAGCATGAGCCACTGCACCCATCCGATTGTTTTCCACGTGGTATTTTATTATTTATTAAACTTTCTGTTCAGCCATGAATTTTTTTTCTTTCTCTTTTTTTTTTTTTAAGACAGTCTCCAGGCTGGAGTGCAGTGGCACAATCTCAGCTCACTGCAACCTCCACCTCCCAGGTTCAAGCAATTCTGCCTCAGCCTCCCAAGTAGCTGGGATTACAGACATGTACCACCACATCCAGCTAATTTTCGTATTTTTAATAGAGATGGAGTTTCACCATGTTGGCCAGGCTGGTCTCTTAACTCCTGACCTCAAGTGATCCACCTGCCTTGGCCTCACAAAGTGCTGGAATTACAGACGTGAGCTACTGCGCCTGGCCCAGCCAATGATTTTTTTATAGTGCTTTTATTTGGTTTTATTTTGGAAACTATAAAGCCCTATTTCTAAAAATCATACTGACCTGGAGTGTTTTTAAGGGGGTAGTGATGACTTGGGTTTTTTTGGTTTCTTTTTTTTTAGGAAATATGACTTTTATTATAATGTTAAAGGAAGAAAGGTAGCAGAGTTAGTTAGAAAAGAAATAGTAAAATGGGCCGGGCTTGGTGGCTCATGTCTGTAATCCCAGCACTTTGGGAGGCCAAGGTGGGTGGATCACCTGAGGGCAGGAGTTCAAGACCAGCCTGGCCAACATGGTGAAAACCCATCTCTAATAAAAATCTCTAATAAAAATGCAAAAATTAGCCGGCCGTCGTGGTGCATGCCTATAATCCCAGCTACTCAGGAAGCTGAAAAAAAAAAAAGAATAACAAAATGGAGATACACACACATAGATGTACGTATGTGACAATTACTAAGTTTTTACTTGTTCACCTCTTCTACTGGTACACATTGAGTGAGCCTACTATACCATAGCCATGAAGATGTCCATCATTTGTAGATTGTCTTTGACAGGTTTCAGAGATGGGTAAGAATAATGATTTTTGGCAAGGAACAGAAACCCTTAGGGCGGGGGCGGGGGGGTGGGGAAGAAAAAAAAAAAGAATCATCATCATCTTGGCTGGGTATGGTGGCTCCCTCCTATAATCCCAGCACTTTGGGAGTTTGAGGCAGGAGGATCACTTGAGGCCAGGAGTTCGAGACCAGCCTGGGCAACATAGGGAGACCCCATTTTTATTAAAAAAATTTTTTTTTTTTTTTGAGACGGAGTCTCGCTTTGTCGCCCAGGCTGGAGTGCAGTGGCGCGATCTCGGCTCACTGCAAGCTCCGCCTCCCAGGTTCCCGCCATTCTCCTGCCTCAGCCTCCCGAGTAGCTGGGACTACAGGCGCCTGCCACCACGCCCAGCTAATTTTTTGTATTTTTAGTAGAGACGGGGTTTCACTGGGTTAGCTAGGATGGTCTCGATCTCCTGACGTCGTGATCCGCCCGTCTCGGCCTCCCAAAGTGCTGGGATTACAGGCTTGAGCCACCGCGCCCGGCCTATAAAAAATTTTAAAGTTAGCCAGGTATGGTGGTGTGCTTCTGTGATCCCAACTACTTGGGAGTCTGAGGTGAGAGGATCACTTGAGCCCAGGAGATCGAGGCTGCAGTAAGCTGTGATCGAACGTCTGTACTCCGGCCTGGGCAACAAACTGAGACCCCATCACCAAAAAATAAAAATAAAGAAAGAAAAATTCTTATGTTGCCAAAAACAAAACCAGCTTAGTGGTAGAACTGATTTAGTTTAAGGCAGGTTTCTCAAGCCTAGTACTGTTGATATTCTTTGTTACACGGGGGAGAGAAGGCTGTGCATTATAGGATATTTAGCAGCATCCCTGGCCTCTCCCCACTAGATACTGGTAGCATCCTGATCCTCCCACCAGTTTTGACAACCAAAATATCTCCAGATAATGCTAGATGTCCCCTTTGGGGTCAAATTGCTGCAGGTTGAGAATCCCTGATCTGAGAGCAGAATTTGAATAATGAAGTAATTCTCTGTTGACATGGTGCTAGGGTTCCAAAAATGACTGGTTTGGGGGGCCACTAACTGATGTTACTCTTTATCCAAGTGTTACATGTGTCCCAGAGGAAGGTATGATATAGGATAGTGTTTCTCATAGCATGTTCCTGAAAGGTCTAGCATCTCCCCTAAACACGCCCCCCCAAAAAAAGTCTGTGGTTAAATATGTTGAAAAATGCTACCTGTTTTATCCTCTCTTTGGAGATTCAAAATGCAGCTTAACTGAGAATCGAGTTTAACTTTCTGTAACCCAGAATTTCTCAAACTTACTTGACCACAGAACCTTCTTCCATTCAATACACACTCAAACACGTTATCTATTAACATCCCTATCTTGCAAAAGGGCAGTTTAAGGATATAATAATTAGAATTTTATTTCTCAAAGTGAATAGTGAGGTTTCTAATTGTTGTTACTGCTTTCAGTGCATAAAATAATGCTTGCTTAAAGAATAAAAATTTTTAAATGAAATCTTTTTTTTTTTTTTGAGACGGAGTCTCACTCTGTCGCCAGGTTGGAGTACAGTGGTGCGATCTTGGCTCACTGCAACCTCCGCCTACCAGGTTCAAGCGATTCTCCTGCTTCAGCCTTCCGAGTAGCTGGCACTACAGCCGCACACCACCATGCCCAGCTAATTTTTATATTTTTACTAGAGACAGGGTTTCACCATGTTGGCCAGGATAGTGTCAATCTCTTGACCTTGTGATCCACTGCCTTGGCCTCCCAAAGTGCTAGGACTACAGGTGTGAGCCACTGCGCCCAGCCCTGAAATCTACATTTTTAAACTATTCTAATAGACTTACTGATTTGATTTGCTAATGAGTTTTTTCTTGATGTGGTAAAATGAAAGCTTTCTCTTTTGCCACCTTTTTAGGATGACAGGTATTTTCTAAGTGGGTCTTTGGATGGAAAGCTCCGCCTTTGGAACATACCTGACAAAAAAGTGGCTTTGTGGAATGAAGTAGATGGTCAGACGAAATTGATCACAGCTGCAAACTTCTGTCAGAATGGCAAATATGCAGTGATTGGGACATATGATGGCAGATGTATTTTCTATGATACAGAGGTAAATGATTGTTTTTTGTAAATTATATAATTATATACTTAGTAAACACTTTCATGGTTTTGGACAAGTTGTTTATCCCCTCTGGGCTTTAACTGCATTTTCTCTAAATAGGGACAAATAATACCATGTCTGTCCTAAGAGTTGGAACAGTTGCAGATGACTTTTAAGATGTCTTCTCATTCTAATTTTTAAAAAAATTTTTTTGAGATGGAGTCTCACTCTGTTGCCCAGGATGGAGTGCAGTGGAGTGATCTCGGCTCACTACAACCTCCGCCTCCTGGATTCAAGTGATTCTTGTGCCTCAGCCTCCTGAGTAGCTGGGACTACAGGCACGTGCCACCACACTCGGCTAATTTTTGTATTTTTTGGTAGAGATGGGATTTTACCATGTTGGCCAGGCTGGTCTCTAACTCCTGACTTCAAGTGATTCACCTGCCTCAGCCTCCCAACGTGCTGGGATTACAGGCATGAGCCACCATGCCCAAGCAAAAAGAATTTTTTTATAGAGACAAAGTCTCACTCTGTCACCCAAGTTAGAGCATAGTGGTACAATTATTATTGCTCACTACAGCCTCGAACTCTTGGGCTCAAGCAATCCTCCTGCCTCAGCCGCCAGAGTAGCTAGAATTACAGATACAAGCCACCACACATGCTCCTAATTCTAATATGTTAAATGTATGATTTATTTTTAGCATTTGAAATACCATACACAAATACACGTACGATCTACTAGAGGGCGTAACAAGGTTGGAAGAAAAATTACTGGCATTGAGCCTTTACCTGGAGAAAATAAGGTACTACAGTATTCAAAACCATCTCTCTCCATACTATATGTAGATTCTTGGAAGTTCTTAATATCTTGGCAAAAAAAAATGTATTCTCCTTCTTGTGGAATACCACTTTTCTTCTGGTTTTGAGGTATATTTGTTTGTATGTGTGTAGCACCCTTTTTGGGTTGTAACTTAGCTTGTACTAAAACATGATATTTTTAACTTTTCATTTGATCTGCTTTTAGATATTGGTAACCTCAAATGACTCCAGAATCAGACTATATGATTTGAGAGATTTGTCACTGTCCATGAAGTATAAGGGTTACGTCAATAGCAGCAGCCAAATCAAAGCAAGTTTCAGGTAAATTGGCGATGAGATATTCCCAGAAGAGATCAGAACATTTCTCCCCTACTTCCATTTTTCCATTGGTCTATGCCTTATGTTTAATGGGGTTCTTTTCACTTTTGCAACTAGTATTTTATCATGTGATACTTATCTTGTCCACCTATCTAGTATATAGAATTCGAATTGCCCCTATTCTGCAGATGAAGAAACCAAGACTCAGAAAGTTAAGTGATTGGCCTGAAGTCATAGTTGTAGAGCTGGGATTAGAAGACTCTCATCTCTAGAGTTTTTGCTTTTGTACCTTTGTTTACGCTTTTAAGAAGGGGCTTATGGCTCATCCCACCACCCCCATCCCCGTCCCATTGCCTTGAACCTTTTAGGAAAAGAAGGAACCTTTTAGGACTCTTAAGAAAGCATTTTAACACCCCACAGCACAGTGTCTTGTATTCAAAACTTTACATATCATTATTATTTAAATTTCTAATTTGGGTTCCGGACACTCTCCTGAAGGTTAGCTACCTTTTCTTCCTTCTAGCCCTCTTCTTTCAGTCCTTTTCTTACCAGTTCTTTTTTCTTGAATTATACAGTAATTAACTCAATTGGTAAAGTATTCTGCTCCTGTCTTTCACACCTTAAATCATCATTCCTCCCAACGTGGATTAACTAATGTCACAGTTACTTAGAGCTTTGATGCAAATACAAGTGCCAGGCCACTGCATCACACCTACACATTTAGAACATCTAGAGTGAGACTGTGAGTCTACATATTCAACAAGCTCCTTCAGGTGTTATTTTAGGTATCACAAAGTAGGAAGCACTGATAAAGGAAACCGTTAAACATATACACACACATTTTATTTGCTTTTCCTTTCTTCCCCAAATTCAGCCATGATTTTACTTACCTCGTTAGTGGTTCAGAAGATAAGTATGTTTATATCTGGAGTACTTACCATGACCTAAGCAAGTTTACTTCAGTCAGGAGAGATCGTAATGACTTCTGGGAAGGTATTAAAGGTAAGTAAATACTTGCTTTTGTGTGTCTTATAAGAGAATCAAGTTAAAGTGGATATGTGCTAGAAGTAAATTCATGGCCGGGCACAGTGACTCACGCCTGTAATCCCGGCACTTTGGGAGGCCGAGACTGGCGTATCACGAGGTCAGGAGATCGAGACCATCCTGGCTAACACGGTGAAACCCTGTCTCTACTAAAAATACAAAAAGAAAGTAACTGGACATGGTGGCACGCACCTGTAGTCCCAGCTACTCGGGAGGCTGAGGCAGTAGAATCGCTGGAACCCAGGAGGTGAAGGTTGCAGTGATCCGAGATCACGCCACTGCACTCCAGCCTGGGTGGTAGAGTGAGACTCCATCTAAAAAAAAAGAAGTAGTAAATTCATGTAGGCATTATTTTAAGAGAGGCAGTTTGACACTGATAAACTGCTTTTGCATTTGGCTTTACTTGTTTTATCTATACTAAGGAAGAACTTTGGTCTAAAATTTGAGAAGTCAGGGAATTTCAGAACTTATATGTAATTTTTCTTAGAAAAATTTTTGGGTTTTAAATCACTCTTAGTTACTTCTGTGTTAGTTTTTAAGGATATTTGGCATATAACATACACTATCGTGTTTGTCTTGGTATCCAATTTGTCAGTTATCCTGAAGTAAATTTTTTCTGCAGCCCACAATGCAGTTGTTACATCAGCCATCTTTGCACCAAACCCAAGTTTGATGTTATCTTTGGATGTGCAATCTGAAAACTCAGAAGGGAACGAGAAAAGTGAAGATGCTGACTTTTTGGATCTCACACATTCTGGTAAATCTTTATTTGTCCTATATTTTTTTCTAGTCAGCATTTAGTAACCTCATTTGTCTCATATGAGTATAATGAGGTTTTCACTAGTATAAAGAATATTTATTTTTTCTTAAGACAGAGTCTTGCTCTGTCACCCAGGCTGGAATGCAATGATGCAGTCACAGCTCACTGCAGCCTCAACCACCCTGGACTCAGGTGATCCTTCCACCTCAGCCTCCTGAGTAGCTGGGACTACAGGCCTACACCACCATGCCCAACTAATTTTTTTATTTTTTTTATTTTTTTTTTTGAGACGGAGTCTCGCTCTGTCTCCCAGGCTGGAGTGCAGTAGTGCGATCTTGTCTCACTACAAGCTCCGCCTCCTGGGTTCACGCCATTCTCCTGCCTCAGCCTCCTGAGTAGCTGGGACTACAGGCACCTGCCACCACGCCAGGCTAATTTTTTGAACTTTTATAGAGATGGAATTTCACCATGTTGCCCAGGCTGGTCTCAAACTTCTAGGCTCAAGCAATCCACCCACCTCAGCCTCCCAAAGCACTGGGATTACAGGCGTGAGCCACCAAAGAATATTTCTTGTTTGCAACTTAATGGTTGTCAGATACCCATTTCTGAACTTTTCAGTAATATATTTCCTCAAAGTTTTACCTGTTTTAAATTCACCTGAGAATTAAAAATGAGAAATTTGGGCCAGGCGCGGTGGCTCACGCCTGTAATCCCAGCACTTTGGAAGGCCAAGGCGGGCAGATCACGAGGTCAGGAGATCGAGACCATCCTGGCTAACACGGTGAAACCCCATCTCTACTAAAAATACAAAAATTAGCCGGATGTGGTGGCAGTCGCCTGTAATCCCAGCTACTCGGGAGGCTGAGACAGGAGAATGGCATGAACCCGGGAGGCGGAGGTTGCAGTGAGCCGAGATCGCGCCACTGCACTCCAGCCTGGGTGACAGAGCGAGACTCCATCTCAAAAAAAAAAAAAAGAGAAATTTAGATGTTCATAACTATAGGTAACCATTCTCTTTAGAGAAGTGCAAACAATATATACAAATATAAAACTTCTTTATTATCTCTCTCCTACTCGTCTGTAATCTCTAGAAGACAGAGACTTTTCATGTCTTATTTATTGCTGTATTGCCAGTGTCTCACACAGTGCTTACCTTCATATAGTAGGCACTTAATGAACATTTGCCGACTGAATGAATTAAACCCAAATGAAGCAGAGCTAATTTTTCTAGTTGCCACAAGTTAACAGCTTCTTGAGATAGATGGCTATTTACAAGTTTGTAATTTCTTGCCATTTGTAGCATATATGCTTTGAGAATGAGTATTAATTCCAGTTATATAAAGTGCTCATATTAGGAAGGGAGAACAAACTGTCAACAAGTAATATCGAGTGCCAATCAGCTATATAAAAATCTGGGCCAGCTGTGGTGGCTCACGCCTGAAATCCCAGCACTTTGGGAGACCAAGGCGGGCGGATCATGAGGTCAAGAGTTCGAGATCATCCTAGCCAACGTAGTGAAACCCCATCTCTACTAAACTGCAAAAATTAGCTGGGCATGGTGGTGCGCATCTGTAGTCCCAGCTACTCAGGAGGCTGAGGCAGGAGAATCGCTTGAACCAGGGAGGCGGAGGTTGCAGTGAGCTGAGATCGCGCCACTGCACTCCTGCCTAGCAACAGAGTGAGATTCCATCTCAAAAAAAAAAAAAAAAAAATCTGTAACTAGTCCTGCTCGTCCTTAAGAGTATGGTAAGACCATGCAGATTTGGATCAATTATTAGTGAAAACAAGTTTGTATTATTAAAACCAGTTGTGGCTGAGTGTGGTGGCTCACACCTATAATCCTAGCACTTTGGAAGACCAAGGTGAGCAGATTGCTTGAGGTCAGGAGTTCAAGACCAGCCTGGCCAACATGTTGAAACCCTGTCTCTACTAAAAATACAAAACGTAGCCAGGTATGGTGGTGCATGCCTGTAATCCTGGGAGGCTGAGGCAGGAGAAGTGCTTGAACTTGGGAAGGTGGAGGTTTCAGTGGGTGGAGATCGCGCCACTGCACTCTAGTCCGGGTGACACAGTAAGACTCTGTCTAAAAAAAAAATAATTGTGCCAGGCGTTGTGGTGTGTACCTGTAATCCCGGGTACTAGGGAGGCTGAGGCAGGAGGATTGTTTGAACTCAGGAGCTCGAGACCAGCCCAGACAACATAGAAGGACACCCAACCCAAAAAATATATATATATATATATTTTTTTTAAATTTTTAAATTGATTGCATAATAGTTTATTGACTGTATTGTCTCATGCTACAGATTACAAACAGGTCATAAAGCCACAGCAATAGATACAATGTACAAAGAGTGCTTCTAACGTATTTGAATGCTAAAAAGTTATCAATAGTTTAATCTCAAGTAATTTTTTGTACTATTATTTGCACTATCTACTCCACTCACTACACACTATTCCTTCTGTCTGTGAAGAAAAATTTTGATAACAAAGATGAACTTGAGTCTAGCATTTCTTTCAGTACAAGATACAAAAATAAACCAAGTTAGAATGATTAAACCTTTACTAAGTGCGTGTTTAACTGTTTTCTGTTTTCTTTTTCTTTCCTTCTCAGAATCAAATCCAGCTTCTCTCTTCTAACTTAAGTCATTTACATTTTTTCTTTTTTTTTTTTTTTTACTTATGAATGAATGAATGAATGAATGACATGGTGTCACTCTGTTTCCCTGGCTGGAGTGCGGTGGTACAGTCATAGCTCACTGCAACCTTGAACTCTGTGCTCAAGCAATCTTCTTGCCTCAGCATCCCAAGTAGCTAGTACTGCATGTACTACCATGCCTGGCTAAGTTTTTTTTTTTTTTTTTTTTTCTTTTTGATAGAAATGAGTTCTTATGTTTCGCAGGCTGGTCTCAAACTTCTAGCCTCAAAAAGGTTAGTCCTTCTACTTTGGCCCAAGTGCTGGGATTACAGGCATGAGACATCACACCTGGCTTTTTTTTTTTTTTTTCTTTTCTTTTTTCCCCAGTACTACCTTTTTACATTCTATATCCTTCCCCTGCATATTCCACAGGAAATTCTAGCTTTTAAAACAATTTGAGGAAAAGCAAAAGGTACAGGTTTTTTTTTTAACTTCTCAGAAATATACCACATTAACAAGGTTCGCTTAACTAACTGGGTCCTTTTTTAAGAGGCACAAATTTTAGTGGGTTGTACTCAGATTTGTGTTTGTCATTTTGTACCCATGTAGGTGTAGTCTAAGAATAAACTCTCTTAAACCCGAAATGGAGGATCACAAAATATATCCAATTGCCCTCTCTCTTTGTTCCTGACGTGTTTGGCAGTTTGAGCCTCAATTTTCCTTATGCGTAAAATAATCATGATAACCTAGTTTATAGGGTTTCAATAAGAATTAGATATGACATGTATAGGCTGGGCATGGTGGCTCATGACTGTAACCCCAACATTTTGGGAGGCCAGGGCGGGAGGATCACTTGAGGCCAAGAGTTTGAAACCAGCCTGGACAACATAGCAAGACCCTGTTTCCACAAAAAAATTAAATAATTAGCCGAGCACAGTGGCACATGCCTGTAGGGAGGCTGAGGTGGAAGGATCCTTTGAGCCCAGGAGTGTGAGGTTACAAGTGAGCTACGATGGTGCCACTGCATTCCTGCCTGCACAACAGAGTGAGGCTCTATCTAAATATATATATATACTTGTATGCGTAAAAGTGCTTAGCAAAATGCCTCGCATGTAGTAGGCATTATTGTTATCATTTTCATTATTATTATTTTCATTATTATTGTGTCTTACAAAGCATTTTGTATGTATGGTGAATTCTTCTCTATCCTTTCTCATATTCCTAAGTCCTTTGCTGCTGCTGCTGCTACTACCACTGCACAGTACTGGTATGAGATGTGCCAAAAGGGTGGTAAAGGAATGTTCAAAGACTTAGGATATGTTTTTAGCACATCTAAGTGAAACCATTTTGTGTGACTCATCCGGTCCACAACTTTCCAATTAAAGTTTGGATTATTTTCTTCTTTTTTAAATCTCAAAATCTCAATTTTTACCTATGTATAATAGAGTTAGTTAACACTGAATTTTTTTATTAAACGCTTTTATGCAACTGGCAAATGTAAGAGGTAAGCATTTATGCCATTTAGCATAGTTATATAGCTTTTCAGTAAGGACCATATGGCAAAAGGTGCTGTCAGCATTCACACAGCAAACGTGTGTACTTCATTTCATGGCACTTTCAGTATGTCTGCTATACAATAAACCTTACTGGCAACCTCGCTAGACACCCCTGTTAGCAACAGACTTGCCCAGCTGATCCCATTCTGCCAGCACTGCAGTCCTGGGGCTGAATGACACACTAGCTTCTTGCCATGCAATGAAGCATTAGATGACTTAGATGCCTGGGCTGCCTAGGAATAAGTCCAAGCATCCAGGCCCCAGGAGACTGTAATATCCTCAAGCCAGGGAAAGACCAGCCAAGACAAGGTAAGTGGAAGTGAGTCTCAGAGCAGAGGAGAGATTCAGCAGAATGAAAGAATTACAGGAGCCAGCCAGAAAAGGAGACTGAAAAGGTCGGGAGATGATATTCTCCCCTGAAGGTGGAGGGTCATGGGCATGTGATAATTGTGGCAGCAGGCTTCATATTCCTTTAAAAATCAACTTAAAACTATTTTTTATGCTTTTAAGGTATTATGAAGACAGATAACACAGAAGTTCTTCTCTCTGCTGACTTCACTGGAGCAATCAAAGTGTTTGTTAATAAAAGAAAAAATGTATCTTAATTTGAAATGGCATTTAAAATAAACATATCAATAAGTTTCTATATGTATCAGAACTGAAAAAATATAGTGTTCCAAGCTAACATACTTTTTAAATTTTTATTGAAAGTTGTTCAAATATAATATATTTTTTGAGAGGCAGTGTTAATGATCTAGGAAACCCCAGGCCGATAGAGTAGAAAGGAATATGGCTAGAATAACATTGCCAAACATTAGGCTTTATTGTTTTGTTATGTTTGTGTTTTCGTTGTATAATTATGAACATGCACAAGTTTCTGCATGAAAATATATTAATATATTAATCACATGTATGTGCCTTTTGGTTACATGCATTAAATCTAACAGAGTTAAATTATTTCAGTGGCTCTTTTGGCCTCTTACTAGGGGGAATAGTCTTGTTTCTAGCTTAAACAATTTTTTTTTGCACAAGATTTCATTTTTAAGAAAAGTAGTATCTTTTGACTGAGTTATTGTTTTGAAAATGTTATATAGGTTTCCAATAGGTCAATAACCATGTGTAAATGGTTTTTATAAATTTCTCAATTTGGGGACAAGATTTTTTTGTGGTCTAAATTGTGGGCTTAAGATTCTTTTCTTTATATATGTACATATAATTTTTTTTTTCTTTGCCACACTGGAGCACAATGTTTCTATGTAAAGAATTATTTTCATTCTTTATCCATGAGCACCAGGCTTTGCTCACTTAAAAAAAAATTAAGCCACATTAAGGAGTGAGTCTTCTTTTTTACAATAATGTAAAAATGAAACTGTTTACATTTTTTTAAAGCATTGTAGTTTTTAAAAATTAAGCTGTTTTGTTTTGTGTTGTTGAATTTGAAAGCCTTTGTAAATATCAATATAATGTACCAATGAAATAACATCTGGGGCAATGAAACCCTGATCATGTTGTTGATGGTTAGCATATGTTTCTGAAATTAAATATGTATTATTAAAAGTTGGTCTCCAACACTTGTTTAAACATGGCTTTATTTTTAATTGACTTCAGTAAATCAAGGAATGCAAGAAAAATAAACTCTTGTTTTAATCACTTAAATTTTAGCAACAGAAGACCAGATTTTAGATCCCTAAATTATAATGCATTAGTTACATGCCTTTAAAATTGTTTTAATTCTAGCTTTAAATTGAACACTGCTAGTAATTCATCTGTATGCTTATGTGTTCTTTACTGCATTTGTTTTCAGCATGTAAGTGAGAAGTTGGGGAGCCACGGACATATCCTTGTTGATTAGCATGGTCTTAGAGTGTTCTAGGCTTTCTAGTAAATTACATATTGTTCGTTGCTTTCTTCTTGCCAGTACTGTGCTCTCTCCCTCTCCCTTTCCCCCTCCCCTCTCCTCATCTCTCTTTGGTTACTTTGGCCCTCTCACTCTCTTGTACTCTCCCTTACTGAATTGTTACGCTATTGGCTTTCTAAAAACCAGGCACAGTTTCTTTAGTCTCAAGGTCTGGGTGGCATTGTGATTGATCCAGTGTTTCTTTTTTAAACTTGATGTCTTCAGCAATTTGAGGTAGCTTGGCTTTCACTAACTTCTGCCTGAGAACTTGTAGTCGGCTGTGGTGTTGATTGTTTTAACTGCATATAATCAGGGTATTATTATATGACTATCTCCTGATAGGTTTTATATGGTTATTTGACCAAAAAGATAAAACGAGTTGGGTTGCAAGCTTAAAAGCATAATGCTGGCTGGACATGGTGGCTCATGCCTATAATCCCAGCACTTTGGAAGGCCGAGGCAGGTAGATCACCTGAGGTCGGGAGTTCAAGACCAGCCTGGCCAACATGGTGAAACCCCGTCTCTACTAAGAATACAAAAAATTAGCTGGGCGTGGTGGCGAGCAGCTGTAATCCCAGCTACTCGGGAGGCTGAGGCAGGACAATCGCTTGGACCCAGGAGGCGGAGGTTGCGGTGAATCAAGATCGCGCCATTGCACTCCAGCCTGGGCAACAAGAGCGAAACTCTGTCTCAAAAAAAAAAAAAGCATAATACCGACACTTGTTATTGCTATATGAATACACTGAATTTGAAAAGGTAGCATCAAAATATATACAAAAAAGTTGAACACTATTTCTCTTTAAGCATTAGATATTCTCTATAATAAGTGATATAGTATTATAAAAAAAAAAAAGGAGCACAGGTTCTAGAGTCAGGTAAACTTGGATTTGCTTCCTTCCCGTTAGCACATTCCTTGGGCAAGTTATTTATCCTACATTACTACTACTTCCTTATCTGTAATATGGGAATACCTAACTTAAAGTGCAAAGATTTGCCAAGAAATCATGTATGTGTAAAGCTTGGTGCCTAACCAGTAGGTAAACTCAACAGATGTACATTTCTTACTGCCTGTCACAAATCCCTGAGTACTCTCCCAGACCAAAAAAAAAAGATAATATGATATATGGAAACATTTTCTTTTTGAGATGGAGTTTCGCTCTTGTTGCCCAGGCTAGGATATAATGGCGTGATCTCGGCTCACCACAACCTCTGCCTCCCGGATTCAAGTGATTCTCCTGCCTCAGCCTCCCGAGTAGCTGGGATTACAGGTATGCGCCACTACGCCCAGCTAATTTTGTATTTTTAGTAGAGGTGGGGTTTCTCCATGTTGGTCAGGCTAGTCTGGAACTCCCGACCTCAGGTGATCCACCTGCCTCAGCCTCCCAAAGTGCTGGGATTACAGGCGTTAGCCACTGCACCCGGCGAGAAACACTTTCTAGACATAGGGATTTCATGGACACACAGAATTTTAGGGATTGACATAGGGCACCGACATTTTTTAACATTTTTAACAGACATCATCTACTATCCCCAATAAAAGAGACGACATTTTAATGCTAAAAACATAGGCCAAGCACTATCATATAATCTTAGAGCAACCAATAGTCTATTAAAGTGAATAAACTTAACTTTTGAAACAAGTAGTTATATTCCCTTATTTTTCTTATGATACCATGCTATATTTTTCAATTAAAGAACCAATATTGGTATATTATTATTAACTCCACACTTTGAATCAGATTTCACTAGTTTTTACCCATATTTGGTCATCATGTGTCCTCAGACCCCTCTTAGCTATGACAACTTCTCAGACTTTCCATGCTTTTGATGACCCTGATAGTTTTGAGGAGTACTGGTCAAGTATTTTGTTGAATGTACCTCACGTTGGGTTTGTCTAATGTTTTTCTTATGATTCAACTGGAGTTGTGGACTTTCAGCAAGTGAATTGCTCTTTTCATTACATCACATCGAGGGTACGTTCTTACACCTGGCTGAGGTAGTGTCCATCATATGGGCACAATTTAAGCAATCCATCAAACATTCAGGTTGTACCTGTTATTTATTACTGTGAATAACAATAGGAGATAGAGAAATATATATCTTGTCAGAATTTCCAATTATTGATCGAAGGTGGTAGGTCCTTAAAATGAAAGTACAAAGCATGAACTCTTAACAGTAAGCACCAGCCTGGGAAACATGGTGAGACTCCGTCTCTACAAAAAAAGAAGAAAAAAATAACCAGACATGGTGATACATGCCTGTGGTCCCAGCGAATTGGGAGGCTGAAGCAGGAGAATGGTTTGAGCCCAGGGGGTCAAGGCTGCAGTGAGCCATGTTCACGCCACTGTGCTCTAGCCTGAACAACAGAGTGAGACCCTGTCAAAAAAAAAAAAGAAAGAAAGAATAAACAATGTATGAATTACAAGAAGTTCCTGCATAGAAATTGGGAACCCCAATTTGTAATCCTGGTTGTGGTGGCCTTGTGACTTCAGGAAATATAAGTAGTTCTCTGCAAGTCTATTAAAATGAAGTCTTTGGACTAAGATTTCTAACTCTGATGGTCTATGTGCTTGCCGGCAGTCCTTCAGAAACAGTGCAGCTGAGGATTTCCTCACTTTCTCATTCATTTATTCAAATTCCTGCTGACATTATAACTTGTGATCTGTGGCATCAGAATGGCACAATCAGTGACTTGAGTTCTACTACAGTATCTAATTACAAGATCGGTATATTGAGAAGCATTTTTCCTGATTTTTTTTTTTCTCAAAATATGTTCATCAACTGGATCAGTATACACTGTCTCCTCTAGATGGTACCCAACATTTAAAATATTGCAGTGTGTATTATTCGGATAAGACGACCAAAGGCATAATTTAAAATTGCTAGGAGAAATGCCTTAGATTTTCACCATCCCTACTTGGAGAGGGGGAAGAACATTGCAACAGATGTCAGTGCTTTGCTTCTCTTAGGACCAGAACCAAACAGAAAAGGGACCAAGAAGCAACAAAGAATTATACTATTCTATTGAACCTCTGAGCAGATTTCAAATATTAAGTTTCCAGTGAACCATTAAACTAACCTAAGTTGTTTACAAAACAAAGTGAAAAAGTGCAAACTAGAACTGAATCTGTTTTCTAAGCCTGTTGAACATTAGTAAAACTCAACTATTGGCTGGACACTGTGGCTTACACCTGTAATCCCAGCACTTTGGGAGGCTGAGGCAGGTGGATCACCTGAAGTCATGAGTTTGAGACCAGTCTGGCTGTTGGCCATGGTCCAACATGGTGAAACCCATCTCTACTAAAAATACAAAAATCAGCTGGGCATGGTGGCATGCGCCTGCAATCCCAGCTTCTCAGGAGGCTGAGGCAGGAGAATTGCTTGAACCCAGGAGGCCTCTGGAGGTTGCAGTGAGCCAAGATGGTGCCACTGCACTCCAGCCTGGGCGAGAGTGAGACTCTGTCTCGGGGGGGAAAAAAAAATTCAACTATTTTAAGTATGGCCAAAGTGAACTTAAATTGAACCTACCCTTGTTAAGTCAGAGTCCTTAATTAGGACAGTCTTCTCTAGAGTGAGTTTTGCATGAGGCAAAAAAGAAAGGCACACTTGGTCATAATAAAGCTCTGTGTGTGGCAAGAGCAGGAATGGTGAAGTGGTATGGTGGCGAGAGGTACAGACAACTGGAGAGGCAGCAGCAGCTGGGACAGACACAGGTGGCAATGAGAGTGGAAGGTGGTGGGAAGCCTCAAAACTCACAGGGGACGAAGTTGAAGCAGATACAGAAGAGAATCATTCCACTTTATTGATTATTATGGTTGATTTCACCCATGAATATGTATGAAAGTCAATGACAGGTCCTTGTAAGTAATGTTCAACAAATATTTGATCTGAATTGAGTCTACTGCAGTGCATACAACAATATGTAAAAGAGTAATTGAAGAGATGTTGGAAACTGACTTCCTTGGGTCAGTTTTTGCCTTAACATAGTCATTCACTTATCAGTGGAATAAACCGTTAGATAAACCATTGAGTCAGCCAAGCTTCCATGCGTCTTCATTAGGGAAAGGAGTTATTTTAAGCTTATAAGCAATTCTATGAAAGCTTTCACTCTTGTGCACTAATGTCAAGAGCAGGATATTTCGTTTTTCCTCTTTCCAGGTCATCTCCTTTCAACCCCATGGGGACTTCTAAAATTGTGGTCTGTTATGCCTTCCTCAGAAGCACCTGGGAATTAGTTTAACGTGCACTGAATCACAGTCTGTTGGAGAAGGGATGCAGGAATCTGTTTTCAACAACTAAGAATCCCTGAACTAGGAATAGAAGTTTAAGCAGCTAACTCATTCAGGTAAAGGCCAAGAAACAGACAATAGGGACATGAATTGCCCAAGGCCTACAGCCAGTGGTGTACTAGTAAATGTTTCACAGTCCACCCTCCAAAAAAAACAAATTTGTAATATTTGCTAATTTCCATGGTATAAATACTCCCACGGTGGCCAATTTTTAAGCTAACAATGTGACATCACCTAACATGGTGCACTGTAGCACTGTTACATAGTATTTGCACCATAAAGATAACAATAAATAATCTCAAGATCATAAATGATAGTACAACATAGTATGATAATCAGGAAGTGATGACTTTTTAGTAATTTTTACCTGTATCTTTATTATAACTTCATTGTAATACTGATTTTAATTATGGATGTGTTTAACAAATGGCTTGCAAATTTTATTGATCACCTCTCACCATTACCTGAAAACATTCTTGAAAAAGACACACATCCCTCCTTTGGCCTGTGGACTCATCATAGCACCCACGTGAGCAAGCTTAGAGAACCTGCCATGTATCAAGTGAGGAAGGAGAAGTGTTAGGGGAGGCATTATTTAGGGATGGATTTGGCCAGTAATCAACAATCAGGAAGAGCTGTTATTGTGTTCATTCCCCTGGGGCCTGTGTGGCCACACAGAACCAAGTAGGCAGCTTAGCCTCCTCATTCAGAGGCTTGCCCTAGAGTCACGCCTGTAATCCCAGCACTTTGAGAAGCTGAGGTGGGCGGATCATGAGGTCAGGAGATTGAGACCATCCTGAGTAACACGGTGAAACCCTGTCTCTACTAAAAATACAAAAAATTAGCCAGGCGTGGTGGCGGGCACCTGTAGTCCCAGCTACTCGGGAGGCTGAGGCAGGAGAATGGTGTGAACCCGGGAGGCGGAGGTTGCAGTGAACCGAGATTGCGCCACTGCACTCCAGCCTGGGTGACAGAGCGAGACTCCGTCTCAAAAAAAAAAAAAATCCCGTCTTTACTAAAAATACAAAAAATTAGCTGGACGTGGTGGCACGTGCCTGTAGTCCCTGCTACTCAGGAGACTGAGGCAGGAGAATCACTTGAATCTGTGGGGCGGAGGTTGCAGTGAGCCAAGATCACGCCACGGCCCTCCAGCGTGGGCGACAGAGCAAGGCTATGTCTCAAAAAAAAAAAAAAAAAGTCTCGGGCCCCACCCCAGACCTCCGGAATCAGAATGTCTGGGAGCCTGATCTGGAATTTGCATATTTAGAAACACACCAAGCAAGTCTGATGAGCACTAAAATTCAAGAACTCCTGGGTTGAAGCAGCTGTAGTGAAAGATAAGTAAGTATACGTACCCCTGAGGGTGTATGAAGATTTTTCAAGGCATATGTAGGCACAGATAGTTTTAAAGGAATCAATTTCCAGATCATTCACTTTCATATGTACTCAGATTCCCAAAATCCATCTGCCTGAGGAAGTGGCAACCTGCAGAATCTTTCCCACCTCCCCTTTCATGATTGCCTATCTCTACCGTCAAAAAAGAAAACCATACTTCTCGCCCATCCCAAAAGTTAGTATGGAGCATTGCCACAGGGTGTGAGAACCTCCAGAGATATAAATAGAAGGACAATCCAACATATTGGTGTTGGTGCTGAGAAAATTAGTGATACTCTGATAATGGGATAGCATGTCTTTTTCCCAGTCAAGTGGTTTCTAATTCATTGCTTTCAGTAACATTGAAGGAGGACTTAATTGCCAGCTAATCATTAAAAATAACTTTGATCATAGAATACTTTTTTATATGTAACTTGGAAAGGGTTCAAAGAAATGGGTGGCATTGCTATAAAAAAATTCCATTCTCATCTATTTAAATTTGTGAATGAGGTTCCTCAATGCTTGTATCTATAAAAGAAAAGAAAAATAGGAACAAAGTTGATGTTGAACCCTGTCTTCCAGCAGTAAAAGTAATCCACAGAAACATGAACTAAAAATGGCCCCATACACTTTAGAGCTGTCTTTCCAATAAAAATGTACTCCTCATGCTTAATAATTATTGATTAAAATTGTTGTGGCCAGGTACAGTGGCTCATGCCTATAATCCGAGCACTTTGGGAGGCCAAGGCAGGCGGACCACTTGAGGTCAGCAGTTCGAGACCAACCTGGCCAACATGGTGAAACCCTGTCTCTACTAAGAATACAAAAATTAGCCAGGTGTGGTGATATGCACCTGTAATCCCAGCTACTTGGGAGGCTAAAGCAGGAGATCGCTTGAACCTGCGAGGCAGAGGTTGCGGTGAGCTGAGATCGCGTCACTGCACTCAGCCTGGGCAACAGAGCGAGACTCCATCTCAAAAAAAAAAGTTACATTTATGTTGATTGTCTAATAATATAACTTATAAACAAATCATCTATAAAGCTATTTTAATTCAGAAGAAAAGTGTTAACATTTTAGAGCATTGTGGTGACAAAATTAAAAATCATTTCAAGTTTAACATGTGTATCTGATTATTTGCTGCAAGGAAGTATGACAAGATGATCTATATAAACACTTTCAGAATACAAAATATTAGAATAAAAATCTGTGGAGGAAGAGGAAGGGACTTACATGTTCAAAAAGAAAAGGGAATGATGTATAGCCTCCAACTGTTAAGGAGCTTGTCTTGTCTTCATGTTTTTTAGAGGAATTATGCTGTCAAATTGATACGATATGAGCCCTATGGTATGATAAATATATCTTAAAGAAGTTGTTATTTTTAAAAAGAAAACTCCTAGGGCAGTAAGAGTCCAAAAGTAATGTAAGATTTCTTCTAAAATACTTACAAAATGCCACAATTGCATTCTCTCCAGTATTTTAATTTATGATGTAAAAGTTTAGATGTCAATTTTAAAACATGTCAGGAATTATGTTGAGCAACAAACGTTGAAGACCACTGGGGTAGAATATGAAGGACGAGGAGGACTGGCATAAGGTAAGCTGGGTCTGGGTCCTTTGAGCTTTCACGCATTGTTCTCCTTTTTTTTTTTTTTTTTTTTTAGAAGGAGTCTCGTTCTGTCACCTAGGCTGGAATGCAGTGGCACAATCTCGGCTCACTGCAACCTCCACCTCCCAGGTTCAAGCGATTCTCCTGCCTCAGCCTCCCGTGTAGCTGGGATTACAGACTCTCACCACCACACCCAGCTAATTTTTGTATTTTTAGTAGAGACGGGATTTCACCATGTTGGCCAGGCTGGTCTCGAACTCCTGACCTCAGGCGATCTGCCCGCCTTGGCCTCCCAAAGTGCAGGGATTATTACAGGCGTAAGCCACCACACTCAGCCTTCATGTATTGTTCTGAGAGCAATGGGCTGCTCTCATGTGAAGAGTGGGGTGGGCAGAGGGTGTCAAGAATGGGTAAGACCAGAGGCTGAGCAAGCAGCTAGGAAAATGGGCAGTAATCCAGGCAAGAAATGATAGTGTCCTGGACCAGAGTGGTAGAAGTTGGAGGACAATTCCTTCCCAGGATTAGTTTGAGGATAAAATCTTGAGTATGAAAAGGATTGAGTGGGACACAACTGGAAATTGCTAGTGCTGTTATTAAATACAAACCTCATAAAGCAATATGACAGCTTATATTGCTAAACCAGATTGCAAATCAACAAGATAGCTGTCAGATACACTTAACAACAATGCAGTACATCATTTGGAAGGTCGCCATTATTCATTAAAAAGGTACCAGCCGGCCCGGCATGGTGACTCACGCCTGTAATCCCAGCAGTTTGGGAGGCCGAGGCGGGAGGATCACGAGGTCAGGAGATCCCGAGACTATCCTGGCTCACATGGTGAAACCCCGTCTCCACTAAAAAAATACAAAAAAAATTAGCTGGGCGTGGTGGCGGGCGCCTGTAGTCCCAGCTACTCGGGAGGCTGAGGCAAGAGAATGGCGTAAACCTGGGAGGCGGAGCTTGCAGTGAGCCGAGATTGTGCCACTGCACTCAAGCCTGGGTGACAGAGTGAGACTCTGTCTCACAAAAAAAAAAAAAAAAGAAAAAAAGGTACCAAAATCCTCCCAGCTCCATCACATCAGCAGGTAAAAAGACATTTCAGGTCTTTTATTTAAACTGGTGTACACTACTTAGGACAGTAACTTCTGAATTTACACCTAGAGGGCCTGTGTATTGTAGACCTTAAGCTGGGGCTCCCCAACTGCTGGGCCACGGACTGGTAATGTCCATGGCCCATTAGGAACCGACCGCACAGCAGGAGGTGAGCAGCAGGCTGGTGAGCATTTTACCGCCTGAGCGCTACCTCCTGTCAGATCAACAGTGGAATTAGGTTCTCATAGGGGCATTAACCCTATTGCGAACTGTGCATTTGAGGGACCTAGGTTGCACACTCCTTATGAGACTAATGCCTGATGATCTGAGGTGGAACAATTTCATCTCAAAATCATTCCCCACCCCACCCCACCCCACCCTACCATCCATGGAAGAATTGTCTTCCACGAAACTGATGCCTGGTGCCAAAAAGGTTAGGGACCACTGCGTTAAGCAATTATCTCTTATAACCCTGTCCCACATTCAGAACTGCATAAAAATTCATTTGAAGTCACAGAACCATCATTTGGATCAAGTCTATCCCCCTCAACTTCCATTTCTTTGGATGACAGTTTTTTGTTGATCACTTTTTCTTTCAACAATTTTGAAAATAATTGGGAATGGAGTGAGATGTATGATATTTTGAAATAACTACTAACTGTCCATCCCTATTCCTGAAAGTAAAGTTCTGAAATATATATATATTATATATGTAAATATCTTTATATATAAAATATATATAAGGTGAAAAAATATTACAAAAATTAAGTCAATTCTTATCAATTAAAATGGGTTTTTTAATAGAAAAGTTTTTAAAAATTTCTTTAAAATGATGCTGCATATCAGGGAGTAGAGTGTGTTCTGGCTCTGCCATTAGCTTTATGACTTTGGGCAAATAGCTTCCCCCTCCCTGGACCTCAGTTTCCCTATCTGCAAAATAAGGGGTTGGACACAAAGATATTTCAATCCCTCCAACTCTAACTGTGGTGATTTCACCACCTAATTTACCTATAGCTGTTTCTTTTTCCCTCTAGGCTTGCTGTGTGTAGGCCATTGTATAATTTCATTTCACCTCCACTAGAGGGTGGCCAGGGAAAGGAGATGAGGCTCAAACCAGCTATTTGTATTCTTTGCCGGCAAAAAAACAAAAAATAACTTTGGCAGAAGAAATTGATATTACATGGACAAGAATAAAACTGGGATTTCAGTTGGTTTCATTTGTCTTAGCTGTTATGCTCCTATGTTATACATAGGAATTATGAGAGAAGTGTTTTACAAAATTTTCTTTTTAATTAATATAAGGAAATCAAGCAGAGTTGACCATCCATATCCTCAGGTTCTGCATCCATGGATTAAACCAATCTCAGATCAAAAACATTCTAAAATAAAATGAAGAAATGACAATAAATAATAAAAAGTAATACAAATGTTTAACAATAGAGTATATCTACATAGCATTTACATTGTATTAGGTATTATAAGTAGTGATGATTTAAAGTATACAGGAAGGCCGGGCCCGGTGGCTCACGCCTGTAATCCCAGCACTCTGGGAGGCCAAGGTGGGCAGATCACTTGAAGCCAGGACTTTGAGACCAGCCTGGCCAACGTGTTGAAACCCTGTCTCTACTAAAAATACAAAAATTAGTCGGGCGTGGTGGTACGTACCTGTGATCCCAGCTACTCGGAAGGCTGAGGGAGGAGAAGTGCTTGAACCCGGAAGATAGAGGTTGCAGTGAGCTGAGATCATTCCACTGCACTCCAGCTTGGGTAATAGAATGAGACTGTGCCTCGGAAAAAATACATATACAGGAAGATGTACATAGGTTATACAAATACTACACCATTTTATATACGAGACATGAGTATCCACGAATTTTGGTGCCCATGAGGGTCCTGGAAACAATTCCCTTTGGATACCGAGGGACAACTGTATATACTTGCCTCCTCCAGACTGTATGTCCCCAACTAATAAATCCAGTCTCTACCAAATCAATCTTCGAGCACACCCTTTTCCCATTCTTTGTACTAGAATTTCCAGTCAAGAATTCTGATCAGGAACCTTCACTGATTCCGATTTGCTTGCCACAGAACATTCTAGCTCTCTGGCCAACTTTCTGACCAATTTTGTTTCCCGTTACTTCCCAGAAAATATCCTGTACCCAAAAGACAGCTTTTCATGAAGATCCCACAAACGTAGCCTTGGTGTTTTCAGGGCTGACCTACCGTGTCGTGATACAGCTGTAAGCTGGAGTTGAAAGATCTTAGTGTACCAGAGCTTGTTAGAGAATGGCTGATTCCAGGGCTGGGCAAGGTAAGCACAAGGTGAGCCTGGAGCATATTTTTATGCCAGAAATTAAGGAAGTGCTCAAAATAAATGATGGTGGTATGTCACAAGGACAGGTACCACCTTGAAGGGACCATGGGCCAAATCTGGGAAAACTGAGATTCAAAATAATTAAATACAGTAATGAATTAGGACATGTTAAAAAAATAGTAAAGATATAAATTCATACCAATAATAGATTTAAAAAATAGCTAAATAAATAAAATGAAGAAGGGAGAGAACTTTACAGTAGAATTCAATTGTGAATGTGGAAGAAGTGCTAGAGTTGGAAAATCAATATTTTGCAACCATCATAGTAAATATTGGTTCAGACAAGAGTCATCAATGGATTTAGATGAGAAGTAGGCTATTTGCACGTTCTTAAAGTATTACCCCACTGGCCAGGCATGGTGGCTCACGCCTGTAATCCCAGCACTTTACGAGGCCGAGGCGGGTGGATCAACTGAGGTCAGGAGTTCAAGACCAGCCTGGTCAACATGGCGAAACCCTGTCTCTACTAAAAAATACAAAAATTGGCCAGGCGTGGTGGCGGGTGCCTGTAATCCCAGCTACTCAGGAGGCTGAGGCAGGAGAATCACTTCAACCGGGGAGGCAGGGGTTGCAATGAGCTGAGATCATGCCATTGCACTCCAGCCTGGGCAACAAGAGCGAAACTCTGTCTCAAAAAAAAAAAAAAAAAAGGTATTACCCCACTGACTTCTTGTTAATTGCATAGCAAAAGGAATAACTATACAGTCAAGAAACTGGACATCACCTTGACCAAGTGATCAAAATTAATATCACCAGTGGGACAGATGGATAATATGTGCCTCTGGTTTGACACCCTGAGAAACACCCAGAAACATTTGTGTAGTGTTCTAGCTGAGAATGCATCACCTGAATCTAATCAGGAGGAAACACCAAAGAAACTCCAAGTAAGAAACACTATTTTTTTTTTAAAAAAAAAAAAGAGGACTATATTCTATCTCTCTTTCTCTCTCTCTTTTTTTTAGATGGAGTCTCACTCTGTCACCTAGGCTGAAGTGCAATGGTGCCATCTTGCAACCTCTGCCTCCTGGGTTCAAGTGATTCTTCCTGCCTCAGCCTCCTGAGTAGCTGCGATTACAGGCACCCGCCACCGCGCCCAGCTAATTTTTGTATTTTTAGTAGAGATGGGGCTTTGTCATGTTAACCAGGCTGATCTTGAACTCCTGACCTCAGGTGATCCACCTCGGCCTCCCAAAGTGCTGGGATTACAGGCGTGAGTCACTGTGCCTGGCCTATATTCTTAAAAAACAGTGATGTTATAAAAGACAAAGCTGTCCTGGTGGAGTGCCTTACGCCTGTAATTCTAGCCCTTTGGGAGGCTGAAGCGAGAAGATCACTTGAGGCCAGGAGTTCAGGAGCAGCCTGGACAACATAGCAGGATTCCTAATCTACAATAATAATAATAATAATAATAATATTAAAAATAAATTTTAAAAAAGACAAAGCCCGGGCATGATGGCTCATAGTTGTACTCCCAGCACTTTGGGAGGCCAAGGTGGGAGGATTACTTGAGCCCAGGAGTTTGAGACCACCCTGGGCAACATAGCGAGACTTCTACAAATAATTTAAAAATTAGCCAGGCATGGTGGTGCGCACCTGTGGTCCCAGCTACTCACAATGTTGAGGCAGGAGGATCAGTTGAACCTGGGAGGTCGAAGTTGCAGTGAGCCATGATTGCACCACTGCACTCCAGCTAAGACCCCATTTCAAAAAACAACAACAACAACAAAAAGACAAAGACTGTGGAAATGTGTCCAGATTTAAGGAGATTAAAGCAACATGACAGATAATGCATACCAGATCCTAGATTGGATCTTGGAGGGGGGAGATGATGCTATAAAGGACATCATTGGATCAACTGATAAAATGGAAATATGGACAGTAGATAAGAAAAAATTATTATATCAATATTAAATTGAAGTTAACTGTACTGTGGTTATGTAAAATAATATTGCTAGTCTTCAAAATATACAGGCAGGAGGATTGCTTGAGTTCAGGAGGTCAAAGCTGCAGTGAGCCATGTTTGCACCACTGCACACCAGCCTGGGTGACTTAAGTCTTTAGGGGTCATAAATCATGAAACTTAATCTCAAATAGATGGATACAGAGAGAGAGAGCATGCTCAAATGAGCCATAATGGTAATAATAGCTGAATCTGAGTAAAGAGAGTATATGGGGTTCTTCGTACTGTTTTTGTTTGTTTGTTTGTTTTGTTTGTTTTTTGAGACGGAGTCTCCCTCTGTTGCTCAGGCTGGAGTGCAGTGGTGCAAACTCAGCTCACTGCAACCTCCGCCTCTGGGGTTCAAGTGATTCTCCTGCCTCAGCCTCCCGAGTAGCTGGGATTACAGGCGCCTGCCACCACACCGGGCTAATCTTGTGTATTTTTACCAGAGATGCGGTTTCGCCATGTTGGACAGGCTGGTCTTGAACTCCTGCCCTCAGGTGATCCACCTGCCTCGGTCTCCCAAAGTGCTGGGATTACAGGGGTGAGCCACTGCGTCCGGCCCTCTTCTTTTGTTTTCTTCAATTTTATTTTTTGAGACAGGATCTCACTCTATGGCCCAGGCTGAAGTGCAGTGGTGCGATCTCAGCTCACTGCAGCCTCGGCCTCCCAAGTGATGCTCCCACCTCGGCTTCCTGAGTAGCTGGGACTAAAGGCACACACCAGCACGCCTGGCTAATATTTTGCTTTTTTGTAGAGACAAGATTTCACCATGTTGCCCAGGCTGGTCTCAAACTTCTGGGCTCAAGCAATCTGCCTGCCTTGGCCTCCCAAAGTGCTGGGATTACAGGCATGAGCCACTGCGCCTGGCCAGCCTGGTTTCTTAGGCTCAGGTTCAGGTCTGCTCCATTTCAGGACCCATGCCATCTCTCATTTCAGGACCCATGCCAAAAAGGAAGTAGGTACCTGTGGCATGCTTGTCTTTTAGTGGATAGCAGGAATACAAGATGCTTCTTAAAGCCTCTGCTCAGAACTGATATGCTACCACTTTGGCCCATTGGTCAAAATAGGACACCTGGCCAAGCCCCAAATTCCTGGAATGGGAAAATATACTCCACCAACTCTACTGGGTGGCATGTACTACAAAGTTGCATAACACAGAGTGCAGATGGATAATTCCCTAGGGAGAAGGAAGAAATGAGAAGAATAACCCAATATTCTAGACACTCTTGTCCATACACCAGAGTAGAGTTGAGGTGGCTGTGAAGTCCTGTTTACGTTATTCTGATTATAATTATTCATGCATTTGTGGCTAACTGATTTAAGACCTATCTCTTGTACTGGATATGAGCTCCTTGAGGGCTGGGATAGTGTCAGGTTTTGCTCATCATTGAATCCCCCGCATCTAGGACGGTGCCTAGTATGTAGCAGGCATTCAATAAATGTTGTTGAAATCATGGATGAATAAATGGATCCCTGTTTCTGTTAGAGTATTACATGACTCATCTCTCTTTCGAGAATCTCAGAGCATTTCACAGTTTTGTCAAAAATGTCCTGCAATCAGGAGACTCGTTTGAACCTGGGAGGCAGAGGTTGCAGTGAGCCGAGATCGTGCCACTGCACTCCAGCCTGAAAAAAAAAAAAAAAAAAAAAAAAAAAAAAACAAGGAAAAGGAAATGTCCTGCAATCACTTTGGAGAACAGAGGTCACACTAGGGTTTGGAACAAAATATTACAAAAGGACAAAAGTTTTTTAAGAGATTCAGGAAGAGGAACCTACACGCTAGAATTTAGGTGTGACTCTAAAATCATAGATGGTATCTGGAAAGCCTTGATAAGAAAGATCTCCCTAATGACACTTGATTCTGGCATCATCAAATAAAGTTGAATAGAAATACATCATCCAGTCTTGCACAAAAACTCCAGGACACAAACCAAGTAGGCAAAGGAGAAAAACGGATTACATGAGCTTTGAGAGGAAAAAAGAAATTATTACTGCCCATTTACTTAGTCATGGTGAATAAATCTTGAGTTGTTAAATAAAACGGATCTTATTCTCAGTTAACCCCCCTGGGGTCTCCTGAGCAATTGGAAAGAGATATTCTGGGAATAACCCAATCATTCAGATACTGGGAGGAATCAAATGCCTACCTAACGAAGAAGCAAAGGGATGCCCTTCTGCACTTCCCACATCTTTCCACAGAAGTATCCCAAAGCACAAATGTATGAATGCAGTAAGCACACAATTTTGTTGAACTCACAGGTATTATTCCAAAAATCCATGCAAAGTTTGCTTCCTGCTCCATAACATACCCAAATGCGTTTTAATATAAAAATACTATTTAAAATTACTCATTATCAGCCAGGCAAGGTGGCTCATGCCTGTAACCCTAGCACTTTGGGAGGCCAAGATGGGTGTATCACTTAAGGTCAGGAATTTGAGACCATCCTGGCCAGCATAGTGAAACCCCATCTCTACTAAAGATACAAAAATTAGCTGAGTGTGGTGGCACGCACCTGTAATCCCAGCTACTTGGGAGGCTAAGGTGGGTGAATCGCTTAAGCCCGGGAGGTGAAGGTGGCAGTGAGCTAAGATCACACCACTGCACTCCAGCCTGGGGAACAGAGCGATACTCTGTCTCAAAAATAATAATAATAATAATAATAATAACAAAATTACTCATCGTCTAGTAAAATGGAAACTCCAGGAAGATGCACCTTGTTGCTTTACACACGACCCCCTTTCCCAGCCTGTTCTCTTCCCCAGGTTTACTTACCTCTGTTTGAGAAACAGACCTTTTTATCATTGTGCTGAAGCTGTTAACCGTATTATAATATTTAAATCAGCCTGGCTAGATTTTGCCACCTTATACAGGAAAGATTTCCAAAGGTGATGTCAGAAGGGAATCAAGGGGCTCTTTTGCAAGTGAAAACCAAAATAGAATCAATGAGAATGAGACTGCCCCAAAGGGATTTCAGTATTTCTCTAGAAACTCTTTTGCTATTCTGCCCCTGTGGCCTAACTTGGGCGATCACTCTAAAACCTTATGCTTCTGGAATCCCCACCCCTACATAAATCACCCAGCCTGTTTGTGCAATAGAAATACTGGCCAGTGGAGTATAGGTCATCCAATAGGATTAGAGAAGAGGCTTCTTTTTCTGACTACAAGAGTAATTTTTATTCATTGTATAACAAATTTAAAAGTATAAAAAGGCAGGAAAAAAAATAAGCTGGTGACCCAAATCCCTTTTTGGCATATTTTCTTCCAGCTTTTTTTCTGCTTTTTTTTTTTTTTCCCCCAGGATAATAGCGATTGTACCATACATATAATTTTTTTTGGGTGGGGGCAAGTCCTCACTCTGTCACCCAGGTTGGAGGGCAGTGGCATCATCAGGGCTCACTGCAGCCTCGATCTCCTGGGCTCAAGCAATCCTCCTACCTCAGTCTCCTGAGTAGCTGGGACCACAGGCACTTGTCACCACACCCAGCTTATTTTTGTATTTGGTGAAGACCGGGTTTCTCCACATTGCCCAGGCTGGTCTCAAACTCTTGGCCTCAAGCAATCCTCCCACCTCGGCCTCTGAAAGTGCTGGGATTACAGATGTGAGCCACGACACCTGGCTGACACAAGTAAATTTTTATCTTGGTATTGCCACTTTTAATATTACAGCATTTCCCATATCCTTAGATGCTTCTCTAATGATTCTGTTTAAAGACTATTCAGTTTCCTGATATCTAGCTGTATCATAATTTACTCAACCATTGTCTTAATGTTAGAGGTTTGAATTATTTCCAGTTTTTCAGTTTTCTATTAATAACACCGGCCAGGTGAGGTGGCTCACGTCTATAATCCCAGCACTTTGGGAGGCCAAGGTGGGCGGATCACCTGAGGTCAGGAGTTCGAAACCAGCCTGGCCAACATGACAAAACCCTGTCTCTACTAAAAACACAAAAAATAGCTGGGCATGGTGACATGCGACTATAATCCCAGCTACACAGGAGGCTGAGGCAGGAGACTTGCTTGAACCCAGGAGGTAGAGGTTGCAGTGAGCCAAGATTGTACAACTGCACTCCAGCCTGGGTGACAGGGTGAGACTCCGTTTCAAAAATCAATCAATAAATAAATAACACCTGGGCCAGGTGCGGTGGCTCACACCTATAATCCTATTACTTTGGGAGGCCAAGGTGGGTGGATCACTTGAGGTCAGGAGTTCAAGACCAGCCTGGCCAACATGGTGAAACCCTGTCTCTACTAAAAATACAAAAATTAGTTGGGCGTGGTGGCATGTGTCTGTAATCTCAGCTACTCGGGAGGCTGAAGCAGGAGAATCGTTTGAACCCGGGAGGTGGAGGCTGCACTGAGCCGAGATTGTGCCACTGCACTCCAGTCTGGGTGACAGAGCAAGACTCCATCTCAGAAAATAAATAACACCTGGATGAACATCTTTGTGTACAAAATTTTGTCTGCACTATAGAGTGCACACTTAGGTAAATATCTAAGACTGAAGACTCAAAGGATTTGCACATTTTTTTTTAGAGACAGGGTCTTGCTCTGTCACCCAGACTGGAGTGCAGTAGCATGATCTCGGCTCATTACAACCTCTGCCTCCCAGGCTCAAGTGATCCTCCTTCCTCAGCCTCCAGAGTAGCTGGGACTATAGACTCACACCACCATACCTAGCTAATTTTCTTTAAAAAAAATTTTTTTTTGTAGAGACAGGGTCTCAGTATGTTGCCCAGGCCAATCTCAAACTCCTGGGCTCAAGCAATCCACCGGCCTTGGCCTCCTAAAGTGTTGGGAGCCACTGTGCCCAGCCGATTTGCACATTTTTAAGACTCTTGATACAATTGTCTATTAGGGTTTTTAGTCACAAGTAACAGAAGCTGACTCTGGGAGACCGAGCAGAGAAGTTGTTTACTAAAGGATATTGAGTCTTTCACAGAATTGTTGGAGGGACTGGATAATCAAGGCTAAGCTGCCAGAAATACCCCAAATCAGGCCACAGAATAAGCTGATGGAAAAGATACTATAGCCTGTAATCCCAGCACTTTGTGAGGCTGAGGCTGGCAGATCACCTGAGGTCAAGAGATCGAGACCAGCCTGGCCAATGTGGTAAAACCCCGTCTCTACTAAAAATACAAAAAATTAGCCGGGCATGGTGGCAGGCACCTGTAATCCCAGCTACTCAGGAGACTGAGGCAGGAGAATTGCTTTAACCCGGGAGGCAGAGGTTGCAGTGAGCCGAGATCGCGCCAGTGCACTCTGGCCTGGGCGACAGATATGTAAATAGCACTCCCTAGACTTATACATATGTGGTAGCCCTGAACCCCACTCTAAAAAAAACCCACTGGCACTGCTGCCAGCATCCAAAATAGATGGCTCCCTCCTTTCATTACCTCTGTCAGCACAAAAGGAAGCTCCATGCAGAGCCTGGTTTAATCATCATCATCACTGCCTAATATAAGTTTCCTGAAAGCAAAGCCGAGACCACATGCTTGCAGGCTAGCTGAAAAGGACACTAAGAATTCGATATGAGCATTATAAACTTGGAATTTCCACAAATATAGGAAATAAGTTTGCCAGATAAAATACAGGATATCTGGTTAAATCTGAATTTCAGATAAACAAGTAATAATTTTTAATATAAGTGCATCCCAAACATTTATGGGACGTATAGTAAAAAATTATTTCTTGTTTATTTGAAATTCAGACTTAACCAAGCATCCATGTTCCTATTTGCTAAATCTGGCAACCCTAATTGAAATGCTATTCAAAAGATTATGGTCAGCTGTGCAGGAATATTTCAAACATCCACTACGCTATCGTATTGCTTTAGCTAAATGAAGCACCAAAAATGAACAGAAGTTTCTAATTCACTAATAGTCTTTAAAAAAAAGTTTGCTGGCCGGGTGTGGTGGCTCACGCATGTAATTCCAGCATTTTGGAAGGCTGAGATGGGCAGATCACTTGAGGCCAGGAGTTCGAGACCAGCCTGGGCAACGTGGTGAAACCCCAATACAAAAATTAGCTGGGTGTCGTGGCAGGCACAACGTACAGTCTCAGCTACTCGGGAGGCTGAGCCAGGAGAATCTCTTGAACCTAGGAGGCAAAGGCTGCGGTGAGTTGAGATTGTGCCATTGCACTCAAGCCTGGGTGACAGAGAGAGACTCTGTCTCAAAAAGAAAAAATATTTGCTAATTTGATAGGCAATAACTGATAGTAATATTTATTTTCATTTACCTTTCTTTGATTTTTAGTGAGGCGGAACAGTTTTTCCAATCTTCATTATTTTTATCTCCCTCTTGGTGAAGAGATCTTTCATGTGATATACATTGGTCTATTGGAGTCTTTCTGTTTTAATTATCAAAGACAGCATTAGCCCCCTTACAATAAATATATTATCCCTTTACACAGTTTATTGTCTATCTTTTAATTCATGATCCTTTTTTTTACAGAAGTTTTATTTTACTTTTAAATATATATATTTATATTATATATATGTGTGTATATGTGTGTGTGTGCGTGTGTGTATGTGTGTGTGTGTGTGTGTGTGTGTATGACCTCCTGGCCAGGCTGGTCTTGAGTTCCTGAGCTCAGGTGATCCGTTTGCCTCAGCCTCCCAAAGTGCTGGGATTACAGGCATGAACCACCATGCCCGGCCTATTTTTAAAAAATATTTTGAATAGAGATGGAGCATCTCACTCTGTTGCCCAGGCTGGTCTCAAACTCCTGGTCTCAATCAGCCCTCCTGCTTCAGCCTCCCAAAGTGCTGAAATTACAGGCATGAGCCACTGTGCCCAGCCACACAAAGGTTTTGTGTGATCAAGTTTCTTGCTTTTCCCCCCACGTTTAGAATAATTTTACCTAGAGATTGGATAAATGTTTGTTTATTTCAGTTTTCTATGTATGATTGATATTTTCATTTTATTATTTTTTTTTAGACGAAGTCTTACTCTGTTGCCCAAGCCAGAGTGCAGTGGAGTGATCTTGGCTCACTGCAACCTCCACTTACTGGGTTCAAGCAATTCTCCTGCCTCAGCCTCCCAAGTAGCTAGGATTACAGCCATGTACCACCATGCCCGGCTAATTTTTTGTATTTTTAGTAGAGACGGAGTTTCATTATGTTGGCCAGGCTGGTCTTGAACTGCTGACCTTATGATCCACCCACCTCGACCTCCCAAAGTGCTGGGATTACAAGCATGAGCCACCACGCTCAGCCTTTATTTTACTTTTTAATGTGCATGGAGGTTGGGTAATGATTAAAGAGGCCTTTTCCTAATCGTTAGCTAACAAATTATCCTAGTAGGGTTTATTGAACAAACCAAGGGGTATCTTTTTCAAAACACTTGTCAACGTAGTGAGTTTCTCTCTTTCATTACCTAATAGCACTGAGCCCTTACAATTCCTTCTTTTAGCATATTCCTATGACCCTACCAATAGTAATATAAATCTCATTTGGACTCCATAATATTTACTCACTTTTACATTTAGATTCATAAGCAAAGACATTCAGAAGCTCTCTCTTAGCCAGGTGCAGTGGCACATGCCTGTATTCCCAGCTTCTTGAGAGGCTGAGGTGGGAGGGTAGCTTGAGCCCAGGAGTATGAGCTATTGAGAGGTGAAGCCAGCTGGACTTCCTGGGTCGAGTGGGGACTTGGAGAACTTTTCTGTCCAGCTAGAGGATTGGAAACACACCAATCGGCACTCTGTAAACATGCACTAATAAGCGCTCTGCGTCTAGCTAAAGGATTGTAAATGCACCAATCAGCACCCTGTGAAAATGCACCAATCAGCACTCTGTGTCTAGCTAGAGGATTGTAAATGCACTAATGACACTCTGTAAAAACGCACCAATCAGCGCTCTGTGTCTAGCTAAAGGATTGCAAATGCACCAATCAGCACTGTGTCTAGCTAAAGGATTGTAAATGCACCAATCAGCACTCTGTAATAACACACCAATCAGCGCTCTGTGTCTAGCTAGAGGATTGTAAATGCACCAATCAGCACTCTGTACCAACACACCAGTCAGCACTCTGTGTCTAGCTAGAGGATTGCAAATGCACCAATCAGCACTCTGTGTCTAGCTAAAGGATTGTAAACGCACCAATCAGCACTCTGTAAAAACACACCAATCAGCAATTCTCTGTGTCTAGCTAGAGGATTGTAAATGCACCAATCAGCACTCTGTAAAAACGCACCAATCAGCACTCTGCGTCTAACTAAAGGATTGTAAGTGCACCAATCAGCTCTCTGTGTCTAGCTAAAGGATTGTAAATGCACCAATCAGCACTCTGTGTCTAGCTAGAGGATTGTAAATGCACCAATCAGCACTCTGTGTCTAGCTAAAGGATTGTAAATGCACCAATCAGCACTCTGTGTCTAGCTAAAGGATTGTAAATGCACCAATCAGCACTCTGTGTCTAGCTAGAGGATTGTAAATGCACCAATCAGCACTCTGTAAAAACACATCAATCAGCACTCTGTGTCTAGCTAAAGGATTGTAAACGCACCAATCAGCACTCTGTAAAAATGCACCAATCAGTGCTCTGTGTCTAGCTAAAGGACAGTAAACGCACCAATCAGCACTCTGTAAAATGGGCCAATCAGTGCTCTGTAAAATGGACAAATAAGGGAATAAAAGCTGGCCAACCCAGCCAGCAGCAGCAACCCACTCAGGTTCACTTCCATGCTGTGGAAGCTTTGTTCTTTTGCTCTAAATCTTGCTGCTGCTCACTTTTTGGGTCCGTGCCACCTTTAAGAGCTGTAACACTCACTGCGAAGGTCTGTGACTTCATTCTTGAAGTCAGCAAGACCAAGAACCCACCAGAAGGAACCAACTCTGGATACACTATGATCTTGTCACTGCACTCCCGCCTGGGGAACAGAGTGAGACCCCATCTCTTAAACACACACACACACACACACACACATCTCTGTTTACTCCTGAGAACTATACCTGACATTCATGTGACTCAAATGATGATGGGATTACATCTTTGGGAACAAGATGACCTACATCTACATAGATGTAGACAACTAGATGAAAAAATAAGAATAATTTCTCTCATAATTTTGATTTTCTCTAAAATAAATCTTTTGTTATAATAAAATGTTGTTGTTGTTGTTGCTGTTGTTGATAATTCTTGTTTTTGAGACAGGGTCTCACTCTGCCACCCAGGCTGGAGTGCAGTAGCATGATCGTAGCTCACAGCAGCCTCGAATTCCTGGGGTCAAGTGATCTTGCCACCTCAGCCTCCCAAGTAGCTGGGACTACAGGTGTATGCCACCACGCCTTGCTAATTTTTTAATGTTTTATAGAGATAGGGCCTCACCATGTTGCCTAGGCTGGTCTCAAACTCCCAGGCTCAAGTGAACCTCCCACCTTGGCCTCCCAGAGTGCTGGGATTACAAGCATCAGCCACTGTGCCTGGCCTATATATTATTTAGGGATAAATGCATATGTAGGAAAAGTATATAACATGGCTTTTGGGGTACATAGACTTTAGGTAGTGATAACTTCTAAGGGAGTAGAGGACAGGATTGAGGAAAGGTGTAGAGGGACTTCAAATGTACTGTTTTATTTCTTGAAAAACTCTGAAGTCCATATGACAAAATATAAAGATTTATCAAATCTAAGCAGTGATGAAATCATTTATTCTCTGTAGTTTTCTGTGTTTTTGAAATATTTCAAAAGTTCAAAACATTAAAAAAATCAACACAACTAGGTGATGGATAGAACGTGGGTGTGAAGTCAAGAGAGGAGTCAAAGATGACTCAGGTTTTATGTCTGGTGCTGACGTTAGTGACAGAAAAAGAGAAGCTACGGAAACTGGCTTTGTGGAAGATGATGAGTTATATTTCAGACAAGTGAAGCTGAAGGAAACAGCAGAACATCCCTCTGGAAATGTACATGAGGCTGTGTGAAGCTGGGGGTCAGGAGAGAAAACAGGCCTGTCAAGACGGAGTGGCGAAGCAGGACATTAGCCCTGAGCCCCACCCTTTCACCTCTTCATAGGCGCCAGCCCTTTCAACATTAAAGAGTATTTCATTAAGAGATCCAAGAAGGGCTGGGCGCGGTGGCTCACGCCTGTAATCCCAGCAATTTTGGAGGCTGAGGCGGGCAGATCATTTGAGGTCAGGAGTTCAAAGACCAGCTTGGCCAACATGGTGAACCCCCATACAAAAAAAAAAAATTAGCTGGGGATGATGGTGCACACCTGTAATCAGGAGGCCGAGGCAGGAGAATCACTTGAACTGGGGAGGCCAGGTGAGACTCAAAAGAGATCCAAGAAGGAGAGGAGGAGGAACAATGAAGAAGTCAGGTAATGAGGACCAAGGAAAGGTTACTGAGTATGGTGATGACTTTCAGATGAGAAGATTTTTTGCTGTTGTTTAGAGACGGGGTCTCACTCTGTCACCAAGGCTGGAGTACAGTGCCACCATTATAGCTCACTGTAGCCTCAACCTCTTGGGCTCAAAGGATCCTTTCACCACAGCCTCCTGACTAGCTGGGATTACTGGTGCACACTCCCAGCTAATTTTTTTTTTTCAATTTTTATAATTTTCTTAAAATTATTTTTTTGTAGACACATGGTCTTGCTATGTTGCCAGGGCTGGTCTCTAATTCCTGGGCTCAAGCAATCCTCCAACCTCAGTCTTCCAAAGTGCTAGGATTACAGGCGTGATCCAACGCTTCTGACTTCAGATGAGAAGATTTTTGTCAAGCAGTTATGAGAGGCCAAGTGGCAGGCAGCAAAGGATCAAGTGAGTAGCAAAAGGAGGGGAAGCAGTGGTAGAATATTCATTTTACAAGATGAACAATGAAAGGGAAAGGAGCTACTGTACAGTATTTATGAATAAATATACAGGTAGTAAGAGTATAAAAACCAGCAATGGGAAGTACAGACACTGACTTCATATGTAAATGTACATGGATGTATGTGTATACACATACATGCACGTACATTTGCACACATGCATGTGTGTATGAAATGTATACTTAGGCTGGGTGCCGTGGCTTTCACCTGTAATCCCAACATCTTAGGAGGTTAAGGCAGGCAGATCACTTCAGCCCAGAAGTTCGAGACCAGCCTGAACAACATGTTGAAACCCCATCACTACGAAATTAAAAAAAAATAAAAAAATAGCTGGGCATGGTGGCATGCAGCTATAGTCCCAGCTACTCAGGAGGTTGTGGGAGGATGGCTTGAGCTTGGGAGGTTGAGGTCGCAGTGAGCTGAGATCACCCCACTGCACTCCAGCTTGGACAACAGAGTGAGACCCTGTCTCAAAAAAAAAAATGCATAATGGAACATATTTTATTCATTCACAAACACCAATTCATAAACTTCAAAATCTGTCACAGTGAGCAAATATATATATGCACAAATATGATGTATACTTAATGATAGATATGTATATTATGCCTGTGTACAGTTTTACCTTGTGTGAAGAGGGAACCGGGAAAGAACTAAGCATTTAGGATGATCTCCACCACAGAGTTTTTAAATGGACTACCATTCATGAGTGTGGAAAATGAAAATCTCAGAAAGCTTCTCGCCTGGAGTACTGTGAGGGGGAAAGAAGTCAAAAATATACCCGCTCTGGAGACATTTTCAGCCATTTCAAGAGAAAGATGAAACCAAAAACAAACAAACAAACAAACAAAAAGAAACAAACCCTTTAAGAGGGAAACATTAAAAATTGCTCCCTAACTACTAGCGTAAAAGCAATGCAATGGCAAAGCCCTCGAGGTGGAGATCTTTTTTGTTGCATGCACAAGTCAGGGAAAGAGCAAATGATGACGTGAAGTCACTGAGCTGGAGGAAGTCCAGAAAATGAAGTAAAGAACTGAGAAGATGAAATAGTTTCCACAGAATAATACACTAAGGAGCATTTCCCACATGTATTTGACCAAGGAACCTTTAAAATTATCGTATGTGACTGGAGTTCCACCAGGAACTCAAGATATAATGCTCACTTGAATGAAAGTAGACAACCAGGGCAGGGCTGGGCGCAATGGCTCATGCCTGTATCCCCACTACTTTGGGAGGCCAAGGTGGGTGGATTGCTTGAGCCTAAGAGTTCAAGACCAGCCTGGGCAACATAGGGAGGCCCCCCCTGCCACCACATCTCTTAAATAAATAAATAGCCCGGCATGGTGACTCATGCCTGTAATCCCAGCACTCTGGGATACTGAGGCGGGTGAATCACCTGAGGTGAGGAGTTCGAAACCATCCTGGCCAACATGGTGAAACCCCGTCTCTACTGAAAGTACAAAATTTAGATGGGCGTGGTGGCAGGCATCTGTAGTCCCAGCTACTCAGGTGGCTGAGGCAGGAGAATCGCTTGAACCCGGGACGCAGAGGTTGCAGTGAGCTGAGATCACTCCATTGCACTCCAGCCTGTGCAACAGAGGTAGACACCATCTCAAAAAAACAAAATACATACATACATACATACATGCATACATACATACACACACACACATGCATGCATACATACATACACACATGCATACATACATGCATGCATACACGCACACATGCATACATACATGCATGCATACATGCACACATGCATGCATACACGCATGCATGCATACATGCACACATGCATACATACATGCATACATGCACACATGCATGCATACATGCATACATGCACACATACATAGAAAGTAGACAAACAACAAAAATGTTTTACTAGTGAACTAATTACCACAAAAAACTGTTACAATTTGATTCACATGCTTGAAAAATTTCATAAGACATCAAAATACCTATAACATTACAACGATCGAAATATTTTTATTTTATCGAGAACAAATATAAAGTTCAGATATCTTATATTTTTATGTTTTGTTATAAAATGTGGCATACATGAAGCAATGTTGAAACATGGGAGCAGTGTTTGTCTTTTCATTACATACTTCCTTAATATTATGACCAATCGTCCTGAATGAAAATGTTATATAATGTAGCCGTTCAACAAATATTTACTGAGTGCCTTCTATATGCCAAACACTGTTCTAAGTGTTGTGGATATATAGTGTTGAACAAAACACACAAAAAGCTTTGCTCATACAGAGCTTATAATTTACGGGGAGAGACAAACACTAATAGTTTTGACTTTAGGTAGTGATAACTTCTACATACGGGAATTTACGGGGAGAGACAAACACTATTCCCCGTAAATTCTAAGTGCGCTGTGGCTCACACCTGTAATCCCAGCAATTTGGGAGGCCGAGATGGGTGGATCACCTGAGGTCGGGAGTTCGAGACCAACCTGACCAACATGGAGAAACCCCGCCTCTACTAAAAATACAAAATTAGTGGGGCGTGTTGGCTCATGCCTATAATCCCAGCTACTCGGGAGGCCGAGGCAGGAGAATTGCTTGAACCTGGGAGGTGGAGGTTGCAGTGAGCTGAGATGGCACCTATGCACTCCAGCCTGGGCAACAGAGTGAGACTCCGTCTCAAAAAAAAAAATAATAATATATATATATGTATATATATGTATGTAGTAAGTGCTATGGAGAGAAAACAAAACGGGGAAGAAAGAAAAATAGGTAGTCTGGGGGGTGAGCTACAATTTTAAATAGGATGTAAAGGGAAGGCCTCACTGAAAAGGTGACATTTGAGAAAACGCTGGAAGGAGGGGAGAAAGAGAACCACTCTTCTGTCTAGGGTAACAGCATTCCAGACAGAGGGGACAGCAAGTGCAAATGCCTTGGGGCTGAAGCATGCCTGGCATGTTTGAGAAGGAGCAAGGAGGCTGGTAAACATGATGTGAGTGAGCGAGGGGAGAATAGAGATGAGAGTGGAGAGGTCACCGGAGGTGAGGGTGTGGAATCATTGTAAGGACTTTGGCTTTTGCGGAGTGAAATGAGGAGCCAGAGGAGCGTTCAGAGCAGACTGCTGTGATCTGACTTCCATTTTAACAGAATCACTCTGGCTGCTGTGTTTTAAACACTGAAGGGGCCAAGGGTATAAGCAAGGAGACCATTTAGGAGGCCAGCACATTCTTAGTAAGAGAGGATCCATCCATCATCTTAGTAAGAGATGATAGTGCTTTGGACCAGGGTATTAATGGAAGTGGTGAGAAGCGGTCTTATATTTTGAAGGTAGGGCCACCAGGATGTGCTGAAGGATTGGATGCAGGATGTGAGAGAAGGAGGAGTCTGGGATGGCTCCAAGGTTTTGGGCCTGAGCAACCTGAAAAATGGAGTCGTCATTAATTGAGATGTGTAAGCCTCTGAAAGGTTTCTTGGGGGAAGATGGGTAGCTTCATTTTGGACATACTATACACACACACACACACACACACACACATATAAAATATATATATTATAAATATCACACATATATATATATATATTTGAGACAGAGTCTCACTTCGTCACCCAGGCTGGAGTGCAGTGGAGTGATCTCAGCTCACTGCAACCTCTGCCTCCCTGGTTCAAGCTATTCTCGTGCCTCAGCCTCTGGAGTAGCTGGGATTACAGGCACGCGCCACCATGCCCGGCTAATTGTTTTTGTATTTTTAGTAGAGATGGGGTTTTGCCATGTTGCCCAGGCTGGTCTCAAACTCCTGCCCTCAAGTGATCTGGCCGCCTCAGCCTCCCAAAGTGCTGGGATTACAGGCGTGAACCACCACGCCTGGCCCTGGACATACTAAATTTTAGATGCCTATAATAAATGCAGGTAGGGATGTTGAGCAGACAGTTGGATGAATGAGTCTGCAGTTCAGGGGAGAGAGATCTAGGTTGGAAAAGTAAATGTGGACCTTGTCAGCATACTTGCTATCTGATACAGTAGCCACCAGCCACATGTGACTATTGGGCACCTGAAATGTGGCTAGTCTGAAATGAGACATGCTATGAGTGTAAAATATTCACTGGATGTCAAAGACAATACAGAAAAAAAACAGTGAAATATTTTATTAATAATTTTTTAATATTGATTACATGTTGAAATGATATTTTTGGCTATACTGGATTAAATAAAATACATTATTAAAATTGATTTCACATGTTCCTTTTTACTTGTTGAATGTGGCTAGTAAAATATTTAAAATTATATATGTGGCTCACATTGTATTTCCATTGGACCATGCCGGTACAGATGTTATATAAAGCCATAAACACTGGATGAGATCATCAAGGGAGTGAGAAGAGTGGCTAGAGAAGAGGTCCGAAAATTGAGGTCTCATTGACAAGAAATATACACTATATATATAAATATATATATACACACACCACATATGCATATATAAACACATATATACATACATACACATTCAACTTTATTGTGCTTTAATTGTAAAAGATAACACACATTCATTTTATATATGTATATATGTGTGTATATATATTCACACATATATATGTATATATTCATGTTATCACCACCCCACTATATTTTGTTTTAATTGCAGCTTAAAATGAGTAAACCATTTTGAATAGATTCATTGGAGCAAAGAGAGGAGCACAAATCCCCTGTTTTACAATAGTTAGGCACTCTTTAATTCGGCTGTTTCAGAAATCATTACTGTTTCATTTTAGATACCTCACCTCCTGAGTTTTTAGAAATCAAAGGCTTTCATCGTTTACATTTTCTTGAAATTATTCTGACTCTGTTAGTTTCAGACACAGTTTGAGCCCCATAATAGTGGTTTTTGTTTATAACTTTTCTTGAAAATTTTTTTTGGCCGGACGTGCTGGCTCACACCTATAATCCCAGCACTTTGGGAGGCTGAGGCGGGTGGATCGCGAGGTCAGGAGATCGAGACCATTCTGGCTAACACGGTGAAACCCCGTCTCTACTAAAAATACAAAAAATTAGCCAGGTGTGGTGGCAGGTGCCTGTAGTCCCAGACACTCGGGAGGCTGAGGCAGGAGAATGGTGTGAACCCGGGAGGTGGAGCTTGCAGTGAGCCGAGATCCCGCCACTGCACTCCAGCCTGAGCAACAGAGTGAGACTCTGTCTCTACCAAAAAAAAAAGAAGAAAAGAAAAAAAAAATTTTAATGTATTTTTTTGGAGATAGAGTCTCTAGAGTCTCACTCTGTCACCCAGGCTAGAGTGCAGTGGTGCGATCATAGCTCACTGCAGCCTCCAACTCCCGTGCTCAAGCATTCCTCCCACCTCAGCCTCACAAGTAGCTGGTGCACACCACCACACCTGACTTATAACTCTTCTTTCAACCAGACATCTCTGGGGAATGAAAATAATGAGTTTATATAGCACAGGGCCCCTTGTATAGGGTTCAACAGACTGTCTCTATACAATTTTTTTTTTTTTTTTTTTTGAAATAGAGTTTTGCTCTTGTTGCCCAGGCTGGAGAGCAATGGCATTATCTCGGCTCACCGCAACCTCCGCCTCCTGGGTTCAAGCAATTCTCCTGCCTCAGTCTCTGGAGTAGCTGGGATTATAGGTGCCCGCCACTATGCCTGGCTAATTTTTGGTATTTTTAATAGAGATGGGTTTTCACCATGTTGGCCAGGTTGGTCTCGAACTCCTGACCTCAGGTGACCCGCCCACCTCAGCCTCCCAAAGCGCTGGGATTACAGGCATGAGCCACCGCTCCCGGCCTCTACACATCTTTATACATCTCCAGGGGAGTGCCATTCACATAGTCTATGATGTGATTGGCATCTCCAGAATTGTTCCATGTGGCAACACTTACCAATACAACATCATACTGAGATATATTGTCCTCCCCAGTGATGGCAGTTTCCGTGACATTATTCAAATTATGTACTAAACACATGTACCACCAGGGTTGCATTGATTTTCTATTATGTTTTCATTCTCCTGGTGATCTTTTACAGACTTTCAGTAGTCTTTGGCCATGGCACACCATTTTAAAAGGCAGATAATCACATAATAGCTGTAGAAATGTATTCCCTTAGACCTCATCATTCCCAACACACTCTGGCTTCTTGGCAGTCATTCCCCTCCCCCGTCTTTATCCGCTCCAAAGCAGCACACATGGGCAGTTTATTGGGGCATGATTAACCTTTGGACTTTTAGTGTAAGGAAATTTCTGGAAACAGACAATATATATCATATTGCTACAGTTTTACAAGCACAACTTCTCTCTTTACTCTTAATTATGGAAACTTTAACATACAACATACACAAAAACAGAAAGAATGGCATAATTAATTCTCATGCACCCATCATTCAGCTTCCGCAATTATTAGCTTTTTGCTAACGTTGTTTCATCTACCACCATCCCACCTTTTTTTTTTTTTTTTAACCGGGTCTTGCTCTGTCACCCAGGCTGGAATGCAGTGGCATAATCATGGCTCATTGCACCCTCAACCTTCCAGGCTCAAGCAATCCTCCCACCTCAGCCTCCCAGGTAGCTGGAACTATAGGCACATGCCACTGCACCCATCTAATCTTTTTTTTTTTGAGACAGAGTTTCGCTTTTGTTGCCCAGGCTGGAGTGCAATGGCGCGATTTTGGCTCACTGCAATCTCCGCCTCCAGGGTTCAAGCGATTCCTGCCTCAACCCACCGAGTAGCTGGGATTACAGGTGACCACCACCACGCCTGGCTAATTTTTTGTATTTTTAGTAGAGACAGAGTTTCACCATGTTGGCCAGGCTGGTCTCAAACTCCTGACCTCAGGTGATCCACCTGCCTCAGCCTCCCAAAGTGCTGGGATTACAGAAGTGAGCCACCGCACCCAGCCTACACCCATCTAATTTTTTTTTTTTTTTTTTTGGAGAGACAGGGGTCTCCCTATGTTGCCCAGGCTGGTCTTGAACTCCTGGGCTCGAGCGATCTTCCCATCTTGGCCACCCAAGGTGCCAGGATTACAGGCTTGAGCCACACCCTGCACAGTCTTTTTATTCTTTCTTTTTTTGAGACATGATCTCACTCTGTCATCCAGGCTGAAGTACAGTGATGCGATCACAGCTCACCGCAGCCTCTACCTCCTGGGTTCAAGTGATCCTCCCACCTCAGCCTCCCAAGTAGCTGGGACTACAGGCACTCACCACCTTACCTATCTAATTCTTTTTAAATTACTTTTTGTGGAGAAGGGGGTCTCCATATGTTGTCCAGGCTGGTATTGTAGTTTTTAAATTGAGCTGGAATTTGCATAATATACAGTTTACCATTTAAAAGTACACAGTTCAGTGTCATTTCGTGCATTGAAAATGCAGTGCAACCACTACCTCTCTCTAGTTTCAAGTGTTTACATCACCCCAGAAGAATATCCTGTACCTATTAAGTAATTACTCTTTATTTCCCCCCTCCCTGACCCCCGGCAACCACTGATATGCTTTCTGTCTCTATAAATTTGCCTATTCTGGGCATTTTATAAGAAAGGAATCATACAATATGTGACTTTTTGTCTCTGGCTTTTTTCATTTAGCATTTTTTAGAGGTTCATTCAAGTTGTAGCATGTATCAGTCATGCATTCCAATTTATGGCTGAATAATATTTCAAAATATAGATGAACCACAATTTATTTATCCACTCATCCATTGATGGACATTTGGGCTGCTTCCACCTTTTGACTGTTATGAATAATCCTGCTATAAACATTTGCGTACAAGTTTCTGTGCAGACATATGTTTTCATTTCTCTTGGAAATATACCTAGGAGTGAAGTTGCTAAATCATATGGTAATTCTATACTTAACTTTCTGAGGAACTGCCAAACTCTATTCCACAGCAGCTGCACCATTTCACATTCCCACCAACAATACACAAGGGTTCCCATTTCTGTACATGTGACCAACACTTGTTATTTTCTCTCTGTGTTTCTCTCTCTTTCTGTGTGAGCGTGTGTGTGTGTGTATTATAGCCATCCTAGTGGGTGTGAAGTGGTATCTCATGGTTTTGATTTCCATTTACCTAATTACTAAAGATACTGAGCATTTTTTTTTTTTTTTTTTTTTGAGATAGAGTGAAGCTCTGTCACCCAGGCTGGAGTGCAGTGGCCCCATCTCAGCTCACTGCAACCTCTACCTCCCGGGTTCAAGCGATTCTCCTTCCTCAGGCTCCCGAGTAGCTGAGATTATAGGCATGAGCCACCACGCCAGGCTAATTTTTGTATTTTTAGTAGAGACGGGATTTTGCCATGTTGGCCAGGCTGGCCTCGAGCTCCTTGCCTCAAGTGATCTGTCCACCTCAACCTCCCAAAGTGCTGGGATTACAGGTGTGAGCCACTGCGCCCAGCCTAGCATTTTTTCATGTGCCTATTTGTCATTTGTATATCTCCCCTGGAGAAATGCCTGTTCAATTCCTCTACCTATGTTTTTGTTTTGTTTTGTTTTCTTTGAGACAGAGTCCCAGTCTGTCACGAGGCTGGAGTGCATTGGCGCGATCTCAGCCCACTGCAATCTCTGCCTCCCAGGTTCAAGGGATTCTCCTGCCTCAGCCTACCGAGTAGCTGGGACTACAGGCACGCACCACCACGCCCAGCTAAGTTTTGTATTTGTAGTAGAGACAGGGTTTCACCATGTTGGCCAGGATGGTCTCCATCTCTTGACCTCGTGATCCACCCGCCTCAGCCTCCCAAAGTGTTGGGATTACAGGCGTGAGCCACCACACCCGGCCTTTCTTTTCTTTTCTTTTTTTGAGAGAGGGTCTCACTCTGTCACCCAGGCTGGAGTACAAGGGCACGATCATAGTTTACTGCAGCCTCAACCTACCAGACTCAAATGATTCTTCACCTCAGCCTCCTGAATAGCTGCTCTACCCATTTTTAAATTGGATGATTGTTGGCCCTTTTCTTATTGAATTGTAAGAGTTCTTTACATATTCTGAATACTAGACTCTTATCAGAATTATGTTTCCCATTCTGCAGGTTGACGTCCCACTTTCTTTTTTTTTTTTTTTTTTTTTT
>NW_012101743.1:2348359-2350081 GCF_000951045.1 Mandrillus leucophaeus
GATGGTCTCGATCTCCTGACCTCGTGATCCGCCCGTCTCGGCCTCCCAAAGTGCTGGGATTACAGGCTTGAGCCACCGCGCCCGGCCCCCACTTTCTTTATAATGTCCTTTGATGTACAAAAGTTTTAAATTTTGATGAAGTCCAATTTATCTATTTTTTTTTCTTTTGGTGCTTATGCTTTTGGTGTCAAATTTAATAATTCATTGCCAAATCTGAGGTCATAAAGATATATCCCTCTGTTTTCCTGTAAGAGTTTTATCATTTCAGATCATATATTTGTTTGTTTATTTATTTTTATTTTATTTATTTATTTATTTTTTGAGACAGAGTCTTGGTCTGTCACCCAGGCTGGAGTGCAGTGGTGTGATCTCGGCCCACTGCAACCTCTGCCTCCTGGGTTCAATTGATTCTCCTCCCTCAGCCTCCTGAGTAGCTGGAAACACAGGTGCCTGCCACCACACCTGAATAATTTTTTGTATTTTTGGTAGAGATTTCACCACGTTGGACAGGCTAGTCTCAAACTCCTGACCTCAAGTGATCCACCTGTCTTGGCCTCCCAAAGTGCTGGGATTACAGGCGTGAGCCACCACACTCAGCCTCAGCTATTATATTTAGATCATTGATCCATTTTCAATTAATTTTTGTATATGGAGTGAGATAGGGATCCAACTTTATTATGTCGCATGTGGTTTTCCAGTTGTCCCAGCACCATTTGGTGGGGAAGAGACGCTTCTTTCCCCCATTGTATGGTCTTGACACTTTCTGTAGTATTTTAAAGCAAATCCTAGACATCATGTTGTTTCATCTGTAAATACTTCAGTGTTGATCTCAAATCGATAAAGACTTCATTTATTTATTTTGAGATAGGGTCTCACTCTGTCACCCAGCACAATCATGGCTCACTGCAGCCTCAACCTCCCAGGCTCAAGCGATCCTCTCACCTTAGCCTCCTGAGTAGCTGAGACCACAGGCATGCACCACCATGCCCAGCTAATTTTTGTATTTTTTTGTAGAGACAGAGTCTCGCTATGTTGCCCAGCTGGTCCTGAACTCCTGTCCTCAAGGGATCCTCCTGCCTTGGTCTCTCAAAGTGCTGGGATTACAGGTGTGAGCCACCACGCCTGGCCAGTTTCATCTCTTGGTATTTTTTTTAGACAGAGTCTAGCACTGTTGCCCAGACTGGAGTGCAGTGGCACGATCTCAGCTCACTGTAACTTCCATCTTGCTGGTGCAAGCCATTCTCGTGCCTCAGCCTCCCGAGTAGCTGGGATTACAGGCATGTGCCACCACGCCTGGCTAATTTTTGTATTTTTAGTAGAGATGGGGTTTTGCCATATTAGCCAGTCTGGTCTCGAACTCCTGACCTCAGGTGATCCACCCACCTTGGCCTCCCAAAACACTGGGATTATAGGCATGAGCCACCGCACACAGGAAGCTCCATCTCTTAAGTGGTTTGTTTTCTTTTGTCTGAATTAATCCTGGTCTTGCCTTCTGTACAAAGAAGCAGTGTGAACTAGAATCTCATCACTAGGCAATTTCTTTTCTTTTCTTTCTCTTTCTTTCTTTCTTTCTCTTTCTTTCTTTCTTTCTTTCTTTCTTTCTTTCTTTCTTTCTTTCTTTCTTTCTTTCTTTCTTTCTCTTTCTTTCTTTCTTTCTTTCTTTCTTTCTTTCTTTCTTTCTTTCTTTCTTTCTTTCTTTCTTTCTTTCTTTCTTTCTTTCTT
>NW_012101743.1:2350131-2363317 GCF_000951045.1 Mandrillus leucophaeus
TTTCTTTCTTTCTTTCTTTCTTTCTTTCTTTCTTTCTTTCTTTCTTTCTTTCTTTCTTTCTTTCTTTCTTTCTTTCTTTCTTTCTTTCTTTCTTTTTCTTTCTCTCTCTCTCTCTCTTTTTCTTTCTTTTTTTGTTTGAGACAGAGTCTGGCTCTGTCACCCAGGCTGGAGTGCAATGGCATGATCTCAGCTCACTGCAACCTCTGCCTCCCGGGTTGAAGTGATTCTCCTGCCTCAGCCTCCCAAGTGGCTGGGACTACAGGCACGTGCCACCACACCCAGCTAATTTTTGTATTTTTAGTAGAGACGGGGTTTCACCATTTTGGCCAGGATGGTTTCGATCTCTTGACCTCATGATCCGCCCGCCTCAACCTCCCAAAGTGCTGAGATTACAGGCATGAACCACAGGGCCTGACCCTCACTAGGCAATTTCTAAGGTCTGATCCAACTCCACATATCTACCTTCCCTGTCCTTGCTCCTGCTCTGATCCTAGTCCCTGCAATGTTCTGGATACAACTTATCTGTCCCTAAAGGCTCCTGAAAGTCCTTCTTTGCTCTTTTCAGTTGTGCCCAGGAATGATTTCCACTGGACTTGTCTAGCACCAAGTCCTCATACCCTTTCCCCAGCCCGGACCATTTGGTGTCTCTCTTTTTTTTTTTTTTCATATGAAAACAGCACTAAACCATTTGGTCTCTTTATAAGTAAGTTTCCCATTCAGCAGTCTGGGCAATAGTGTGAGATCTCATCTCTAAAACAAACCTTAAAAATTAGCCAGGCACAGCCGCATGTACCTGTAGTCCCAGCTACTCAGGAGGCTGAAGCGGAGGAATTGCTTCAGCCCAGGAGTTCAAGACAAAAAAAAAGTTTCATATTCAGGAATATACATGTACATAATAGAAAGCAATACCTAATGCTTTCTACAACATTTGAAATACTTAAGAAGCTTACATTGGCATTTTCACAGACATATCATTAGCTTCCTGCAAGGGAAAGGGTCATTTTGAAAACCACAACACTTTATGGATGGAGAGTTTTTTTGTTTTTTTTTTTTTTTTTTGAGAGGGAGTCTCCCTCTGTAGCCCAAGCTGGAGTGCAGTGGTGTGATCTCAGCTCACTGCAACCTCCACCTACCAGTTCAAGCAATCCTCCTGCCTCAGCCTCCCTAGTAGCTGGGACTACAGGCACCCACCACCACACCCAACTAATTTTTGTATTTTTAGTAGAGACGAGGTTTCGCCATGTTGGTCAGGCTTGTCTCGAACTCCTGACCTCAGGTGATCTGCCCTCCTCGGCCTGCCAAAGTCCTGGGATTACAGGCGTGAGCCACTGCGCCCAGCTGAGTATTTTTCAATATTTGTTGGTGGTTAAGTATATTAGGACAACATGCTAAATTTGGACTTATCCCACACTCCCACTTTCCCATTCTGACAAGTCTGGGGACTGCCCTCTCTACCCCATCTGCCTTAGTCTCCCAGACATGCTGGCTATCTGGCTATAGCCTAGAATTGACTCAGTAAACAAGCAAATGTCAATACTCATTGAATCTTTCTGGGGCCATTCCATGGAAACAGAAATATATTAAGTTTTTCTGCCTTTGAGAAAACACTATAGGGCACATCCATGGGCAGATATATTTGGTGGCTCTTAGGCCCCTGACATACACCCACGGACCATCCTGATCTATTTGCTTTCTGGCTTCTGATCTGGGCCCCTCTTGGGAATAGTTTTTCTCTGACCCTAGAGTCTTGACTAAAGCCAATTGGACATTCACTTCCCTTTTTTTTTTTTTTCCCCATTTGTCTGGCAGTTTCTGTCCTGGCTTCCCCATACTTGGGCTCTCCTATCTTGGATTCATAATTATATTTCTAGCCACTCTTTCTTTCTGACTCCTTTAGCTCTTATTTTCTTTTCTTTTTTTTTTTTTACAGTTACATTTGTATAAATTTAAGGAGGACAAATGCAGTTTCGTTATGTGGCTACATTGCATAGTAGTGATGGTTAGGCTTTTAGTGTATCTATCACCCAAATAGTGTACATTCTACCCATTAAGTAATGTCTTATCCCTCACCCCTCTTCCACCCTCCCACCCTTCTGCGTCTCCAGTGATTATTCAACATTCTATGTCCATGTGAATGCATTATTTAGCTCCCACTTATGAGTGAGAACATGCAGTATTTGACTTTTTGTTTCTGAGTTGTTTCACTTAATGGTCTCCAGGTCCATTCGTTTTGCTGCAAAATTCATAATTCCATTCTTTTTATGGCTGAATAATATTCCATTGTGTACATATATCACATTTCCTTTATGCAATCATTCATTGATGGACACCTACTTTGATTCCATAGCTGTACTGTTATGAATAGTGCTGTGATAAAAGGTGAGTATAGTTGTCTTTTTGATATAATTACTTCTTTTCCTTTGGGTAGTTTCCAAGTAGGATTGCTGGATTTAATGTAGTTTTCTTTTTAATTCTTTGAGGCCTTGCATTATACCGTTTTTTTTCTCCCTTTTCCCCCAAGTAGCCTCTGAACATTACATGCCTAGTCATCCTCTGCCTGGCTCAGCTGATGGTCCTAGCATCTCCCACTGATGGGCTTTTTCTTGTTCCCCTGAAGAGTTTCATATGGCTTCACAAGATACAACTGCATTTTGATTATGATTCTCATAGATTTCTGCTTTGCAAAAACCAAACAGACAAAACCCCACAACTCAGGAAACCACGTTGATATATTTTTTAAAAGTCTAGTTCCGACTATTTTTCTATTCTCCATTGGCTTTTACTATTCAAAACCCCTCGCTTGCCAGCAGTGGCATTCCACCTATCCCCACCTCTCTTAGCTGTGGGGCTAAAGGATAGAACATTCTATTTGGCTAAAGAAAAAAGGTCATCAGATTGAGCCCAGAGATGTACACGTAGGGGCTCATAAACAAAACAACCTCATTTCACTCTTTTACAACAGAATTTTAGCTAGGTCACTTCTAGTAATGGCCATCTATTGGGGGAAAATTAATGACTATCAATTTACGAAACAGGATGATGGAAAATTTTTCAATGAGAGCTACATAGAGAAACTATTGGGTTAATCCTCCTCAGTGACCTAGAAGTATATTGAAAAAACAAAATAGTGCATTTCTGATAATGAAACATGACAACTGTACCTAACCTTTTAAAATTAACAGTGGTGCATGTATACTGTGATCTTTTCAAGGGCAGCAGGACCACATCTGAATCATTTTCTCCATAGATTATCTTGAGGAACATGATAGTCAAATGTCCATAGGTATCTCCACCCATCTGGGCTTTGGGTCATGAATTGATACTTATACAGGAACTAGCTGCCATTAGGTGGAGCAATTTGAAGTCCAATAGGTCATCTAGAAGGATATCAGATCAGGAGGTTTAAGAACTCCAGATGTTTTAATTTAGGTGAGTGCAGCTACAAGGCTGCTAGGACATTAACAAAGAACTGATTGACAGAGAAGAAAAAGTGGCTGGTATTAGATAATGGTATTAGATAAAAGTAGCTGGTATTAGATGATGGGAAGGGCCTGATGTCTGGTTGCCAAGGCACCTAACTCTTCACTCAATAGTCCCCCAAGCACAGGATTCATGGCTTTCGTGGCCCCATCTCTTGGGTGTGGAGCATAATCCTTAGCTGACCTTTGAAAAATGCAACCTCAGGCTTGCCCGGCTTCTGGTACTTCCAACTCTTCTTTGCCATTATTATAAACACAACTATCAGTCCTTGAGGGGAGGCTGATCTTTTAGTTCAGATTTCCACAGTTCAGATTGGCAGGTGTCCTTTGTCATCTCATAAAGGAATTAAAGTGACCTGAGAAAATGTCCTCTGGGTAAGATCAATGCCACCTGTACTCTGTCCTTGCCTGAACTCTCTCATCAGAGCTCTCATGTGCATCAGCCCTTCCCCACTCCTTTCAAGCCTGTACAGCCCAGGCATGACAATGAATTTGGTCCTTTAGCAATAGCATGTACAACTTCCAGGTTATTGTCTATCCTTTTTGAGAACTCAATAAGATGATGATGATGATGATGATTATTATTATTATTATTTTGAGATGGAGTTTCACTCTTGCCCCCCAGCTGGAGTACAATGGCACAATCTGGGCTCACTGAAACCTCTGCCTCCGGGGTTCAAGTGATTCTCCTGCCTCAGCCTCCCGAGTAGCTGGGATTACAGGCTTCTGCCACCACACCTGGCTAATTTTTGTATTTTTAGTAGAGAAGGGGTTTCACCATGTTAGCCAGGCTGGTCTCGAACTCCTGACCTCAGGTGATCCACCTGCCTCGGCCTCTCAAAGTGCTGGGAGTATAGGTGTGAGCAACTGTGCCCAGCTGAGTGTATATATATATATATACACACACACACACACACACACATATATATATTTTTTTCTTGAGACAGAGTCTCAAGAATATATATATATATATATATACTTTTTTTTTTTTCTTTTTTTTTTCTTGAGACAGAGTCTCACTCTGTCGCCCAGGATGGAGTGCAATGGCATGATCTCAGTTCACTGCGAGCTCTGCCTCCCAGGTTCACACCATTCTCCTGCCTCAGCCTCCCAAGTAGCTGGGACTACAGGCGCCCGCCACCACGCTCGGCTAATTTTTTTGTTTGTTTGTTTGTATCTTTAGTAGAAACGGAGTTTCACCGTGATAGCCAGGATGGTCTTGATCTCCTGACCTCATGATCCGCCCGCCTTGGCCTCCCAAAGTGCTGGGATTACAGGTGTGAGCCAACACACCTGGCTTAAAAAATATTTTTAATAAAATTTAAAAATATTTTTAAAATATGTTTTTAATATTTTTTTAAAATATCCCTTTGAAGGATAAAAAAGTGAAAAAGAAGGTGATGACTTTGGGAAATAAGGAACCTCTCATTATTCCAAGTGGTACCATAGGCGATTAATATATATTCAATAAGTTTTATATTATTTAAAATATCTTATAATTGCAATAGGGCTTTTAACTTTTTCAAATACTCATATATTGCCTATATTATTGTATCCAACAATATACAGTTATCTGACAGATTAAAATATATATGACAATCTCACTATAAATTCAAGACTAATGGAGCCGCATAGAATTAAAGTAAGATGGAGATTCTCCCAGGGCCCCTAAGGTTAGTCAATGCCATGTGGTGCATTTGAAAGAGACCTAAAAGACCTGGCTTCTGTTTCTGGCCCTGCCAACTACTGTGTGACTTATCTGTAAAATGGGGAAAAATCATCTTGGCTCTGTTTACCTCTCCAGATTGTTCTGAAGACTGAATGAGATAATGGATATAAATATGCTTTGGAGACCATACAGCTCTCCACAATTATAATTTGGTTCTAATAAATGTCTCAACAACACACAGAAGTGAACATGGTGTCACGATTTCTTTTGTTTTGCTTTATTTATCTCATTGAAGTCATCATGAATATATTCCGATCGGAGAAGCTGCACATAATTTGTATATAATAATTAATTATTGGGTGACCCTTAAGTGCTTAGCACTCTTCTAGGCCTGCCTTGTGCAACATTGTGGCCACTAGTCACACATGGCTATTGAGGACATGAATGTAGCTCATGCGACTGGGGAAATGCATTTGTAATTTTAGTTAATTTATACTTAAATACAAAACTGGTATGAAATACAGTTATTAGAATTGTTTTTTTGACAGGGTCTTGCTCTGTCACCCATGCTGGAGCATAGTGGCGCAATCATGGCTCACTGAAGCCTCAAACTCCTGGGCTCATGTGATCCACCTGTCTCAACCTCCTGAGTAGCAGGAACTACAGACGTGTATCACAATGCCCAGCTAATTTTTAAATTTTTTGTAAAGATGGGGTCTTGTTATGTTGATCAGGCTGGTTTATTTATTTATTTAGACATGGAGTCCCACTCTGTCACCCAGTCTGGACTGCAGTGGTATGATCATGGCTCACTGCAACCTGCGCCTCCCGGTTTCAAGTGATTCTTCTGTCTCAGCCTCCAGAGTAGCTGGGACTACAGGTGCATACCACCACACCAGGCTAATTTTTGTATTTTTAGTACAGACTGGGTTTCATCATATTGGCCAGGCTGGTCTCAAACTCCTGACCTCGTGATCCACCTGCCTCAGCCTCCCAAAGGGCTGGGATTACAGGTCTGAGCCACCATGTCTGGCCAATTTTTTGTATTTTTAGAGGAGACAAGATTTCACCATGTTTGTCAGGCTGGTCTCAAACTCCTGACCTCAAATGATCCTCCTGCCTCAGCCTCCCAAAGTGCTGGGATTATAGGCATGAGCCACCACACCCGGCCATTAGAAAACTTTTTTTTTTTTTTGAGACAGAGTTTCACTCTTGTTGCTCAGGCTAGCATACAATGTCGTGATCTCGGCTTACTGCAACCTCCCCCTCCTGGGTTCAAGCAATTCTCCTGTCTCAGCCTCCTGAATAGCTGAGATTACAGGTGCCCGCCACTATGCCTGGCTAATTTTTGGTATTTTTAGTAGGGATAGGGTTTCACCATGTTGGCCAGGCTTGTCTCGAACTCCTGACCTCAGGTGATCTGCCCACCTCGGCCTCCCAAAGTGGTGGGATTACAGGTGTGAGCCACCATGCCCAGCCTAGAAAACTTTTTAAGTATGTTTGGAACACCTTGAATTTGTGAATGTACTCTTTCAACTGTAAGTTTGTGAAGTCTAAATACAGATCCTCATAGATTTCTGATGAAAATTTAATATCTAAATTACAGTGTAAGGGTAGAATACACTCCAAATTTTGAAGACTTATTATGAGAAAAAGAGAGCAGATTATCTCATTAATATACTGACTCCATCTTAAAGGCTGGAGTGCAGTGGCTGGAGTGCAGTGGTGTAATCTCAGTTCACTGCAACCTCTGCCTCTTGGGCTCAAGCGATCCTCCCACCTCAGCCTCCAGAGTAGCTAGTACCACAGTGTCACACCACCACACCTGGCTAATTTTTTGTACTTTTGGTAGAGACAGGGTTTCACCATGTTGTCCAGGCTAGTGTCAAACTCCTAAGCTCAAGCTATCTGCCCACCTCGGCCCTCCAAATTGCTGGGATTATAGGCATGAGCCACCACACCCAGTGAAAATATACTATCAAAATTAATTTCACCTGCTTCTTTTTACTAATTTTTAATGTGGCTACGAGTGAATTTATAATTACATATGTGCTCATATTATATTTCTGTTGGGCAGTGCTGTTTTAGGCACTGATTTTAAAGCAGTGAACAAAGCAGACAAAATATCCTGCTTTCATGGAACGTGCATTTTAGTGTGGAAGACAGATGATAAAATAAATATATAAACATATATAGTATATCAAACGGTGACAAGTGCTTTGGAGAAAAACAAAGAAAGCAAGTTAGATAGGAGATGGCAGGAGGGTTGAACCTTTTTTTTTTTTTTTTTTTTTTTTTTGAGATGGAGTCTCACTCTGTCGCCCAGGCTGGAGTGCAGTGGCCGGATCTCAGCTCACTGCAAGCTCCGCCTCCCGGGTTTACGCCATTCTCCTGCCTCAGGCTCCCGAGTAGCTGGGACTACAGGCGCCCGACACCTCACCCGGCTAGTTTTTTGTATCTTTTTTAGTAGAAACGGGGTTTCACCGTGTTAGCCAGGATGGTCTCGATTTCCTGACCTCGTGATCCGCCCCTCTCGGCCTCCCAAAGTGCTGGGATAACAGGCTTGAGCCACCGCGCCCGGCAGGGTTGAACTTTTAAATACGAAGGTCAAGGAACGCCCAAAACCTAAAGATGTTGAGAGAGTAAGTAATGAAGCTTCTTTCACTGGGTAGAAGGAACAGTAAGTGAGGAGGCCTTCATGATGGATAAAGTCTTGGCAATTCAGGGACCTGCAAGGAGGCCTGTGTGGTAGATCATGGAGTGCAAAGGAGAGGATCAATAGATGAGATCAGACAGGTATGGGAAAAAAGCTGTAATGCTGGGTGAGACAGGTCAGGTAGATTGTGATGGGCAGTTCCTGACATGGCTCCAGATGATTCCTGCCTCCTAGTATTAATACCCTGTGTAATATCTTCCCCTTCAATGTGAGCTGGATCTAGTGAATAAAATACAGTAAAATTGATGGAATGCCACTTCCAAGTTTAGGTTATAAAAGACTGTGGCTTCCAATTGCAGGTAATCTTTCACTCTTTCAACTCTCTCTTGTTTGCTCACTTTTTTTCTTTTTCTTTTTTGACACAATCTCACTCTGTTGCCCAGGCTGGAGTGCAGTGGTGGGATCTTGGCTCACTGCAACCTCCGCCTCCTGGGTTCAAGTGATCCTCTCACCTCAGCCTCTCCAGTAGCTGGGATTACAGGTGCGTGCCACCACACCCTGCCAACTTTAGTATTCTTAGTAGAGATGGGGTTTCACCATGTTGGCCAGGCTGGTCTTGAACTCCTGACATCAAGTGATCCATCCGCATTGGCCTCCCAAAGTGCTGGAACTACAGGTGTGAGCCACCGTGCCTGGCCCTGTTTGCTCACTTTGGTAAACTGCCATGTTATTAATTGCCTTCTGGAGAAGCTCATGAGGCAAGGAACTGAGGCCAGCCTCTGGCCGACAGCCAGCAAGCAACTAAGGCCCTTACTGCAACAACCTGTAAGGATCTGGATGCTGCCACAACCACTGAATGGGCTTAAAAACAAATTCTGCCCCAGTTAAACCTTGAGATGGGTGAGGTCCCTGCTCTGACATCTTGATCAAAGCCTGTGAGAGATCCTGAACTCATACCTTGATGGCAGCCTAGCGAGAAACTCTGGTTTGGACAACCCAACTAAGTCATGCTTAGATTCCTGAACAACAGAAACTGTGAGATAATATATGTGTATTGTTTTAAGCTGCTAAACTTGGGAGTAATTTGTTACACAGCAAGAAATAACACTAGATATTGTAGGTCACTGTAAGTAGAAACTGAACAGGGGGTTGGTGGGAATCACTGGCTATGTTGCAAATAGACTACAGGAGGGTAAGGGTGGAAGCAGGGAGGTCAGTTGAGAGGCTATTGACGTAAGCTTGCTAAGGGTTGCTGGTGGTATTGGTAGAGATATTAAGAAGTGGTTGGATTTCAGATGTATTTTGAAGGCAGAGCCAACAGGCTTTGCTGTTGGTTGTATAAAGGGTGTGTAGGAAATAAGATGACTCTAAGGCTTTTGTTCTGAGGAACTAGAAAGAATGATCATATACTGAGATGGAGAAAACTATAGAAAAACTAGATTCGTGGAGAAAGAATAAGACTTCGATTTTAGGCATGCTGAATTAGAGATACTTACTAGACATCCCATTGGGGATGCTGAGTTCAATATACAAGTCTGATGTTTGAGGCTGGAAATATAAATTTGAGAGTCTTTGGCATTTAGATGATAAAATGTTAAAGTCTCCTTGCTCCCCACTTACACTTCCCACCCATGAGGCCCTCACTATTAACTCATGTATAGGGACATACATGTACACACACACACCACACACACTTTTTTTTTTTTTTTTTTTGAGACAGAGTCCCGCTGTATCCTCCAGGCTGGAGTGCAGTGGAGCAATCTCGGCTCACTGCAATCTCCACCAATCTCCACCTCCTGGGTTCAAGCGATTCTCATGCCTCAGCTTCCCAAGTAGCTGAGATTACAGGGTGCACACCATCATGCCTGGGTAAATTTTGTATTTTTAGTAGAGACAGAGTTTCGCCATGCCATGTTGGCCAGGTTGGTCTCAAACTCCTGGCCTCAGGTGATCTGCCTGCCTCGGCCTCCCAAAGTGTTGGGATTACAGGCGTGAGCCACCGCGTCTGGCCCACACATACACATTTTTATAAATAGAGTCATTCTGCAACTTGCTTTATCAATGAATATCCTTTGGAGCTTTTTCAATGTAAGTACATACATATATATGTCATTCTTTTTTTAATAGCTGAAGAGAGTCCCTTCGTTTGAATAAATCACATGTATTCATTCATTCCCTGAACAACTATTTTTTGAGCACCCACTATTTTTTTGTGCCAGGCAGTGGTCTAGGGACTGATCATAAAGAAGTCCCTTTTAGATGGACATTCAGGTTCTTTCTAATATTTTGCTATTACAAACATTTGATACAATGACCATCCTTATACAGGCATCTGAGTTCACATGTGCGAGTTTTTATTTGGCGTTGATTTATACAAGTGGAATTTCTCGGTCAAAGGGCTCAATGGCATTTCTAATACTTGTATCTCAGGTTCAACTAGGATAGTCTTAAGGCAGCAGCTAAATTTGTGATAAAAACCTAATATATTTAACAAATGTAGAAAAGAAATCACCCAATAAAATGCCCCATTGGAAGTTGTAAGATTGCACCTACAATTTCCCTTTACTATGTGAGTGTAGTTATATCCAAATCCTACCCATTCCGCAAAGTCCAGCTCAAACACTCCCTGTTTCAGAAAGCCTTTCATAGACCCTAAGCAGGTATGATCTCCCCTGCCCTTTTTTTTTTTTTTTTAAATCTTTTTTGAGACGGAGTCTCACTCTTCTTGCCCAGGCTGGAGTGCAATGGTGCAATACTCTTCTTGCCCAGGCTGGAGTGCAATGGTGCAATCTTGGCTCAGTGAAATCTCTGCCTCCCAAGTTCAAGCAATTCTCCTGCCTCAGCCTCCCAAGCAGTTGGGATTACAGGCGCCTGCCACCACGCCTGGCTAATTTTTGTATTTTTAGTAGAGACGGGGTTTCACCATGTTGGTCAGGCTGGTCTTGAACTCCTGACCTCAGGTGATCCACCCACCTCAGCCTCCCAAAGTGCTGGGATTATAGGCGTGAGCCACCGCGCTTGGCCCTTCCTGCCTCTTTACCTTGAGTATGGTCTGTATCACATACTACCTTGTACCATAAATACATTCTGTACTAGACTTTCTTTTTTTTTTCCCAGAAGGAAATAGTGTCTTTAATTCATACTGCATTCTCCCTCAGTGCGTAGCACCATGCTCAATGTTTATGTACTTAAATAGAAGTCTTAAACCAGAAGAAGTGAAATCTACAATCTCAAGAATGAGCATAGAGCCTGCACAATGGCCAGATGGTGTTTGTGCACCATCAGTGTGACATATGTTTCCCATGGCTCACAAGACTCTGCAAAAATTGCTTACTTCTCCTACTCTATCTTGTACCACTCCTCTTCCTTCTATGCTCCAGCCACACTGGCCTCTTTTTGGTCTTTGAACATATTAAGTCTGCTCCCATCTCTAGGCCTTTGTTCCTGGCATTCCTGTAGCCTGGAATGCTCTACTCTGCTGATTGCTTCTTTTTCTTCAAGACTCAGCTCAGTGTTTACCTCCTCAAAGAAGCTTTTCTTGATCATCTATTTTAAACTAGGTCCCCAACTCCAGTTACTCTCTATCAACTCACCTTAATTCTCTGCATAACATTTATCTTTCTGAAATTAACATGTTCATTTCGTTGTGCTCACATTGAGCGCCAAGAGAGGAGGGACCTTGCCTGTCTTGTTTAATGTGATGCACCTTCAGTGGCTACCATAGAGCTCGTAGTACTAAGAATGCTTTTGCCTGAAAGTAACAGAATATTCATCTAAAAGTGGCATAAATTGCAGGGGTTTATTTTTCTTACATAAAAAGGAACTCAGAGGTAGGCAGTATCAGGCCTGGTTCAACAGTTCAATGCTGTCTGGATTCTGGATTGGCTTCTCTGAGATTGTCTTGGCCTTGCCTCATGGTTGCAATATGGCTGCCAAGGGCCAAAGCATTGCAAGCAAACATCCCTCTCAGGAAGAAAGTGGGGCCTGGGCCTCTCTCCTTTTTATTTTTTTTTTATTAAGGTAGAAAAACTTTCCCAGGAACCCTCCTCTCACACTTCCCTCTTATATCTCCTTGGCCCAAACTGAGTGGGAGTCTAGACCATCCCACTAGTCAATAAGAGGGAGCTTATCATGGTTTTTTCATCAGTCATGATTCATCACCTGGAGTTGGGCCTGCCTTCCCCAAACCCTGTGGCTCTGCCCTATACCTGAAGTGAATCTGGGCTCTCTTCGCAAGCAAAAACTGTTATAGCTATTGTGGCAGTAACAAACAGCATGAGCCACACAGGCATTTATGGAATAGAGGGTATGAATTCTTGGAGATCTGCCTACGTGCAACAATTAACAAATTTTACACATACTGTGCAAAACTAAGATTTGTGACAGAATGTCTTTAGAGGACTTCCAGGTCCCAGGCCCTCTAGGAGCCTCCACATATGCTTTATTGAGACTGATGTGATGACTGAAATAGGCTTACTGCGAAGACACTTGGCCTTTTCTGGGTTCAAAGAAACCATCACCACGCATGCGCTTGTTTCCATAATAAAGTCCCCTAAAAGACTGTTTGGTCTCTGAGGGTGGGGAAAGTGCCCTATGGGTGGTGGTAGGACTGCTTTCAGAAGGGCTGCTTCATCCCCCAGACTGAGGGCCATTTCCAAACTCTCAACAAATGAAATAACCAGATAGAAAACTGCCATCATCAGTGGAGCCTTTCACTCTGCACTTCAGGAGGTCTGACAGGGTCACTAGTACTTCAAGATTCACGTCCCTATTTCTGTCTTAAGCATGTTCCTTTTATACCCTGTTATGAGATGTTCTTTGATTCTTGGAAAAACAATTTCTTGGAAGCTGAAAAGGGTAAGCAGATGAATAAGAAATGGAGAGGTGAGTGCAGGGCACTTGTAAAAGCTACTAGAAGATTGGTAAGTCCTCCAAACCCAGGGAGATGGCCTTCCTAATGCCACCCCACCCCCACCCCACTCCTGGTGCAGTCAGTGCTGACCTAGGGACCACCTGCCACAGGCTCAGGCCCCACCATCCAGCTCTCCCCCGTGGGGCACGGAGCGAGGGGTGCCGCCACAATAAGTTCCCATTTCCAGAAGCATGCTCTCTACCCAGTGTTGCCCCTAGTTAGGTGAACTAACTGAGTAGGAAAACGGTGTGGGCGAGGAGGGGGACCCAGGCGAGCCGCTCACGCTGGAAAGCCGCTCTATGTCCTTCGACATTGGTGCGACCCTTCCCCACAGAGCACACAAAAGGCGGCTGCTCCACGTTGTTTTCCAGCCCCTAGCCGCCTGGGCCCTGGGGGCTTGCGGGGTGGGGGGACATGAGAGTTCTCCAGCCCTCCTGCGGGCATTGCAGCTTCGAGGCGGGAGAGGAGCA
>NW_012101743.1:2364307-2411264 GCF_000951045.1 Mandrillus leucophaeus
GGGGCCGGGGGTGTGAGCTAAAGAGCTGACCTCACGCTGCTCTGGACTCCGCACAAAGAGCCGGGGATAGGGGCAGAACGAGATCCCGATCGCCTCCTGCAAGCACCTGAGGCAGCCTAGGCGGAAGGATGCGATGAGCGTTTGGCACACACACTCTCGCGCGCACACACACACACACCGTGTACACAAAAAAGAACCCCACCCAGAAAGCCCCGGGCGCCCAAGCTCGGGCGGGCGGTGAGAACAGAGGAAGCAGAGCGACTTCCTCCTGCAACTGGGGAGAGAGAGGGTGGCGATGGGTTTTGAAGGGGTGCTGCTGCGGAGGGAGGGCATTAGAAACAACGGGGTTCCGCGACAGAGTGGGCGCGGGGTCATCTACCGCAGGGAGAGGGTGTCCCTCGGGGACCCGCGAGCGCTCCAGAGGCAAGGGGAAGGTGCCGTGGGGATTTGCGGGGAGACTGGGTGTGTCAGTCCAGGGATGGAGGACCTGGGGTCAGAGCTCCACAGCTCGGTACTGGGGGATGGGGATTCGAAAGCGCGCTGACTCCCTGGGAACCCTCCCAGAGCACCCTCAGCCTTACCCGGATTGTCTGACTCCGGAGAAAGGCGAAAGGGTGCTAACGGGCACTTGCCCCTTCTCTTGTTTTCAAGACACTCGTTGCCAGTTTCCTGGACAAGCGAACAAACCCTGAATAAGATATCGGACTGATTAATTTGTGTTTGTTTTGTTACTTTGTTTTTTGTTGTTGTTGTTGTTTTTGTTTGTTTTTGTCTCCCTCAGCTCCATTTTACAGCGAGTCGTTTACTGTGTTTAAGTTTCACCGTTTAAGAGAGGGCTGTTTTTGTTAAAACAACTTGTCATCGGAAGGGAACTTCACAGCTTTTCCTTGTAATTTTTCTGTTGATCTTGTAGAATCAGCAATAAAACCCAACATTAAAGGGAGGCCAGGGGCTTGATCCCAACAGTGGAGAAAGTTGACATTGGTGGGAGTTCTGGAGGAGAATCAAAGGTAAACTATGTACCTTTGAGATAAAGATCTGATCCCTAATAGCTACAACTGTGCAACCCTAAATGACTTTAAAGAAATCTCTTTATTGTGGCTGGACCCTTGAAAGTTTAATTCTGCTGTTTAGTGGAGCTAAATCCAGACCTTTAATGTTATTTTAATGGACTTGGCTTATTGTGTGTTTCAGTCTGATTTTGGAGTGAGGACCTGTTGAGGTCAGATTGGAGCCTTGCCTGTCACCACAGCCAGTTAAGAGAGGAAGGCAAGCTGTGTGCAGAGCATTTATACCAGGGCTCTCATCTTGGGCGATTGTTAACAAGTGATTCAATCTACCCAGCAGAGAACACTTTCCTAAATTAGGAGGAAAAAACAAAAACAAAACAACAACAACAACAATAAAACTTCCTTGAGCAGGGTTGGCGGCCTTCTACCACAACACGCGAAGAAAGTCGTAGGTAGACAGATTTCTCAAGAGAATAAATGGGACTAAGAAAACTTCCACTGGGATTTGATCAGCGCTTGACCTGCCACCCTAGCGCAAAAAGTTAACATTAGCGTTCTTTCCCATGTTTTTAGGTTTTCAAAAGAATTTTGTGCATTGCAGATTCAGCGGCTCCTTCCTAACCATTGATTCTATGGCAAAGCAGAAAAAAACTGTTACTGGCAGAAGTCTCTTCTAGGAGACACTGGCAGTGGCCATGGTTCCCTTGTCAGCCCAGCTTACTTGGGACCAAGGCCATTGATTTTTACCATTTACACCAGGCAATGCAGAGGAATATTTACTCATTACTCTAGTATGTGAAACATTGAGATTTTGGGAGTGAGGCAGAACAGATTCTAGTAATCTAACTCAATGAATATCTATTGAGCCCTTACAATGTGCCAGATACAATGCTAGATGCTCTATAATTATGCGAATGCAAATGATCTTTTTCTTCATTTGTTTTCATTAGTTACAATCTGGGTTGGTTGTGTGTATGGGAATGTCTTTGTCAATAGGACACCCAGATTAGGCACACAAATCAACTTTAGATTCTTCATAGAGCCTTAGCGAATGCTATTTGTAAGCAGTTTAGTCAATGAAAAAATAAGGAAATAGTTCTTACATGGAGTGTATGCTCCTAAATGACTCTGTCTCACAAAGAGCTGTTAACCAAAGTTAGTAAAACCACGAGTGGCTGGAGAGTGAGGGGACCATGTTGCAGCTGCTGCCATAACTTCTGATTCTTTTAAGGGACAGCTGAGGTAGGATTTACACTTGTGCTATAAACCCAAGATACTCACGTTGGGGCTTCAATATGAGATAGAGCCATTACCGCAGCAAGTCAAGCTTTCCTCTGGTGTATCTCTTGTTAGAACGTGGAAAACCCACCAAGCTGTACAAATATACAGTATTTCCTGTTTAGGTTTTTTTTTTTTTTTTTTTTTTTTAAGGATTTTAGGATTACACCCTTATTGGCCCATTGCTAATTTCATTCAGTTTTCCTCACTGTTCGAAAAATTCAGAAGGCTGGGCCTGGGCTATATATATAGCATGTTGTTGCACATTCAAACTGTTACTCAGTTATTAGTACTTCCACGAATGTATTAACTAACTACATAATAAAGCAGACAGAGAGACTGTACCACTGTTACTGCATTTTCCTGTAAGTTCAGCATTTTTACGAGGGTCAGTTTTAACCCAGGGAAAGGGATAATTACAGAATCATCATTGAGAGATTTCTCAAGAGGGGATTGGGGAGAAACATTATAACCTGAGAGTGTCTGTGATTAAGAGAGAAGTGTTTACATATATACATGTTTAAAATGCAGAGTTTTAAATTTTTAAATTGATTTTGTTGTAATTCAGGATGTAGCTACTGGTGCCGCAGGGGAACAAAGGCATTTTGCTAAACATGTTGTATGATGGCTGCCCTTTAGAGAAGCCACTTTATCAGCCTGGAAGAGTCGCCTAGTAGCTGTTTAAATACTGTTTACTGCTGAGCTTACCCTCAATTCCTTGTGCGCCAAAGGATCGGGAAAGAGTTGCTAGATATTAGGGGTTGTAGCCCTTGCAGGCGCCGTAATGCACGCAGCGTCCCCTGGCTGGCATCAGCCAGATTTCGTTCAATAGCTCCAGTAGAGAAAAGCTCTCCAGAAGCCGAGAATGGCTGAAAAGCGTCTGCAGCTGTTGACTCCCGCAACCCGCTGCTCACAACTACTTTAGCATGGAATGTTTGTTATGTTTGCATTTAGGGAAGCACTGAAAACGGAACCACTCCTCTGCTCACTCTTCCCAAGGGAATTTGTGGAAAGTAGGTAATATAGGACAAAACCCACAGCCTCATCTGTAAGGAGGTGAGAACAATACAGAATAAAAGCCGGTTTCAACTTGGGCTTCTTGACCAAGCCTTTCCAGTTCAGAGGCTCTCAGTGAACTAAGCTCTCAATAAACTGAGGGTCAGGAAAGTTAACCAGAGTATTGGCACCTAAACATAAAATAGTCTCGGTACTGGAGGTTAGTAGGGCCCAGAGCAAGCCAGTCCACCAGGATCTGTACAAAAGACCAGTGCAGGTTGCTGTGAAGCCAGAGAGGCCTCCTTGCTGAACCCTTGTTTAAGTACCAAATAGGAAAATTTGTTTTCTAAGACTAACATGTTAAAAAATTCTCTGGATTGAGTCTTTTTCTATTCTAATCGTCAGTGAACCTTTGTTATTTAAGCTTTCATTGCTTTTTTTTTTTTTTTTAGACGGAGGCTCCCTCTGTTGCCCAGACTGGAGTGCAGTGGTGATCTCCGCTCACTGCAAGCTCCACCTCTCGGGTTCACGCCATTCTCCTGCCTCAGCCTCCGGAGTAGCTGGGACTACAGGCGCCCGCCACCTCACCCGGCTAATTTTTTTGTATTTTTAGTAGAGACGGGGTTTCACCGTGATAGCCAGCATGGTCTCTATCTCCTGAGCTCGTGATCCGCCCACCTCGGCCTCTCAAAGTGCTGGGATTACAGGCATGAGCCACTTCCCTTGGCCGCACAACCTTTAAATAATTTTTTTTTCATTTATCAGTATCTTATTAACATTTTTTGACGTCAATAAATACAAATCTATATAATCATATTTAATGACTGCCTAAATTTTCATTATGGGTGTATCACAGGTAATTATCATTTATTGTTTGATATTTTGATAATTTTTCTAATTTTGTGCTGTTATAAACATGAACTATAAAGGTAAATAGCTATATGTCTTTCTTTACTTTTAAATTTAAGTTAATTAAAAGTAATCATACCCAGGTGTGGTGGCTCACGCCTATAATCTCAGTACTTTGGGAGGCTTAGGCAGGCATATCACCTGAGGACAGGAGTTCGAGACCAGCCTGGCCAACATGACACAACCCCGTCTCTACGTAAAAAAAAATACAAAAATTAGCCAAGTGTCATGGTGCATGCCTGTAGTCCCAGCTATTCAGGAGGCTGAGGCAGGAGAATTGCTTGAACCCAGGAGGTAGAGGTTGCGGTGATCTGAGATCCCATCACTGCACTCCAGCCTAGGCGACAGAGCAAGACTCCGACTCAAAAAAAAGTAATAATAATAATCAGTTTCCAAATTTCACTTGCCACAGTTCAAGTGCTCAATAGCCACATGTGGCTAGTGGCTACTATATTGGACAGTGCAGATATAGAGCATTACCATCAGTACCTGAGTGAATGTCTTTGAGAAGGCATTTTCAAAATTGCCAGATTGTTCCCTTAGGATAAATTCTAGCAGTGGACTTGCTTGCTCAAAGATTACACTGTATACATTTTTAGTATTAAAAATTCCTCTTATGTACTGTTAAATTGCTCTACAGAAAGTAGCTTCAGTTTATTTTTTTACCAGGAGAGTGTGAGGGTGTTCATTTTCTCTCTCCCATGCCAACGCTTGTTAGTAGTATTTTAAAATTTTTTGCAGTTTGATAGGAAATAAATGGTACATCACTGTTCTAATTTGCATTTCTTTGATTACCCTTAAAGTTGAACAGTTTTTCATGTTGATTGGCCTTTCATAGTTCTTCTATTGAGGCTTGAATGAATCTTCTTACAGACTTATTTCCTCATATGTGATTCTTGCAATACAGTCTCCATCCCCCAAGATTCTGTTTTGCTACGTCTGGGGTGGGGCCTGCATCTGTATTCTTTTAAATGACCCCAGGTAATTCTTATGTGCCCAGAAACACTCATCTAGACCGTTTGTCCACTCAAGGCAGGAATGTCCTTTCCACCCACCCCTGACAAATGATTATTTAGCTTCTCCTTAAACACCCCTGCCTGTTAGAGGGCTATGTTAGAAAAGGTTCTTGGGTCGAAATTTACTGTGTAAATTTCACCGTGGGCTAGACCTAGCTCTGCTGTTGGAGCCACACATGATTGCTTCCTTCCTCTTTCGCATAACAACCTCTCAAATATTTAGAGACAGCCACCATGTCATTTTTAAATTCACTCTTCACAAGGCCAAAGAGGCTTCATTTCTTTCCTTTGTTCCCCACATGACTTGCTTTCAAGATTCTGCATATCATGGTCATCCTGTTTGGGCTCTTTTCCAAGTTTTCTGTGTCCTACTTTAAGATGTGAGAGACAGAGCATAAGCTAGAGGATCAGACCTGGTCTTGAATCCAACATCTGTCACCTGCCTGAATTGTGAACAGAGGCAAGTAACCTGGTCTCATTTTCCTTATCTGTGAAATGGGGATAAATAGTAGTACCTCCCTTGTGGAGTTCTTGGGAATAACGAAGGTAACATATGGAAAGTTTCTAATGTATAAGTGATTCATGAAGGTTAAAAAAAGAGATCTGGTGAAAAAAAACCAAACAGTATTCCAGAAGGATCTGCCACTGAATATAGTTGGGGAGGGGGCAATGTTTTGTATCAATTCTGGGTGTGAGCCAAGAAGCCAGGGGCTGTGTATGCATTTTTATTCCCAGCCCAGCCCCTCACACAGTGCCTGGAGTGCAGTAGATTCTTAGGTGTTTTGTGAAAATACACTGCCAACCTTGGGTACGATGGACTCATTGTTGGGAGAAGAGCCTGGAGGCCAGGAAATGACTTAAAATACAGTTAGTATAGTTCTGGAGAGAGATAACAAAGGCTTTTTTTTTTTGAGATGGAGTTTCACTCTTGTCCCCAGGCTGGTTTGCAATGACACTATCTCGGCTCACTGCAACCTCTGCCTCCTGGGTTCAAGCGATTCTCCTGCCTCAGCCTCCCAAGTAGCTGGGATTACAGGTGCGTGCCACCATGTCCCAGATAATTTTTGTATTTTTAGTAGAGGCAGGGTTTTACCATGTTGGCCAGGCTGGTCTCGAACTCCTGCCCTCAGGTGATCCACCCACCTCGGCCTCCCAAAGTGCCGGGATTATAGGCCTGAGCCACTGTGCCAGGCGAACAAAGGCTTTTAACTGAGGCAATTACAATGGAGATAAGGGAGAAGACATAAGAAATATTGTGCTGAGAAAATCAACAGGATTTGGTGATTCTTAAAAGGGAAGGAGAAGGGGGAGGAAGAAACAGGAAGAGCGGAGGTGGAGTCAAGATAATTTTGAGGTTTCTCAGCTTGGGTGAACTGAAGGAAAAGCAAGTTTGTTGATAGGGGAAGGGAAAAGAAAATGAGCAACTTCTATTTGAGAGGGTTGTCAGGGCAAAGCCAGGTTACAGTTAAGCAAGACGGTGGCTGAGCATATAAGGTTGTCTTTTGGCAAAGGACTAGGGTTCTTGAGGGCAGAGGTGGGAAGTGTTCCAAGTGGGTTCAGGAAGGAGAGGAAGAGCCAGGAAAAGGCCAGAGCTGAGTGGACGGAGATGAGATTGTAGGTGAGATTAGCTGATTGAAGAGGTTTGCACCTTTGGGGGTGATTAGGGAAGTGGGAGGCAGGGTGTGGAGAAATGATCTGGAGGCCAGCCCCAGACTTCCAGTTAGAATGGGGATGGGAAGTGAGTTCACTCCTTGGGCAGATCGCACTCTGGGGTGGGTCTGAGCAGCAGTTGCCCTAGAGGAGGAGGGGGTCAATGAGGGGTTGACTTCCTGCTCAGGTGCTCAGGAAGAAGTTAATAGGATAGTTCCTGCTTTTAAGGGAGACTAGAGGTATGCAAATAACCTAGAGGAGATAGAAGCCAGATAGGAGGCCAGTGGTCAGTGGTTTCCCAGTCTTCACCCCATCTCCGACCCCCACCCCAACCCCTAGTGCTCTCTCTTGAGATCCTTAACATTTTTCAAGACTTTTGTCCTTTTTGGGTTTGACAAGGTTAAATAGGCCTTTACTAATGAACATTGTTCTGTCTGTGGCATTTCCCACATTTATTTGACCACAGACCCTGCTCCGCTTCCCCGGCTTTTTATGGAAAGTGGAGAGCAAATGGTAATGTCTAACAGGCTGAGAAATTCCTATATAGTGTGCCTGTGTAACTAACTCATCTTGGCATTCTCTTACTTGACCTCTGTGGATTGCAAGCAGTGGTTGCTACTTTCCCATGCTCCACTTCAAGAACCACCCTTGCTGTTCAGTTCAGAGGAGTAATTCACCTGATTGTGCTTTCTCTTGAGCTGTAGAACTGTCAGCAAGGCATGTTGAAAGTTTATTAGTCTTTTTAAAGAATTTGTTTATCATGGAAGGGGAGGCCAAAACTACATGAGGGTATAGCGCGAGCCATTTCTTCTTTTCTGTAAATCCTAAGGGTACTTAGAATACGTTTCTCTTTGAGATTTACACCTCTTGGTTTAATTTTTATCAGACATGCAGAGGAGTTGGTGGGTAACATTAGCCTGCCGTTTATATCAGCCTACAGCCAGATGCCTTTTTGATTCCTTGCAGGACCCCACCCTGGACGCTCCCAGAGCAGTAGCTTGAATGGAGCAAAGAGACAGCCTCAGTTAGCTGCCATTGCCTGTAAGCTTGTGCTTCAGAGCAAAGTGGTTAAGAGAGTAGGCTCTGGAAGCATGCTGCCCAGGTTCATAGTTCAGCCGCAGATGACCTTGGGCCAATTATTTAACCTTCCTGGGCAGTGGTAACCCCCTCAGGAGCTTGTTGAAAGGCTTGAATGAGTTATTTTTGTTTGTTTGTTTTGTTTTGTTTTTTGAAACGGGGTCTCTCTCTGTCACCCAGGCTGGAGTGCAGGGACACAAGCTTGGTTCACTGTAACCTCCGCCTTCTGGGTTCAAGCGATCCTTCCACCTCAGCCTCCCTAGTAGCTGGGACTACAGGTGTGCACCACCACTGCCCGGCTAATTTTTGTGTTTTTAGTATAGAGACAGGGTTTCACCATGTTGATCAAGTTGGTCTCGAACTCCTGACCTCAAATGATCCGCTTGCCTCAGACTCCCAAAGTGCTGGGATTACAGGCGTGAGATACCATGCCCAGCCTTGAATGAGTTATTATAGTATTAATGTATAATATTTAAAACACTTCGAGCAGGGTTTGACAATTGTTAAGTACTGGTGACTGCTGGCTCGCATTATCATCCCCAGGCTTTATGGTGGGCAAGAGATGTCTTTTGTGTATGTATTACAAGTCAGCAGACAGAAAAGTTAACTGGAAGAGAGGAAGCAGATACCCTTGCTTTAATTTCTTGCTCCAGATGATGCCCCAAAGGGGTGAGCCACATGGCTGAGCCAAGAATCATACCCTTCGTGGAAGAACAAGCTGGCAGACCCCTCTGCACGAGGTTCTTGCCAATACCCGTTCCAGTCTGACTTAGTCATACCGAAAAGCGTAGTGGATGGGAGCAAGGGTTCTGGGTTTTTGGCATTTTCCACCTTCACACCAGTTTAATGAGTGAGTGGGAAGGCTGGTCCTCAAGTGGGGAGAAGCGCTCTGTCCTGTGCCTGGGCCGGAAGGCTCTCCAGACTGGGGAAACTGTACCTGTGGCCTTTGGCAGAAGCACTTACCTTTATGCCAGCCTGTTCAGTGTGATTTATGCAAAGGGGTGAATAGAAGAGAATTGAGATCTGTGTGGAAAAACAGAGCTTGGATATGCCTACCTTTCCCTTTCAAACCTTCACTGACGCCAGGCACGTTAGCTTACACCTGTAATCCCAGCCCTTTGGGAGGCTGAGCTGGGAGGATTGCTTGAGCCTGGGAGTTCCAGGCCAGCCTGGGAAATACAGGGAGACCCCCATCTTTACAGAATTAAAACAAAAATGAGCCAGGCATGGTGGCACATGCATGTAGTCCAGCTACCTGAGAGACTGAAGTGGGAGGATTCCTTCAGCCCAGGAGTTCGAGGCTGTAGTGAGCCTTGATTGTGCCACTGTACTCCAACTTGGGTGACAGACTGAGACGCTGTCTCAAAACAAAAAAAACAAACAAAAAAACCCAAAAACCCAAAAACTGTTATTGATATCAGTTTCACTCTTAATCCTCACATTTAATAGTCAAGTGAATATTGAAATTCAAATACATTTTTAAAATTCTATTTTGGGGCTGAGCGCTTTGGCTCACACCTGTAATCCCAGCACTTTGGGAGGCCGAGGCGGGTGGATCACTTGAGGTCAGGAGTTTGAGACCAGCCTGGCCAACATGGTGAAACCCTGTCTCTACCAAAAATATAAAAATTAGCTGGGCATGGTGGTGCACGCCTGTAATCCCAGCTACTTGGGAGGCTGAGGCATGAGAATCGCTTGAACCTGGGAGGCAGAGGTTGCAGTGAGCTGAGATCATGCCACTGCACTCCAGCCTGGGTGACAGAGTGAGACTGTCTGAAAAAAAACAGAACAAAAAAATTATATTTCAGAAACATACTTTTTAATAGGAAACTTTAAAACTTAAAGCTCTCTTGAGAAATTATTCTTTTATATTGGGCTATTCTGGTTTTGTGGTAGCAGGATAAGTTCTGTTAAGGATAGTGTGTGGCTGGGCATGATGGCTAATGCCTAAAATCCCAGCATTTTGGCAGACTGAGGCAGGAGGATTGTTTGAGGCCAGGAGTTCAAGACCAGCCTGGGCAACATAGTGAGACCCCCATCTCTACAAAAAAATAAAAAGAATACTGTGCACTGGTTCCTAGCAGAGTCAATACAGTGGAAAACATGCCGACTGCTCCAGCTCCACGTGGTTCATCTTTTGTCTGTGTACAGCCTTGCACAATCGTGCCTAAATTTGCTATTAATGATTTCCTGCGATTCTTCTCCACTTTTATTGCCTATTGAGTTTATTGTTCATGGGAAGTTATGTGCTTTTGCCTTTTTTGACTTCTATTGGATTGTGTATATGTTTCAAGCTGCTAAGAAATGTTAGAAGATATTCTCATACTTCAGCTTTCCCATCGCATTGCTTTCCCTAATGACTGGAAATATTTTACTGGGTAAGATTTAACTGAGAAGTCAAGTGTTCTTCCAAGTCTCTGAGACAGAACATCTTTATTTGAAGTGTTTCGGTGAAGTGTGTCAGAAGGCTGGGGAATTCTTTTGTATAAGACTTCTTTTTTTTTTTTTTCCCTGGAGACAGAGTCTTGCTCTGTCACCCAGGCTGGAGTACAGTGGTGCAGTCACAGCTTACTGCAACCTCCGCCTCCTGCGTTCAAGCGATCCTCCTGCTTCAGCCTCCCAAGTAGCTGGGATTACAGGAGCCCATCACCGTGCCCGGCTAATTTTTGTATTTTTAGTAGAGATGGGGTTTCACCATGTTGGCCACGCTGGTCTCGAACTCCTGACCTCAGGTGATCCATCCACCATGGCCTCCCAAGGTGCTGGAATTACAGGCATGAGCCACCGTGCCCAGCCCATTTTTTAAATGATGACAAGACCTTGAGATTTTTTATAGCCGAAATCTTAAGACGAGTTAAAAATGCTGTTATATCTATCTGTGACCTCATAGGTCTACAGGTCACTACTAAACACATATCACATAGTCATCACCCCTCTTCTGTAAGTGGGGAAACAGAGGCATGGTTTTCAGTGAGGCAGGCCATGGGTTATTTATATTAATGAAATGACAGAGCAGGTAATAAACTCCAGGTGTCCTGATTCCTTTGGAGTAACCATGTGAAGGAGCACTAGAGGGATGCCGGATTCCACAGTCGATCAGGTGGAGGAAGCTCTTTCTATGTGGTTTTGGTGATGATCTCGCTCTACTGGGAAACAGTGTTTATTTCTAAACAAGCTTAGGTCTCCTTAGTGGGAAAGTAGGAGGTGAGGGAAAAAAAAAAAAAAAAAAAAAAGTAAGAGCAACTGTGCTCAATGGTTTCTCCAGGACCAATAAGTGCTCACGGACACAGAGGTCACAATGAGCCAAGATCGCGCCACTGCATTCCAGCCTGGGTGACAGAGCAAGACTCAAACAAAAAAAAAAAAAAAAAAAAAAAAAGGATGGGGTTGTTATTGAGAAATGTGGGCAAGATCAGTATAGATTTCTCCTTGCCAAAGTAAGCCTAAGGATTTTGAGAACTGTTTGCAATTGGCCATTCTTCCTTACTTTGCTATTTGAATAACTATATGGAAAAAAAATATCCAGAACACTGGCTCTGCAGAAGTACCTGGGATCATTTTCATGGAACTGTTTTTATGATTTTTTTTCCAAGGGGGTGAGTGCTGTCCAAAAATAACAACATATATATTTCTCTCCATGCCTTTTATATTAACAGTTTAGTTTTCCCACTTGAGAAACTGCCAGCTTTATTCCTCTTCGGGCCTGTTGTCACAGTGTTCATGGTGTGAATGGAAGAGTGCTGTTGGCATGGCCAGTTTACTTTCATAGGTGAACACGTTCCTAATGCTTCAGTACATGAAATAGTTTCCTAGAGATCTGAAGGAGGGAATGCCACCTTCCAAGGTACCTACCTTCCCACCAAGAAAGAACTTAAGTCCAAGAAGGTTCTAAATCAACCGGTGCATACATGGAGCTGAATCGTTATTTGAAAGCTCACAGGGGCCAGTAGCTCTCGTTGTGTCCAGCCGAGTGTTTATGGCATGCTCTACAGCTTGTGGAGCAAAGAAAGCCCTCCCTGCTAACTTGACCCTGGGGAGACTTGCTCCTCTACTCCTAGTGACCGACATGACCACTTGCAAGGGAACTTGGCCTCCGTCTGTCCCTTCCAAATGATCTGGCAGAATTCTCATCGGGAGAGCCAGAAGAAAATTCCATAAGGCTTCTCGCTTCAGTTCTGTAATAACAAACCCAGCTCCCTCTCCCTGCCTGCCCTGCTTCCTTTGCTCAGTACTGCCCCCGGCTCAGAGACATCCGGGAGTCTCATACTCAGAGCCCAGGTTCTTCAAGTCCATAGGCTGCTGATTCTGCCCTGCCTTTAGAATCCATTTCCGGTCACTGGATTTGGGTCTTCTTCCTTGCCCCCTTGTGTCATTGTCTCACTCACTATATCTCTGTCTGGGTTCCCCTAGCCTGTCCATAGCTAACCCCCTGCCTCAGTTTTCTGGCTAATGGCTCAGTTCCTCTAGGAGTGAGTTCTTGTCTTGTTGCTGGCCTTCCTGAGGAGGGATGCCTTACCCTCACCAGGACCATATGACTGAACCCAGCACAGTGGAACTGTGGATTAAAAGGAGAGAGTTTCTCTCTTTCTTTTTTTTTTTTTTTGGAGACAGTCTTCCCAGGCTGGAGTGCAGTGGCGCAATTTAGGCTCACTGAAACCTCTGCCTCCCGTGTTCAAGTGTTTCTCCTGCCTCAGCCTCCCGAGTAGCTGGGACTACAGGTGTGCACCACCACTCCTGGCTATTTTTTTGTATTTTTAGTAGAGACGGGGTTTTACCATGTTGGTCAGGCTGGTCCCGAACTCTTGACCTCAAGTGTTCCACCTGCCTCGGCCTCCCAAAGTGCTGGGATTATAGGCGTGAGCCACTGCACCTGGCCTGGGGGGGTGAGTTTCTGCTTAGAGAACTCAAAGGAGGCAAAGTGCCTGGGATGATGCAGTCCAGCAAGTGGCCCTGTTGAGGACTGGACTAGCTTTATGGTCTGTTAGTTTCCTATTGCCACTGTAACAAATTGCCACAAACTTAGTATCTTAACACAGATTTATTCCAGTTCTAGAGATCAGAAGGCCAAAATTGTTTCACTGAGCTAAAACCAAGGTGTCCAAAAAGCCTCACTTCCTCCAGAAGCTGTAGGGGAGAATCCATTGCCTGGTCTCTTCCAGCTTCTAAAGGATGTCCACATTCCTTGGCTCATGGCCCCTTCCTCCATCCTCAAACCAACAATGACTGGTCGAGTCTTTCTCACATCCTGTCAGTCTCACACTGCTTCTGTCATTATATCTCCTTCTCTGACACCAACTCTCTTGCCTCCCTCTTTGACTTATAAGGACCTTGGTTCCACCTTGGTAATCTAGGATAATTGCCCCGTCTCCAAACCCTTAATTTCATCATGCCTGCAAAGTCCTCTTTGCTAGGTAAGTTCCACAGATTAAGATGGGACCATCATTGAGGAACCATTACTCTGCCTATCATGCAAGATGTCACCCAAGTTTGAGGAATGATGGAATCCTGGGGTCAGATGGGTTCCCAACACAGGTCCTGCCATTACAGTGGAGGAGGAACAGGGATCTGGCAAACAGCCAGGTGCAGAAGTCTTGATAGAATTCAAATGAGGAAGCACAATCCCTTTTGCGAATTTTGGCTGAAAGAAAGCAATACAGATCTGCAGTCTGCAATTTCAATTTGCATGTTTTCTTAAATTCTTCATAACTAAATGTCTTTACCCACACAGGACTCCCTGAGCCTGGAGTTCTTATGGTGGGCACTGCTTTCAGACTTGAGGTGTTTTAGGATACAAGCTGGCCAGACATTTTGTGGGCATTTAGCCAGCTCAGGCCTATGGAATTTTCCACCTTCAGTTAAAGAAAAGAGCTAAAAGGTAGGGATGTGTGGGGGTGTGTGGACGTATGTGTGTGGCGAGGGGGTCAGCGGGGAGGTGTTTAAAAGAGAAAGCAATGGTTTCACATCACATAAAATAACTCTTTGGTGACAAGTCCCAAGATACCTCTCATATGTCCTGTGTAAAGAGATGCTTTGCCCAGCCTCAAGGTCAAGTTAGACTGGGCATGGTCCTTCTGCATTTTCAAGGTAATCACAGAATCCCTTCCCAGAAATGGCTTTCTAAAACGCATGATTGGAGAAGCAGAAGGAAGGACTGGAAAATGTCTCTGAGTTCTTTCTGGTTTCATGATGATTTCAATTAAAAGAAAAATGGAAACTTCCCCTCTCTACCACATCTAGTCACTGCCATCTTAGAGACACATACCACGAAAGTTTCCTGGCTGGTCACATTTGCATCAGCCCTCCTCACACTGGCCGGTATGATGTCCATGATGGGTCTGATGGCACAGAGCTTTACTGTCCTGAAGAAGCACTCTACCGTAGATGTGGATTGCATTTCCTATTTTTACATTGGTTCTAATTGGCCACAGCCATATTTCTCCCAGGCCCAGCCTATCTTTTTTCAGGTCTCTGGCTAAGTGACCTGGCTGTAATGCACTGAAAATCGTTATAGAAAAGGTTGGGGAAACTCACAGATTTTGTTTGAAAATCTGTAGAGACAAAATACACATTCACCATCTTCACTTTTCTCATGTTCTATTTTTTCTTTTTTTCCTCCCCAGTAGGAAAACAGTTTCAATTCTCCTTATAAGCCATCTCAGGGTAAATATTCAGATGTTTTCAGTGGGATTGTGTTATACCATTTTTTGAATGTACTTATCTACAATGAATATCTACTACTTATTAAATGTGAAAGGATATTAACTGTAGTACTATTTAAGTCTTTTTTAGAAAATGGTGTTCATTTTCTGTAAATTGTGGGTTTATTCTCTTCAACTGGCTTATTTTATTTTGCTGATTTACTACTTCCTGCTTTGGAGTTTCTCCTTTTCTCTATTGTCTCTCAGCTGAACTTCACTGAGGCTTCTGGGTACTGTGCTAAGTTAGGTCAACGAGCTTCAAGACAGAGTTGACGCCTAGGAACCCTGAAACCTCTGGGGCTGTGTTATGCAGCAGAAGGAACTAGAAAGGAGGGCGTTGCTGGAGAGTGAGCTAGAGAGAGAGAAAGTTGTGCTGAGCTGTGGAAGATGGGTCCCCTGACTGAGGGAGAAGACAGATACCGTCATTCAGTTCATGCTCAAATCCCAAGGGAAATGCTTGTGAACTGTTGCTTGAAGAGAAGCAGAGAATCTATTTCCGCTTATTTCTTTTTTTTTTTTTTTTTTTTTTTTTTTAAGAAGGAGTCTCAACTGTCTCACTCTGTCGCCCAGGCTGGAGTGCAGTGGCGCCATCTTGGCTCACTGCAACCACTGCCTCCGGGATTCAAGCAATTCTCCTGCCTCAGCCTCCTGAGTAGCTGTGACTATAGGTGCACGCCCCCGTGCATGTATTTTAGTAGAGACAGGGTTTCACTGTGTTGCCCAGGCTGGTCACGAACTCCTGAGCTCAGACAATCCACCTGCCTTGGCCTCCCAAAATGCTGGGATTATAGCGTGAGCCACCATGCCCTGCTCCGCTGATTTCTTTTTAACAGATCAAACCTACTTAGGACAAGGAGGTAGGGGGAATGGTGGAAGGCAAGACCAGGGCTTAATCTCAGGAAACTGAAGGATTAAAAAGGGGCAAAAGGAAGGTATTTTTTTCCATTACAAAGACCAAGAGACCAGAGATTAAAATATTAACAATATTTAATGAGTGCAGCCGTATATTTTTAGATTCAGACAGGAAGAAATCAAGTCCTTTAGAAATTGTGCTTGATAAATGAAACAGTTTTGTCTGGCACCAAAGGGGTGAGTAGATACTTATTCAGGGGCTGGAGACAGTGCATATACTGTCAACTTGCATAATTCAGTAGTTAAGGAATTGAGAAAATACTTGTATGCCATTCAGCATATAAGATAGTTGGAACATAGGGAACATCATTCTCCAACTTCAATGGAGATCAGAGACACATGACCATCAGATACCCATAGGGGCCAGATTTCTGTTGGGAGCCCAGGGTAGAGGGACTCAGGTGCTAGGTCTGCCTGCCCTCCTTTCTTCCATCCTAGCCTCTACCAGGGTAGAAGGGGAGCAACAGCTCATGCCTCTGCCAGACCCATGTTTCTCAAGGCAGCAAACCCTGCTTGACAGGAATGGTGGCCATAGAGGCTGCCACTCTGAGCCCTTGTGACTTTCTATGAGAGCGGCCCCCACTAGGACTGGCTTCCTCTTACTGACTACATTTTCTTTCTTGCAAGCTACTGTCTTTCCCTTTCCACCTTCTACTATTCTCTAGCTGCTTTCCCCTCATTCTGATTTTCCTCAACTGCTGCTCCTGGTGTTCGCCTCTGCACTGCCACCTACCAGGAAACTCTTCTGTGGATCTGGCTGCCTGATCCAGCCCCTTGGCTTCTCCCTTCTACCATGCCCAGGGAACCGTTCTTTGACTGTGGCCACACTCCTTCTCTCCCCTTCTCATCTTTTTCTCACCTCTTCTTTCTCTCCTCTGTTTGGCTAAAAAGTGTGCTTTGTGGCACAGAGCCATCACTGTGTTTATTTTTTTTAAACCTTTTCTTTAGCCAAGGATGGAAAATTCCAAAGGCCTGAGCTAGTGATGGCTGGATGCCTTTTCTGGAAATCCAATGGCCTGGGTGCCAAGGGAATGTTGTGGAGCTACACATCTGGCAAGGTTGTCCCCTAAAATGTCCTGGCTTTGGATTTAGTTCCATCTGAAAGAAGGGGAGGTTCTATCTGGAATTACGGAATCAGAATGAAGAGTTAGCTAGGTGTGGTGGCACACGCCTGTGGTTCCAGCTACTCGGGAGGCTGAAGCAGGAGGATCACTTGAACCCACTTCAAGGCTATGGTGAACTATGAGTACACCATTGTACTCCAGCCTGGGTGACAGAGCGAGACCTTGTCTCAAATTTAAAAGAAAAATGAAAAGTTTATGAAATTATGTAATTATAACCCCAGAGCCCAGTTTATGTCACTGTTTTTTTCTGCTGGGTTTAATTGGGAAAGAGTGGCCTTTGACTTAGTAGATCTTTCAAAAGTGAAACCTTTTGCATGAGAGTCAAATAAAGTTCTTGCAGCTCAGTTTAATCATGATTTTGCTTCATTGGGGTTATCATTTGGCAGAGGCCAGGCACACTTCAGAGCACCTGGAGTGGGCCTCGTGGGGGAGCAGCAGCATCCTTCCAGTTGTTACCAGGTGCTGTTGAGTAGGCCTACCGCACCTTCATGTTTCTTGCCCCCTCCCTGGAGAAATAATGATATGGTTTGGCTGTGTCCCAACCCAAAAATCTCATCTTGAATTGTAATCCCCATAATCCCCACGTCAATGGTGGGAACAAGTGGAGGTAATTGGACCATGGGGGCAATTTCCCATGTGCTGTTCTGGTGATAGTGAATGAGTCTCACGTGTATCTGATGGTTTTATAAACGTCTGAGCTTTGCCCTGCCTGCACTCACTTCATCCTGCCACCCTGTGAAGAGGGTGCCTGCTTCTCCTTTGCCTTCTACCATGATTGTAAGTTTCCTGAGGCCTCCCCATCAATGCTGAACTGTGAGTCAATTAAACCTCTTTCCTTTATAAATTACCCAGTCTCGGACAGTTCTTTATTAGGAGTATGAAAATGGACTAATACAAATAAGTTGGCTAGAGTTTTGTCCACACATCCCTGAGGGCTGAAACAAGTCAGAGTTGACCACCTTGATGGTAAGCAAAAAGTTATTGTCTTGAAAATCTAGAAACTGTGCCATTCTGCTACCTCTTGGGAGGGTGGGGGAGATTAACAAAATACCCAAAACCATAAAAATGCCAACTCTGTCTGCACTGGCTTCACGTTGCCATAAACACCCACATTTCCTAGAGGGGCCTTCATGGCCCTTCATGTCCACCAGTAAGGCCCATCCCACCTTTGAAGTTTCTTCTCCCACCACATCCCTTCCTTTGCCCCGTAGTCTGGCCACATTGAACCATCACACTTTTTCAAACACATTCTATAGTTTCTCACCTACATACCTTTGTGCATGCTGACTCCTCATCCAGGGATGCCCTTACAACCCCTTCCCTGCTAAAGGGAGTCCTATCTGTCCTTCGGGGCTTAGGTCAAATGGCCATCTTCTCCATGGCCACCATATTTGGAGCTAATTGCTCCTTCTGCAGCCTTACAGCCTCTTACTAGTTGCATTGGCTTCCTGTGGCTGCTGTAACAAATTACCATAAATTGGGTGGCCTAAAACAAGTTTGTTCTCTAACAGATTTAGAGGCCAGACGTCTGAAATAAGTATCATTAGGCCTCACTCCTTCAGGAGATTTTAGGAAAGGATCATTTATTGCCTCTTTCAGCTCTGGTAGCTATAAGCATTCCTTGGCTTGTGGTTGCATCACTCCAATCTCTGCCTCTGTGGTCACATTGCCTCCTCTTTGGTCTGTTTCAGATCTCCCGCTGCCTCTTTCTTGTCGAGATACTTGTGATGGCATTTAGGGTCCACCCCAATAATCCAGGATGTGCTCGTCATCTCAAGATCCTTAATTTATTTCATTTTGTTTTGTTTTTTTTGAGATGGAGTTTCGCTCTTGTTGCCCAGGCTGAAGTGCAATGGCATAATCTCAGCTCACTGCAACCACCACCTCTCGAGTTCAAGCGATTCTTCTGCCTCAGCCTCCCGAGTAGCTGGGATTACAGGCATGCACCCTCACGCCTGGCTAATTTTGTATTTTTAGTAGAGACGGGATTTCTCCATGTTGGTCAGGTGGGTCTCGAACTCCTGACCTCAGGTGATCTGCCTGCCTCAGCCTCCCAAAGTGCTGGGATTATAGGCGTGAGCCACCACGCCCAGCCAATTTATTTCACATCTGTAAAGACCCTTTGGCCATATACCATTTGCAGGTTCCAGGGATTAGGATGGGGGGAGGCATTTTTTCAGCCTGTGCATTAGTTCTTAGGTTTTAAACAGGATTGATGTCAGTACTTTCATTTTAAAGAGGATTGATTTCATTAGGCCTCCTAACAATAGTTGTTGATAGCTTCTCTATTGTATTAGAATGTAAATACCTTAAGGGGCTGGTAGGAGACTAGAAAGCTATTGCTTAGTAGTCAGTGCCAGAGGGCCCCGCAATTCTTCTGACAATCTGTGTTACCTTGGGCAGACTGTTTGACTTTTGGGGGATCTCTTTTGCTCATTGGTAAACATTGGAAGAATAACATGAACATCAGTGGGCCTTGTAAAGATGTTTATAATAGCAAAAACACCTAAAAAAGTTCACCTAAATGTTCAAAAGTAAGGATTTGGGCAACTATGTATATATACATTCTTACACCAGAAAACTGTGCAGTCCTTAAAATGACTTTTTTCTTTCTTTCTTTTTTTTTTTGAGATGGAGTCTCGCTCTGTCCCCCAGGCTGGAGTGCAGTGGGGCTATCTCAGCTCACTGCAAGCTCCGCCTCCCGGGTTCATGCCATTCTCCTGCCTCAGCCTCCCGAGTAGCTGGGACTACAGGCGCCCGCCACCACACCCGGCTAATTTTGTTTTGTATTTTTAGTAAAGATGGGGTTTCACCATGTTAGCCAGGATGGTCTTGATCTTCTGACCTCGTGATCCACCTGCCTCGGCCTTCCAAAGTGCTGGGATTACAGGCGTGAGCCACTGCGCCCAGCCTCTTCTCTTCTCTTCTCTTCTCTTTTCTTTCCTTCTTCTTTCTTTCTCTCACCTCCTCTCTCACACTCACTCTGTTGCCCAGGCGGGAGTGCAGCTGCACGATCTTTGCTCACTGCACCCTTCCCCCACTGAGTTCAAGCAGTTCTCCTGCCTCAGCCTCCCTAGTAGCTGGGAGTGCACTACCATGCCCAGTTAATTTTTGTATTTTTAGTAGAGATGGGATTTTGCCATGTTGGCCAGGCTGGTCTCGAACTCCTGACCTCAAATGATCTGCCCACCTCAGCCTCCCAAAGTGCTGGGATTACAGACGTGAGCCACCACACCCGGCTGACATCTATATTTATTATTGACAGTGGTAAAAAATTTACATTATGAAATGGCATGCAAAGTGTGATCCTATTTTTGTAAAATAATACATATATGATATATGTGAATGCACTTACCTAATCGCTCTGTGCCTCATTTTCTTCATCTGTAAAATGTAGATAATGATAGTCCTGACCTCAGAGGGTTGTTGTTGTAAGGTATGAGTAAAATAAGACATTGAAGCATGCAGAACAATGCCCAGCAATACAGAAGCACTAAATAAATGTAGCTATTAGTATTATTGTTATATTCAAAACAACATTCCCAAAGGATGTTGTATGTTGATAACATATGTGTATATATAATATATATATGTGTGTATAATATTAAGAGTGCTGGATGGGCACACTGGCTCACACCTGTAATCCTAGTGACTCAGGAGGCTAAGGTAGGAGGATCATGTGAGCCCAGGAGTTTGAGACCAGGCTGGGCAACATAGCCAGACCCCTGTCTCTTAAAATAATAACAATAATAAAATTAGCTGGGCATGGTGGTACGTGCCTGTAGTCCTAGCTACTTGTGAGTCTGAGGCAAGAGGATTGCTTAAACCCAGGAGTTTGGGGTTACAGTGAGTCTCAAAAAAAGAGAAAAGTCCGGGTGCGGTGACTCACGCCTGTAATCCTAGCACTTTGGGAGGCCGAGGCGGGCAGATCATGAGGTCAAGAGATTGAGACCATCCTGGCTAACACGGTGAAACCCTGTCTCTACTAAAAAATTACAAAAATTAGCCAGGCATGGTGGCAGGCGCCTATAGTCCCAGCTACTTGGGAGGCTGAGGCAGGAGAATGGTGTGAACCCAGGAGGTAAGAGCTTGCAGTAAGCCGAGATTGCGCCACTGTACTCCAGTCTGGCCGACAGAGTGAGACTCCATCTCAATAAATGAATGAATGAATGAATGAATGAATAAATGAATGAATGAGTGCCTATCTTGGATGGTGGGAATATGTTATGAGGAAATTTTATTTTTGCTTTAAAAACATTTGTTCATTTATTTTACTCTGAACGTTATTATTTTTATAAACAGAAAATGTAGCGTTCAAGATAAGAACCATACTTTCAGGATTTCTAGATTTATGTGACACACATGCATGTGCACACACAACATATGGTCTCTATAATTAGCTATTATTATTATTAAGGTAATTTTTCCTATAATCCTGCAGCTCCTTGCCTAGTGCTTTGCATATGTCAGATTCTCTACCTGCTAGATCATTAAAATTAGGACGGGCTAGAGATTAGAGACTTTAATTCCCACTTGCTTTTCATTCCTATCTAGTTATTCCCTAAACTTAATGTGTTTTCTTTAAAGCGAAGTGTTGAAGAATATATGTATATATATTCTCTCACACTAGATATTTGCCTGTACATCCACATATATCTATATATTTCATATTATCTTTATAATTTTGGGGAGGCATAACTGCCTACTCTGAATTTTCTGAACTGTAAATTAAGATAGCTGCCATGTTGCATGTGAAATGTGTCTCAGGTTGTTGATACTGGAGTTCTCTTTTGCTGCCATTAAGAAGATGAATCACTAGAGGGACTTAAGTTTCAAGTAAAGCTAATTAATTTGCATTGAAATTGCAAGGATTTCTCGTCATGATTTTTCTGATTTTGAACATACTGAATCTTTGTTCTTTTATTTAAAATAATCTATACCTTTCGTGGATTTAAAAACAAATGTATGGGAGAATTACTTATGAATTATGAGCTTTGAAATGGAAGGTCTTGCCTCTGACATTTAAAACAATTAGATTATGATGCGCATCTTGGTAGGCAGGGGCTCTTTCCCTCTGTACTGTGTGCCTCTTTTTTCTGTCAGCACACATGTCCTTCAGTTCATTTCTTTCTTCCTTCTGTTCTTCTGTCTTTTCTCCACTATATGTCTCTTTTTCTTATAAGATAAATAAAAATGATTTGTTATGTTTGGTGTTCTGTGCCTGTAGTCTCAGCTACTCCAGGGAGACCAAGGCGAGAGGATTCCTTGAGCCCAGGAGTTTATGTCAAGCCTGGGCAACATAGCGAGACCCCCTTCTCTTAAAGAAATGGTTTATTGTATTTAAACTGGGATTTGGATATTTCCTCTTTGTAACTGAAAAAGTAGGGAGAATAAAGGGATGAATAAGTGAAGCAGAGAGGATTTTTAAGGCAGTGAAACTACTCCATATACTACTGCAATGGTGGATACATGCCCTTATATATTTGTCAAACAAAACCCATAGAATGTACAGCACCTAGAGTGAGCCCTAATGTATCCTATGGACTTTGTGTGTTATGATGTGTCAATGCAGGGTCATCGATTGTAACAAATGTACCAATCTGTTGCCTGATGTTGATAGTGGGGGAGGCTGAGCCTGTGTTGGGGCAGGGAGCCCGTGGGAACTGAACTCTCTAATTTCTACTTAATTTTGCTGGGAACCTAAAACTGCTCTGAAAAATAGTCTATTAAAAAAAGTAAGATCTATGAAATTTTTTTTTGTCAAAAAATATCCTAAGTGTATTTCTTTTGCATTTCCGTGGACCTTTAATTTTTCTGCCTGTCAGTAGTCCTAATAATTTTTTTAAAAACCTTTTGTCCCATCTCTGGTAGTTTGGAAGCTTACATTCTCAGCTCTCTTGCTGACTTGTTCAGCATAATTATGAAGACTTATAGCAAATGAGAATTGAACACTTTGAAGGCTTTGGATGAAAGGTGTCAGGTAAAAGCAAAGCAATTTTATTGTTAGAGTGGGGGATTCTGAGTCAGAAATTTTAAGGTCAGCCACGCGCGGTGGCTCATGTGTGTAATCCCAGCACTTTTGGAGGCCAAGATGGGCAGATCACTTGAGGTCAGGGGTTCAAGACCAGCCTGCCAACATGGCGAAACCCCATCTCTACTAAAAATACAAAAAAATTAGCTGGGCATGGTGGTGCACACCTGTAATCCCAGCTACTTGGGTGGCGGAGGCAGGAGAAATGCTTAAACCTGGGAGGTGAAGGTTGCAGTGAGCCACTGCACTCCAGCCTGCGCTACAGAGCTCGACTCTGTCTCAGAAAAGAAAAGAAATGTTAAGGTCTGCTCCTCACTGTGTGACCCTGGAGGCAAGGTGCTGATGAAATGAGTATGTGAACCACCAAAATCATGGTGAAGAGGTACCTGCTAACCAAATTCAGGCTTTGGTGCAGCTGTGTTTTCTCAATGTGGCCCATATGTAAATCAAATTTGGGCAAATCACATCATTTCGCATATACCATGGGAATCTGATTTTTGAATGAACTTTATTGGAATCCTTTGGAAAGGCAAAGCATCCTTTTGTAATGCAAATGACCACCCACTAATTTATATCTTTTTTAAGGCAGGGTTTTGTGAGGTGGGATTTCAATTTTTGTAACACACTGACACTCCTCTGCCATTTAAAATCAGATTACACCTGGGAGAGAAGGCTCACTCTGGGAAGTTGCATTAACTCCTTCAGACCTGAAGAAGGCATTTAGTCAATTATTGTTTCTGGGAACTAAATAATACCCTTGTCACTCGAAAAATTTAAAATAGCCTCTGTAAGTGGCTCCTCAGTCTCTAAGAGAACATGACTCATTCCTTCTTTGTAACTTGAAAGAAATCCAAGTGTCAGAAGACACCAGGAAATGAACTTGAGTTACACTTCTAAACATCAGTACTAGAGGTCTTAAATATTAGGAAACCAATATGATATTAGTTTAAAGTTGATGGTTGGAGCCACTATATTAGGATGAAAGGGCAAGGGCTAGACTGGCAGTGCTTTCTAGAATATTCCTTGGGGAAATTCTTGCTGGCAGCATTAAGGCTCCTGAGCTCTGGCTATACTCTGTGTACCATAGACCGTCCTGTTCTTTTGTCCAGAAAGCCCACTCCCTGCTTTTCTAACTGCCCCATGGTTACACATGGCCTCATAATGTTTCTTCTGCCAGCTTAATTTATGGTTGCTTTCCCCTCAAGCAGCCTTTGGATCCATCTTCTGCATATAATCAGTGAAAAGAAATGGAGCATATTAGAAGATGCCTTGCATTAGTGCTGGGAGATAGACTGCATTCCTGTACTTCTTAAAACCCATGTCCTTCATAATACAAGATGGAGCTGTGGAGGGTGAGGTTCTCTGTGTCTGGGTTGGCCTTTGCCTTTCATTGACCTCGGTGGCTGCCAGTCAATGGAAAAATATGATCAGGGTTCACCCTATGGAATCATTGCTTAATATCATAGATGACTCATTGGAATTAGTGTTGTTAGAAAATCACTTCCAGATGTGGAGCAGAAACTTTTCCAAAAGAGAGAAATACACTCTGGAAAACTGGGTTTTATTATTTTTTTTAAATGATTTTAGGGCCAGAATTAAATCTGCTTATGCCTGGTTAGTCAACATATATTTGGAGTTCTAAGTACGATCCTGTTCACTTCCTTTAGACTGACATCCACGTAAGTGGGGGCGGCCTTCAGCCTGCCTCCTTATCCTCTGTCAACTTCTGCCCTCTCCACGTCTCCCATCTTCTCACAATGATGAATGGCTTGGAAGCCTTATCTACTCCCTCAGGTTCCGGTCTCTCATTCCTTATCATTATCAGCAAACATTTATTGAGCATTCCTAGATACTGTGAAGGATGGAAGAAACATCTAGTTGGAAAGCAACAGAAGTTTTGGTCATATAGCTGAGTGACTGAGAATGAGCTCTGGTGTTCACTTCTGAGTTGAAATGCCACTTTCTGGCTGTGGAATATTGGGAAACTTACTCAACCTCTTTAAGTCCCAGTTTCTTTGTTTATAAAATAGGAGTGATGGTGATAATCATACCTACTGCATAAGGTAAGCATGAGGCCTAAGGGCATAATCCATGGTCAACCCTTGGCATAGGCTAAGTGTTAGCTATTATTATTCATCAGTTCACCTCCGTGTGTAGTTTGTGTGTGAAGGGGGAATATGAACCATTAGTTCTACACTGACACTCTCTAAAAAGCAACCACAGTGTTTGAATTTTGGAATTCTCTTTAAGTTTATTTCACTGCAGCAGAGAATTCACTGGCTTCTCATATTCACTACATTTTTAGTTGAGCCCTGTTAAAAGAGGGAATGAGTTGTCATCTCCTTGGAAGCATCACATGACAGACTTTGTAGTTCACGCAATAGTCAGAAGAAAAGTATTTGTAAGTAGCATACCCTGGAGTTCTTGCAAAAGCCACGTCTATTCTAATAAGGTGTTTTTGGTAAATGAAATCTTATGTTTCCATCCTACTTATTTTCCACAATGTACCTATTATCACATTGTACTTCAGCAGTTTTCTATTGATTGTGTATTCTCCCCTCCTTCCATCTCAAATGGAACATATCAATAAGTGTGTTTCTATACTAGAATGTGGTAAAAACAAAAAACATTTCTAAAACTTGAAAACTGCACTAGAAGAGGAAAAGATCATAACCATTACTATTACATAGAGATTTACATTAATATCTATACTCTTTGAAACATTGAAAATGTTTGGGAATTCATGAAACTGCTGCAGAATCTACTGTAGTGGTTAAGAGCATGCACTTAGCCGGGCTCATGCCTGTAATCCCAGCACTTGGGGAGGCCGAGGCAGGCAGATCACTTGAGGCCAGGAGTTTGAGACCAGTCCTGCCAACGAAGCAAAACCCCATCTCTACTAAAAATACAAAAATTTAGCTGGGTGTGGCGGTGGGCACCTGTAGTCCCAGCTACTCAGGAGGCTGAGGCAGGAGAATCACTTGAACCCAGGGGGCGGAGGTTGCAATGAGTGATATTGCACCACTGCACTCCAGCCTGGGGACAGAGTGAGACTTTGTCAAAAAAAAAAAAAAAAAAAAAAAAGCATGCACTCCAGAGTTAAATAGAGCCTGACTTTGAATCCTGACTATACTGGTTTTCTGTTGCTGCATAGCAAATTACCACACACTTAGCAGCTTAAAATAACACACTTATTATTTCACAGTCAGAAGTGTAGGCATGGCTCAGCTGGATTCTCTACTCAGCGTTTTACAGGTGTTGGCAGGACTGCATTCTTATCCAGAAGCTCAGAGCTTTTCCAGGCTCATTCAAGATGGCACAATTTGGTTCCTTGAAGTAGTTGAAATGGTCCCATTCAGCTAGGGGTTGCTGTCACCTCCTAGAGGACATCCTCAGGTCCTGGACAGATAGGCCTCTCATCACATGGCAGTTTACTTCTTTAAAGCCAGCAGGTATTTCTCTCTCTTCAGGATGGGCCCAGTTCCTCTTCTAGAGATCACTTGATTAGGTCGAGCCCACCTGGGGTCCTCTCTGTTTTGATTAACTCACAGTCAGTTGATTCCTGACCTAATCTCTCAATATTCACAGGTCCCACTTACATTCAAGAGGAGAATTAAACAGAGTGAGTAGACCAGGGGACAAGAATTCTAGGGGCATCTTCGAATTTGGCATACTACACTGACTCTATTTGCTCACTTGAGGAAGTTTCTGACCTCTCTTAATCTGTTTTCCCATTGATAAAATGTGAGTAGTGATACTATTCTCTACCTCATAGGGTCATTGCTAAAATTAAATGAGGTAACGCATGCAATGCATTTAGCATAGTACCTGGTGCTTAGCAAGCTTTCAATAAATGTTAGAAGCATAATAGAAAAGAGTTACATTTCTTCCTTCCATCCTACATTTTCTTTCATTCCCCCACCCTCATAATGAAATGGCTTTGAGGATAGGACATATGATCACATGCTAAAGAAGTTGAGTTATTGCCCTTAGGATTTGAATTAAATACAAAAAAGAACTTTCTGAGCATAAAGGTTGTTTAACATTGAAATTTCTAAGCCATTTGTATGTCTAGGTGGAGACCTTTCTAGAAATCTCCTTCTCATTGGATTCTTGGTTAAATGAATGCATGTGCAGCAGGCAGTTCATGGGGTTTTAGGTGTGTTTTCCTAGGTAAGAAGAAGATTTTAGGTTATTACTCTGCTTATGAAAAGACAGTTTGGTAGGCTGGTGATCTGTAATTGACAATAACTTTCAGTAACAAATCAGGACTTTGTAGAGTGAGAAATTTCATTTTATAGGACCTGCACTGTGCACTGTGTTTCTCATGTTCAGTAAGGATAGTCAACAGTTCAGCCTCACGATAATCCTGAAATTTATTCACATAAGCCCTGAGTTTATTCACATAAGCTACTGAGACACTGCCATTTCTAGAGGATTTGAGTATAGTTCTGGGGCTAGTCCTAGAAGAAAATGAATATGTATTGCTTTTTCTCATTGCCTGTATAAATTGATCATACTCAATAATACTTAGAAAGCAAACTCCCATGTGACAAATAGTTGGTTCAAAGGCCCATTTTGCAGGTGGAACTGAAGAGAAAGGAAACAAGGGGCAGAGAGACAAGAAGGGGAGTTTGATCCTCCGAGATGGAGCTGAACTTGGGTGTCACTTTTCACAATAATTACTCAAACATTCCTCTCCATTCAGTAGTGACAAATCTGCATGTTTATCTTCTATGTGAGAAGTTTGGAAGTTTGAGTGTGTAGTTAAGAACCAGCCAGAAACAGAGAGCTGGTAGGGCTGAGGAATCGTATAAGCCTGTAACATCTATGTCCTCCCCACCCTGCCTGTTTGCCCTTGCTGGGCTCACAACCACACCCAGTATGAGTTTCCTCTCTGTGACTGTCATTAGTACACAAGTGCCCTACCGCATCAGCTGCCTAAGAAGGAGCCAGGTTGGGGGAGGAGTGATGAGTTTGTGACCTCATTGAGAATACCTCAGTTCTTGTTCCTTCACCTACAGAAGGGTGAAAAGGAAGTATTAGGCGTACATTCTCCATCCATATTTCAGGCTGTCTGCTTGCTCCCTAAAACTTCTACCCATATCTTCTTTAAAAAATAAAGTTGATTACATTAACTTTATTTGTCAGTGTCCTCTGATTTTTTTCTCAAATCAGAGGACACTAACAAGAGAGTAAAAAGGCAACCCACAGAATGGGCAAAAGTATTTGTAAAGCATATATCTGATAAGAGATTAATATCCAGAATAGTTAAAGAACTCCTATAACTCAACAACAACAACAAACTCGATTTAAATCAGGCAAAGGACTTAAATAGACATTTCTCTGAAGATGGTAAACAAATGACCAATAAACATGGGAAAAGATAGTCAAAACCATTAGTCATCAGGGAAATACAAATGAAAACCATAACGAGATACCACCTCACACCTATTCTGATGGTTGTTATTCAAAAAACTGGAAAATAAGTATTGAAGATGTGGGGAACCTGGAATCCTTGTGCATTGCAGTGGGGAACATAAAATGGTACAGCCACTATGGAAAACAGTTAAGTGGTGCCTCAGAAAGTTAAATATAGAATTATCATATAATAGGCTGGGAGAGGTGGCTCACACCTGTAATCCCAGCACTTTGGGAGAGGCGGGCAGATCACCTGAGGTCAGGAGTTCGAGACCAGCCCGGCTAACATGGTGAAACCCCAATCTCTACTAAAAATACGAAAATTAGCCAGGTGTGGTGGCGCACGCCTGTAATCCCAGCTACTCAGGAGGCTGAGGCAGGAGAATCGCTTGAACCCGGGAGGTGGAGGTTGCAGTGAGCCAAGATTGCGCCACTGCACTCCAGTCTGGGTGACAGAGCAAGACTGTGTCTCAAAACAAACAAACAAACAAACAAAGAAAACCGTATAACCCAGCAATTCTACTTCTAGGTGGAATTGGAATTGGGAAATTCTCCCCAAAAGAATTGAAGGAAGGGACTCAGATACTTGCACACCACTGTTCATAGCAGCATTGTTCACAATTGTCAAAAGGTGGACACAGCCCAGTGTCCCTCAGCAGATGACCAATGGAATATTATTCAGCCTTAAAAAGGAAGGAAATTATGACACATGCTACAATATGGATGAAGCTTGAGGACATTGTGCTAAGTGAAAGAAGCCAGTCACAGAAGGACAAATTTTATGTGATTCCACATATATGAGGTACCTAGAATAAGCAAGTACATAGAGACAGAAAATAGAATAAAGGTTTCCAGGGATGGGCAGGGGCGGTGTGGAGGAATTGCAGAGTTGAGTGGGTACAGAGTTTCTCTTTGGGATGATGAGGAAGTTTGGAAATGGGTAATGATGAAAATTGCAGAGTAATGTAAATGTACTTAATGCCAAATACAGACACTTATATATAAAGTATATACTTAATGAAGTATATACTTTAAAATAGTTAAAATGGTAAATTTTATGTATATTTTTACCACAACAATTAAAAAAAACAAATTAAGTTGATTGTTTTGGATTATACCAGCGATACTTGTTTGTGCTAGAAAACTCTGAGGGAAAACAGCAAAGGAAAAAAAAAAAAAAAGAAAGAAAGAAAAAGAATGATCCGTAACGCCTCCATTTGGAATACATAAACCTTTAATGTTTTGATTTGACCATATTTCCTTTTAACTACCCTCCCCTCATCAGCAAAAATGACAGTCACTTTCTACCACTTCCTGTATAGGTGGCAAAATAGTGCCTACCTATTCCCCGTGAAATGTCAGTGTCTTCATTCACAAACAGAAAAGAAAGAAGAAAGACCTGAGCAGTGAAAAACATCACTGCCCTGCTAGGCATTCTGTTGTAAACCTATCCTTAGCAGGGCAGTGGTTCCCAGGCCATGACCACATCTTGGGAGCAGCTGCCGAGACAAGCACAAGGACCTGGGGTCAGCAAGGTCTGACTTCCAACTCCAGTCATATGAAAGATACGAGCCAGGGCTTTCAAGTCTTCGGTCATTCTCACGTCCCTTACTAAGCCGCAGAGCAACATCACATTTAGCTGCATTGAATGAAGTCCTCCTCATACCGAGCGTGGCTCTTGCTTCAGAGACGTGAAGGCTGTTATCTCTTGTGTTCTTTCTCAGCTAGCTGTTCTGTCAACGGACTGTCCCCAGGGCCTTTCAAAAAGAACTCTGGCCAAGGGTCCCTGAGGGAGAGAAAGATGCCGGAGTTTTACAAGGGCTGCCTTTGCCTGTTTGTCCGATGGCTACTTGCTTACAATCTGTAAGTGGCTGCTCTCAGGTTGTGGTGTTTATAAGAAAGCAGGGGCCAGCCCCTGACCTGGCCAGAGGCTGTAGCTTCTACAGTAGTGCCAGTACATTCCTGGGTTCTGGGAAACTTTACTGGGCTAGGCCCAGATTGCTCCCTAAGAGAAACCTCCCAGGGGTCAGAGGAAAGAGGAAAAGCCTCGTTGATTTAACAGAGGACAGGGTGACTGATAGAGAAAACCATTAAACATTTCAATTGGCTCTGCCTTGAATTTTAGAAAGGGACTTATTTGTTTTCCCACTGGAAAATGGGATATTATTTAAATATGGGATGAAAATTGCATTGGAAAGGCTGGACTTAACTGGCCAGAAGTCCTTCAGTTGACCCAAGCAATAATCCTGTTTTGCCAGAATTCTCTCAATAGTGAAATATGTAAGCAGCAGTGAAGTAATTACACCAGTCTTCCTCCTTAAACATGATAGGACTCCAAAAACATACCAGTGATGTCTTTTGAATTGTCACCCACCACAGGAGGCCACATAATCACTCCCTAATGTTTTCATTGCTCTAAAACCCGGGAATTTCTATCTGTAAGTTTATGAGTCGTGTGAGATACCCAGGGCCTTTACTATATAGTCATATTTCGTGTACTGTATATACTTTTATCATTAGATGAGTGTCTGCATTTTGGTAGTAAAGGAAAACTACCATTTAAACAAACAACTTCTACTGATTTTATTGTGTCTCTCCGAGACTATAATTACATCTGCTTTTTTTTCTAATTGTTATAGATCCAGTCATTTTAAGTGAAAAGATGTTCTTTCTTAGGCTGGGGCTTCACATAGCCTATTGAAATCCTTAGAATTTTTAAACACCTTGTGTGAAAACTTAGTTGCATTGGGAGTTATACCTGATGTAAATGACGAGTTGATGGGTGCTGACGAGTTGATGGGTGCAGCACACCAACATGGCACAAGTATACATATGTAACAAACCTGCACGTTATGCACATGTACCCTAGAACTTAAAGTATAATAATAATAAAAAAAAAAAAGATTTCCCTCTCTTACTTTTGGAGCAACAAATATTTGTTGGTGGATACATCTTGGAAATCAAAGGAGTTTTTGAACTCTGGTCCAAGGTTCCTTGTAGTCAGAAATTTCTCTTATATTACTGGGAACACTGTAACTGCTAGAAATCAACTTAATCAGCATTATGAATCCATTTTGGAAGGAGAAAAAATGAAGAGATGGAGAACATCAAAATGTTACCAGTGGTCATTTATGGATGGTGGTTTTCCAAGTGACTTATATTTTCCTCATTATATTTTTGGATTAAAAATTCTTCAACAAACATGTATTGCTTTTATAATTATGTAAAACCAATATATCTTATATGATGACAAGGCAACCTGTTTATAGGAAGCTAGTAAGGCAGTAGATCGTAACCTTTCTTGGGCCACACACTCCTTTGAGATTCTGGGAAGCTTCGAACCCTCTCTCCAAAAAGATGTACATACAGCACCTTCCATATAATTTTAGTACTTTCACAGATTCTGTGTAGCCCATCCAATAATTGACTAAACCCCAGAGTAGGAACTACTTTAGGAAGTGGATAGAGTAGTACCCCAAAAGGTGTTGACTGCAAATAAATGTAGCAGGAAGCAGAGTTATATGCATGTTGTTGGCATCATTGTGGAGGCATCTGATTCAGGGCACAGCCCTGACATCGGACTATGCAAATTAATTGGGACACCATTGCTATCGTAAGAGAGAGGAGTTTTGCCATTCATGAAACCTCAAGTGTACTATTCTATAGGCTGAGGCATGGGGAGCTGCCAAGGAGTAAGTCAAAACCTTGAGGGGCAGACCTGAGAGCCCAGTTGATCCCAGGGCTTATATCTATGTGAATGAAGCCGCCCCACCCCTGGCACCCAGTTGGGATTTTCTCCAGCAGCTGCAAAGGCTGGAAGCCCCTTGGAGAAGCAGCAGAGAAATAAATGAGAAGAGGATTTGATCCAGGGCTGGAGAGTGGCGGCGGATGTGGTTCAAAACGACAAGGGGTGGTGGGGGAAGAGGTCCCAGTTGAACTGAAAATGAAAGCAAGACAGGAACGCACCGTCACATTGAGAGGATGGCATTTTAGTTGGAGAACGTACAGGAGAAGGTGTAGACATCGTTTTGTCTGTATCAGACATCTTGATAGCAAACACTATAGCTAGAGGCCTCTGGAGGCAGGATTGCTCTTAGTCTAAGGTCTTATGGTAGCATTTGCAGGGGATACTGGTTAGCATTACAAAATGGGGATGCTTAAGGAAGGGTGTGGGGGAGTGCTTCTTGCTGTTACTTCTTCTAACCAAAGCTAGTCTAGGCTTTTGGGTATGTTCAACACTGCATGGCCTTTAGAGTACTTTTATGGGAAGAGGTAAGAAAATGTTCCTGTGGGCACGTTTAGCACACAGACTAAATGTGAGTTTCAAGGAAGGGAGGGTGGGTAGGATAGACAGAGAGAGAGGTTGTTCAGGAGGAAGTTTGACAAGGCGAAAGCTATTGCCAGCACGCATGGAGTTTTGCTTGAGTCATCAACTTCTTCTTAGGTTTAATTCAAGTGCGCAACTGATACTATTTTTCTTTTTCTTTTCTTTTTTTTTTTTTTTTTGAGATGGATTCTCGCTCTGTCGCCCAGACTGGAGTTTAGTGGCACGATCTCAGATCACTGCAACCTCTGCCTCCTGGGTTCAAGCAACTCTTCTCAGCCTCCCAAGTAGCTGGGATTACAGGCGCGTGCCACGATGCCCAGCTAATTTTTTTTTTGTATTTTTAGTAGAGATGGGGTTTCACTGTGCTCGCCAGGCAGGTCTCGAACTCCTGACCTTGTGATCCACCCGCCTTGGCCTCCCAAAATGCTGGGATTACAGGTGTGAGCCACCACGCCCGGCCACCAATACTATTTTCTACCTCCTAACATTTCTTCGTGGGGTGCCTTGTTCTATGGAAACTTCATATATGGCATTGTGAATTTACCAAAAGATAAATTAGTGAGTGATGATTCATACTATTAAAAGTGTTCAGTAGCAGAGCTCCTTTGGACAGCTACCCTAATGTTTGCATTTCAGTATTTTGGAGATTGTGGTCATTTAGGAAAGATTATAAGAGGCAGAAAATCTTAATTCTGAAGGTTAGGAAAATATTGACCATGGATTCATACTTTGCTCATTTGAAGAGCTGGGGACAGAGCAGTGAATAAGACAATTGACACTACAATCATAGAACTTTCATTGAAGGGGGTAGAGAGACAGAAAAGGAAACATCAGGCACTGCACCTTGGCACCTCTGAAATGGGCTGAGATGGCGAAGGAAGCATAGGAAATAGAATAGCTCTGGGTTTCAGAAGGTGCACTGAATAGGAAGGAGTACTGTACTTGGGTAGATCAGGCAGCCTCTTGGGGTCTTGAGGTGGGGGGAGTAGACATAATCAGGCAGAGAGGTCAGGATCATCAAGTATGAGATAACATGACCCATTAGGAGGTCAGCCCACCATGGTTGGAGGGCACGGGGCTGGAGGCTGAAGATGGAGACCAGATCACAAGGGATCTAATAAGCCTTGCTGAACAGTTTGAGCTTTATTCCACAGACTCTGGTGAGCCACTGAAGGGATTGAAACAAAGGAATACTGTGATCCAACATATTTCTCATCAAAAGTTGGACCATTTTGGATCAAATTAGCCATAGAAAAGGTGTTGGGAACAAATTAAGTACAGATTGGCGGCTGATGTTTTCCAAATGAAATATTCTGGTTAATCTCTATCACACAAGGATGATGCAAACATTTTCTCTCCCTTAAAGAAAGGCTTTTCACATAAGCAGAACCCTCACTTTATTGTCCTCAATAGTTTTGTATGCAACTCTAATGAGTAGTTTTCCATAATTCAGTGTATTACTCCTGGAAAATATAGACAATAGGACAAATTTTTATCCTATGCTGTCATTTTATGGATTAATTTCCATTAATGTTGACCTTCTGGTTTTCAGTGGATAAATATGAGTAAAACATCTGTTCGTGTCATTCCCTTGCTTAAAAATCATCTTCTGGCTCCCCATCACCTACACTAGGAAACAGTCTAAACTCATTGACTTGCCATATGTGGTCCTCCATAAACGTTCCTTCTCAACTCATCTTGGCCATTCCTCCCTGTTCTGTACACCCCAGAATCAACGAACACATGGCTTTCTTCTTCTTTGCTAAGACTTATGCTCTCTTTCTTGCCTGCCACGGGATTTTTATTTCATCCTTCAAGTCTCAGCTCAAAAGCTATTTCCTCTCTGAACTACCTTCACCAGTGGCATGAATCACTCCCTTCCCTATGTCTGCATGGCACTCTCTGTATCCCCTACCCTAGCCCTTACTCTGTTGCATCGTAGCTCTTGATTTAGGGATCTCTCTCTCCCTCTAGCCCATGACTTTGTTAAGGGCAGGGCCCACATCTTGCCTGCTTTTGCCTTCCCAGCTTTGTAGCTCCACTGCCTGACACATGATTAATGCTCAGTGAATCTATAGAACTAAGTTCTATGTTTTCTATTTCTGTTTATAAGCATTCCAGAAGAGCCCTCAGGGAATGACAGAGCAGCAAGCCTCACTTTTGTAGGAGGCTGGTCTGTGAAATATATAGTTACGGTGTAGGAACCTCAAACATTGAAATATAACCATTCAAATGAAGAGCAACATGATTTCTGTACTGAGAACTCATCACTTACTAAATATTGGAGATTGGATTTTTGTTGTTGTTGTTGTTGTTTTGTTTTGTTTTGTTTTTGGATGTATAAGGAAGTGAGGTTGGGTGCAGTGGCTCATGCTGGTAATCCCAGCACTTTGGGAGGCTGAGGCAGGAGGGTTGCTTGAGGCCAGGAGTTTGAGACCAGTCTGGGCAACATAGGGAGACCTCGTCTCTACAAAAATTAAAAAAAAAAACAGCCAGGTGTAGTGGTGGATGACTGTGGTCCCAGCTACTCAGGAGACTGAGGTGGGAGGTTGCCTTAAGCTCAGGAGGTTTGAGGCTGCAGTAAGCCATATATTTAAAAAAAAAAAAGAAAAAAAAAAGGGGGAAGTGAAGCTGAGTAATTTTTTGTTTTACTTTTCTTGACAGCCTTTGAGATATAATCCTCATTCTATACAACTCACCCATTCGAAGTGTGTATATATATATATATAGTTTTTTTTTGAGAGAGAGTCTCGCTTTGTCGCCCAGGCTGGAGTGCAATGGTGCCATCTTGGCTCATTGCAACCTCCGCCTCCCAGGTTCAAGCGATTCTCCTGCCTCAGCCTCCCGAGTAGCTGGGATTACAGGCGCCCGTCACCACATCTGGCTAACTTTTTGTATTTTTAGTAGAAGTGGGGTTTCGCCACGATGGCCAGGCTGGTCTCGAACTCCTGACCTCAGGTGATCCGCCCACATCAGCCTCCCAATGTGCTGGGATTACAGGTGTGAGCCACGGCACCCAGCTGAAGTGTATATTTTCATTTTTAGTATATTCAAAGATATGTGAAATCATCACCACAATTTTAGAACATTTTCATCACCTCAAGATTATTTGTTTAAGACAGTCAAAAACCTTTCATACAGGTCAACTCCTAAGACTTCTTTCAAATGGTATCTCTGGTGATGGGGGATTTGTCATAGGGAAGGGAATTGGCTTAAAGAAGAATATAAAGATTATAGATAGGGGCAGTCTTTTTTGTTTCAGAGGAGGATGTGTAAAACAAAAAACAAAAAACAAAAAAAAAACTGAAGACCCAAGGGATGGTTTAACGGATGCCAGTCTGACTTAACACCCTTTCTAAGGATAGAGAGAGGCTAAGCTATAGGAGCTTTCATACAGTGAGGCCCTATAAAGTTAAGGAACATGGACAGGAAAGTCAGACATGAGTTTCTAGAGAGACAAGAATTGGGAAAATAATTACAACTTACTAATAGGAGAGTATGCTGTAAGCTTAATTGAACTTGACTGAAGCTACATGAGAGCAATTGAGGACCAGGGTGTGTTAGGGCCAATAGAACAGTAAAATTCAGGGCATGATCAGGAAGGGCTTTTTGGCAGCCATCTGTAGACACCTGCCTCACCTCACCAAGAAAACCTAGTTGAAGAAAGCGTGCCTGTTTAGTCACGAGTGGGATAGACAGGATAAACGTAAATCACCTCACCATATCCTGAAATGTTATACCACAAGGTGGAGCATCTCCTGATATTTTAAAGAGGTAACCTTAAGAAAAGTCAAAGGAGCTATCACTTTATTTACTTTACATAGCTTTTATTTGTTTGTTTGTTATTATTATTTTTTGAGATGGAGATTCGCTCTTGTTGCACCGGCTTGAGTGTAATGTCATGGTCTCGGCTCACTGCAACCTCCGCCTCCTGGGTTTAAGCGATTCTCCTGCTTCAGTCTCCCGAGCAGCTGGGATTACAGGCGCCCACCACCACACTTGGCTAATTTTTGTATTTTTAGTAGACACAGGGTTTCACCATGTTGGCCGGATTGGTCTCTAACTCCTGACCTCAGGTGATCCGCCCACCACGGCCTCCCAAAGTGCTGGGATTACAGGCGTGAGACACCACACCTGGCCTTACAGAGCTTTTAGAATATATTATCTCATGCAGTTGTATAAACTTAAAATATTGGTGGACTCAAGAAAGATAGAGATAATTTCAATTAATGGGTAGATTCAATATGATGAATTGTGGAAAACTAAAATATTTGTAGAAAGGTGCATTTTTGCCCCTATCAAGGTTGATTTTCAAACTAGAGCCTGTCAGTTTTCTTTACTCGATTATCAAGAGCAATTCAATGAGATGGGTACACCAATTGTCAGATCCAGTGCAGAAAATGATGTGTGGCTGCTTTATAGATTACTGAGCTTCTCTAATGGAGTAAGTTTTTGCTACTGTGTTCAAATGATACAAACAGGACCTCTAGGGAGGTTTTGATTTATTGAATGTAAGTGATTTAGATGGCTAAATCTACATACCTATAGAACGCCTGTGCACTTCACAGTTTTTTTCTGCTTAAGAATGCAAGGTATGTTAGAGTTCTGTTTATAACTCAGGAAAAAGAGATGTCTTTTTGTTGTTGTTGTTGTTGTTACAAGTTTAAGGTGAGCACTAAGATCCAAGGCAGGTTATAAAATAGTTGATAGGCATAGAATGAGTGCAATCTCATTTCTCCTTGCAGGAATGAATTATTTGCAATAATTTGTGCAAGTCTTTGTGAACTCGTTAAATTCTTTGATTTGTTAGAAAGTCATTATGTATCTCCAAGGCACATTTTTTTTCTTTCTGTCAATAATGGTGTACTAAAGAATAGAAAAAAAAAATTAATTTTAAAAAGGCTCTTTGCCATTCTAGTCTCTCAATTATTCAAGCCCTCCTTTTCATTTCTTAAACCTCTTTTTGTTTTACTTTTGAGTCGTTTAAATGCTTATTAGCACAGAGTGAACACAAAAAGCCAGGAGAAATTGAATTCAAATCAATTTTCCTACCTGTCAACCAGTTTGTCGAGTAAAGTTTCGGCTACATTGAGTTTTGGGGTAGAAAGTTCATGAAAATTATACTTATTCATTTGTAGATAATCAAGGTTATTTGCATAATATTTGAACTGGCCGTAATGAAAAACGTTTGTTAACCGAGTGTGAACTAATCATATAGTGTATAGTCTTGTTTCTTAATTTTTTATAGTAAATTATTTGTAAGTTTTTAAAAATAGTTCTTGAGTTTTTGTAAATAGTTAAATATACTTGGAAAGGGGAAATGATTTGGCAGTTAAAACAATTTCTTCCTTATGCTAAAACTCTTAAGGGAAAAAATGGGTTTTATTTTTCCTTAATGTTTCTATGTTACATTTAAAGGCCTTTGAAATCATATTTTGCTGATTCTTAGAACAGTAAGTTGTTCCTAAATTAAAGCTAGGAACTGAAAATTTAATTCTGAAAGCATCAGCAACAACTTGTCCTTCTGTCCTTGTGTGCTGCCATTTTAGCTTGGAAGGCATATGTGTAAGATCAGTCTCTTTGTACTATTCAGCTGGTTATCCCTACACAAAAGCTTCTGGCTTTGTGGTTCTCAGGGCTCTCTGCTAGGTTGTGTGGAGGATATTGAGGTGAATTAGACATGGTCCCTGGACAATAGCGTACTGTTGTTTTTTTGTAATTTGATTCTTAACCACTTGAAAATGAATCTGCCAACTCCTTTCCCCCAAGTAAAAGACCTAAGGTGCTAATCCCCACTCATTGATGACAAATGCTAAATTGGAAGCAACAGCTTAGAAATGCAAAACTCCTTATCCAATTACATTACAAGCTCTCTAAGCCAGTCATGTTCAGCATCTTCAGGGCGATGGGAAGGCAAGATCTCACTTTGGTAAGAATGATAGCGTAGTTTGAGTCAGTTTTAGACATTTCTAAAATGCAAAATTCGTTCAAGGAGATAAAATGTGGTAGGAGCTGAGAAAAGTGATTTGCTTTTGTTAAGTTCAACGCATAAATGTTTATGTGGATCATGGTTAAGAGCACTGGCTCGGGAGTCCATCAGATAAAGATTTGAATCCCAGCTCCACAAATATGTAACACTGGACATGCCTAAGCTTCAATTTCCTCATCTGTAAAATGGGCATAATAAAATAACCTCTCACAGGATTTTGGGGCGAATCAGATGAGATCATAGGTATAAAATGCTTAACCGGGTATACAGCAATGCTCAGTGTAAGTGGTAAGAGAAAGTACAAGGCACTGTTTCCTGACCAACCCAGTGTTTTTGATCCTGCCTAGGAGACTAAGTAAACCATCCAAAAAGCAGTTAAATATCCAGGGAATGTTATATATGAGTAAATGCCACAATAGATGGGAAAGACAATAAGGGCTGTTGGGGAGTGAGGAGGGCTATGCTATCATAAGAATCAGGTGAGCTAAGTGTGGGTTGGTAAGAAACATGACCCACTGGTCTCATGGAAAGTATGACTTTTCCCTTAGCTGTTTGCTTTAAGAAAGGTCAGTGTCCTGAATGCAGTTTGTATTTAGATTCTTATGCCAAGATTTTCCCCGGAAAATAATCTTTGTGAAAAGATGTTCATGTCTATTTTGCCAAGTTGGGTTCCGCTAATTAAAAAGATGCCTCCCGCCCCCCCTCCACATCATTAGATTGTAGTTATGCAAAGCTCCTTCAGTAATTGGAGTTCCTATTGGGGAAGAGACAAAGAGATGAGCTGCTGAAAGATGGTCAGATTTAGAACAAACAGGGTCATGGTCATCACAAAGTCAAGTACTCTTTATTTGAACCTTATGAAGAAATTTTTTACAGGCTGGACACAGTGGCTCATGCCTATAATTCCAGCACTTCGGGAGGCTTGATGGGTGGATCACTTGACCTCAGGAGTTTGAGACGAGCGTGGGCAACATGGCGAAACCCCGTCTCTATAAAAAATACAAAAATTAGCCTGATGTGGTGGCATACACCTGTAGTCCCAGCTACTCGGAGGCTGAGGTGGGAGGATTGCCTGAGCCCAGGGAGGTTGAGGCTGCAGTGAGCTGTGATCAAACTACTACACTCCATCCTGGGCGACAGAGTAAGACCATGTCAAAAAAAAAAAAAAAATTCCTTACAGTTATGGTTCCATTATTGCCATGCTGTATAGGGCTCCTCTCTAGAAGTCTCTAATCTACAGTGGTGGCGTCTCTCACTTCTGTGAATCATAACACAACTTTCGCTTCTCCTCATATTCACACACCACTCTTGACAGTTACCTAGTCTCCGATCTTACAGGGTTTATGAATAAAACTAGAAGGCAAGATGAAATGATCTGAGACCACATAAACAGATACGGTGAAATTCTTCTGATTGATCTAATGAGGAATAGATGGATTCACACATTTTAGTGTGCAAACACACTTGTACAGTTCCTTTTTTGGAAGAAGATATGGCTATCAAAGGGCATGATAGATGCACAGAAATTAACAACAGACTGTGATCAGCTCGCACATCTTGGGTTTATCTGCCTTCCCCGCGAGACTGTGAACTTCTCAAGGGCAAGGTGGTTTTTTTGTTTTGTTTTATTTTTTTCCACCTCTGCATTACCAGGGGCTAGCACAGGGCCAGAACCTCAGTAGGAACTCAATAAATGCATCTTTATGCTGAACTCACTTTGTTTTCTGTGCTGCCGGAAATTGCATGCCCCCAGTGGCCATTTTGAGTGCAAAGTGTTATTTTAAGATGCTCTCTGGAGAAAGCACTCTAGCCTCTGCTTAAAGATATCTGAGAGGAAAGGAGAGCCAAATGACTAGGGTCTGGAGAAATTCCTAAGTGAAGGCGGTGGAGAAATGGTGGGAAGGAGAGACTCACCTCTTTTTGAGTGTGCCACTTCTAACCCAAGACTGTTGTTATTTTTCATAAGAAAATGCTCAGATGTCATTGAAGCTGTAGTCTGACTGCAATACTGCAAAAAAGAACTTTTGGGCTAATCATGCTCTTTCTGAAACCAGTAGTTGCCATGTTCCTCCTTGTGCTGAAACTCAGTTTGGAGGATGGGGTGGTGGTAGTGGTGGCGTGGTGGCGCAGGGATGTTTTTGAATTGGCCCTGTGCCATACTGCTAAGCTTTCTGCCTGCTTTCTGGTATCCCTCCCAGTGTGATAAAGGAGCGATTCTACGAAGCCAGTGTTCACTTCAGACTTGCAGAAGAGACATTCTTAGAATTCTTAAGGAGAACTAGTTTCTAAAGTAAAAGATTTACCGGTAAACTAATGACCTTTGGTATGATATTTAAGCAGAAGTAACCCAGGCTCATTTTGCATTGCTTACAGAGAAACATTGTGTGATTATTCTTGTGTCTTACACATTTCTAATTATAACATAAATATGCTTGCTAGTCAAATATGCTTTTGGATACATGAGTGGTTGGATGGTTGAATATATACATTCACGTACCTTTTTATGTATTTATTTTAGTATTACAAGCCTGGTTTTATATTTACACACATACAGTTATGATGATGAAAGATCAGTCATCCTGTACTGTGAATGTACAGGAACCACCACAAAATTATAAAGCCTAAGTGGTGATGCTATCAGTGACCCTCAGTGAGGATCCATTGTTTCCTCTCTTTGGACCAGGAAGTGGACTGCAACTGAATCTATTCTGACGAGTTTCCTTTTTTGCTATCTGTCCTTTCCACCTATATTAGAAATAAAGTTATCTCAATTTATGGAGCTGTGCATTTCTTCCCATTTGTAGAGTTTGCACATAGAAAGCTCATTGAGATTTGGTCCTTAGTGGCCTGAATAAGCAATGGAAAAGTGTACTGTATCCCACGCCATGGTACCAAAATTGGCATTTTTATTTTACTAGAGATAGAAAAATGCAATTTATTCTCCTTTATGGGTTGACATGAAGCTTTCTTTTTCAATAAACATTTTCAATTAAGAAAATATTTGATTTGAAGAAAAATATGAAGTAAATGATAATACACGGTATGGCAAATATGAGGATTACATGTGAATAAGTTCAGGAAACTAATAAAAACAAGGATCAGGAGTTGGGAGACCTGGGTTTGAATCCTGGTTCAGCTCCTAATGTAGACAGATGAACTTAGACCTCCGAGCCAGTTTCTTGATGTATAAAGCTGAAATGATGGTATTTTCCTTGTCTACTTGACAAGCGTTTGGTAACAAACAGAATGCATATGAAAGTGTTTTCTTAAGACTGCAAAGTGACATTGCAATGAATTAGCAAAAAATACTAATATTACTAGCAAGTTATTCAAGAAAGCTTAGGAGTCCGTGAATGAAAACTTTCAAGAACAAATCGTTTTGTTTTGTTTTGTTTTCCCCATGGTGAAAACTGAGCTGGTTCCAAATTTAGGTTGACGGTTTTCCTGTCACTACTTACGGGAAGAAGACTGAAACATATGCTCACTTCTTTCCAGATTGCATAAATGCCTTCGCCTTATACTTAGCACTGCTCTGGAACTGTATGGAAGTTGCTATTATTTGAATGTTTATGAAGTACCATTTATTGTAACGGGTTTTTGGAGTTATGAAAAAGCACCTTTGCGGGCCAATCAGTGTGCACACTGGCAGAAAGGATAAATTACAAACCTGAAAGAAAGACCCTCTTTGAGTGTAGTAGAAGCTTTTATGTATAAGTCTAGTAATAGAATGAGAAAGCCGAATGGGAAAGTTAGGTAAGGGATATGATGGAGACTGCTGGGCAGAGCCACCATTAAATCATGATAATTCTATAGGTCATAGATTTTCTTTGTCTCTGAGGCCTTCAGAGTTATAACTGAATCCTACTAGAAGGGAAATGTAGGGTTCAGTCCCTTCTCATCTTTCTTCTTGGAAAGATGAATCCTGATTCACAGGCCTAAATCTTCTATTAGGGGAAGCTTTGTGGGACCCAGAATAGCCACCCTAACTTTTCCACAATTGAGCAACCCCCGACAAAGGAAGTAGGCTTGAAGACCCAGAATGCTTAGTTTAATCAGTTTTAAATGAAAAGTGAAACTTTGTTTTCTATAACATAAATATATGACCTTCAAAACATGTGGTAAGCTGTTTCATTTTTAGAAGGTATATACTATACATTTAAATAAATGAGTAATTCAGGAAGTGGAGAACATTACCCTGAGTGACATAGTCACGCAAAGAAAGACAAATACTACATGATCTCATTTATATATGAAATCTAAAACAATCAAATTCATACAAGCAGAGAGTAGAATGGTGGTTACCGGAGGCTGGGGGCAAAGGGGAGATGGTAGTCAATGGCGGGATACAAAGTCTCAGTTAAACAGGAAGAATAAGTTTGGTTTTTTTTGAGATCAACAGTATATAGCATGCTGAATATGCCTAATAATTGAGTACTGTACATCTTATCACTAAGAATAAATTTCTTATGTTTTCATCACAAGAAATGTTAAATACTTGAGGTGATAGATATAACTAGCTTAATTTCATCATTCTATATTGTATTAAAAATCAGGCGTGAGCCACCACGCCTGTAATCCCAACACTTTGGGAGGTCAAGGCGGGTGGATCACCTGAGGTCAGGAGTTCGAGACCAGCCTGGCCAACATGGTGAAACTTTGTCTTTACTAAAAATACAAAGATTAGCTGGGTGTGGTGGCTGGCGCCTGTAATCCCACCTACTCGGGAGGCTTGAGGCAGGAGGTGGAGGTTGCAGTGAGCCGAGATCACGCCATTGCACTCCAGCCTGGGCAATAAGAGCAACATTCCATCTCAAAATAAAATAAAATAAAATAAAATAAAAGCAAAAAGAAAGAAAGAAAAGCAAAAGCAAAGCTGAAGGAGGATTTTCTTTTTTTTTTTCTTTTTCAAATATACCTGAAGTAGGTACTTGTGAAATTATTGTACAGAGAAGTTGACAGATTCAGCAGGTTAAAACACTGAAATTTGAGGACTGTTTTTGCAATCTGTACTAGGAAAATAGTTGGCACCAAAAGCAAGACTTAGATTATTTTTAGTGCCTCAAGCTTGCTTTCTTAGATAGGGCTTATGCATTCAACTTCTCTGAGAAATTGATCTCAGACCGGGAGCGTTAGAACTGGAAGATACAGTCAGTTTCCTTTTGTTTGAGTCCATGGAAACACGGTAGGTATGGCTGAAAGGGGTTAGATTTTCCTGTCAGAAAATCTGAATTCCTCAAATAGGATTTTTTCCTTTTATTTCAACTCATTTTGCAGCAGTATTTGCAGACGTGAGAGGGATGATCAACTTGCTTTGACCTTTGTAGACATGGGTCTACAAATCCAAATTTAAGACTTGAAATAAAGCATAAAGATTAGGATCTTTTAGACTTGTTGAACACTGAGCTCATTGGTCACAGTAGTTTACTTTAATCTTTCTAAATAATCTTCTACAGGAAACTCTGAGATGCCCTTCAGATATGGAAATTGGGTATAGCTGTGACCTGTTGTGAACCATGTATAAAAACTATTCTCAACTTTTCTATGGATATAGTGATACTAGAGACTACCTCAAATACTGTGTACCCAAATACAAGTATAATCCCGATGCTATTATAATATTAAGTCTTAATATAAATGATATTTGGAGTTTTTATACAGTTTTTATTATAAAATTTTAAGGAAATAATTTCATATGAAACATCATCATTAAAAATTACTACTGTCTGCCCAGCTTGGTTTAGAATGTGAGACATGTGAGACATGGCTCTGGTTGAATCTAAGTATCTCAAAGTTCATCAGCAATCAATGACTGGATGCCTATCATGTGCCAGGTATTCTAAGTGCTGGGATTAAAGAAGTAAACAAATAAAAGAAAATCCCTGCTCTCAAATAAGAGAGGTGAAATAGATGGTATATCAGATTGTGGTAAGTTCAATGAAGGAAAAAAATGATAGGAAGGTAAATAGTGGGATCCCATTCCCAGTTCAGTACCATGCACATGAGAATCTTGGTATATTTCTTTCTTCTATCCGCCCCCTAGCCCCCCCGCAGTTGCAGGGGTCAGGGCTGGTGGTATGCATGCATGACAGCTGTGGGTGCATGTAAGTAGTGATGGCCAGTGGTGGAAGTCAGGATCACCTCATATGGCTGTGGGGGTTGGGGCTTATGGCATGCACACCTGTGACAGTGAAAATTAGTGATGATAGACACTGAAGTCAGTTGCACGTGTACACACAGCTGCAGGGTCAGCCATGGGTGTGCAGAAGTGGGAGCCGTCTTTGTGTATTTCTGAGGAGAAAAACAAAAGCAGAGCCTTTGCAGTCACAGACCTGGGTTTGAATTCCAGTTCTGAAGGCAGGCAAGTTACTTAACCTCAGTTAGGTCCAGAGTCTTTGCATCTGTAAAATGGGGATAATGATTCAATCTGTTTCATATTGCTATGAGTGTTACATGAAAAAATGTACAGAAAGCACTTAGCACAGTGCCTGGCATATAGAAAGGACTCAGTAAATGTGAACTGTTACCATTACTCTTATTATGTTACATCCTGGCTTTCTTAGCATCACTGACCCTGCTTCTTGTTACTTTAGCTTCAGGCTGGGCCCTACTGTCAATGGCCAGCTCGCCTAGAAGTCCAGCAGGGATCCACTGACTTTGTCACCTTGAACCTCACCCTTTCGTAACCTGCCCACGGGATCAAGCATCTCTAGTACCTATGCCTGCCCCAGCTATGCTGGAACTTAGTACGCCCATGGGACAGTGTCCCTGGTACAGAGTAGGAATATGAATGTTGATACTTTCTCCCCCAGCGTTGCCCAGAGAGTAGTGCAGATGCAGTAAATACCAACAGGCAGACTTCCAAGTATGCCACTTTTTGTTTTACTTAAAATTCAGTAATTTTTAGAAGGCACACAAATTAAGTAGAATAACACAGTTCTTTTTTTTTTTTTGGAGACACAGGATCTTGCTCTGTCGCCCAGGTATAAGTGGCACAATCAAAGATCACTGCAACCTCAACCTCCCAGGCTCAAGTGATCCTCCTGCCTCAGCCTCCTGAGTGGCTGGGACTATAGGCACGAGCTATCACACCCAGCTAATTTTTCTACTTTTTGTTGAGATGGGGTTTTCCCATATTGCCCAGGCTGATCTCTAATTCCTGGGCTCCAGTCATCCACCTTCCTCAGCCTCCCAAAGTACCGGGATTACAGGCATGAGCCACCATGCCCAGCCAGAACTCTTTATCTTTAGCAAGAGAATATCTGTATGTGTGTGTGTATGTGTTTGGGGTGTGTGTCTAGCTATGAAGAATATTTCTCTTGTGAAATTGTCTCCATTAAGTACTTAAAAGTATCAGTAATCCCTTCTTTTGAGAAGTAATGTATCTTTAGTACACAGAAAAGAATTTAACTCTTGTGGGTTTGATCATAATAACTTTATTTTTGTCTCTTATAAAGGAAAAGGCCAAAGTTGTTGAGCCCCTGGACTATGAGAATGTTATTGCCCAAAGAAAAACCCAGATTTACAGCGACCCCCTCCGAGATCTGCTTATGTTTCCAATGGAAGATATATCTGTGAGTTCACAAGCACTTCTTTAAAGAAAAAAGCCCCTATTTTTCAAGCCAGTTCTTACAGCAAGAATGTTCTTTATGTTCTAGATCTCGGTAATAGGTCGTCAGCGCAGAACGGTGCAGTCTACTGTACCAGAAGATGCTGAAAAGAGGGCCCAGAGTTTATTTGTCAAAGAGGTAAGAGGCTCAAAGGCCACAGAAGAATATTCTTCATATATTTAAAATATATACAATATTTATATGTCTTTATATATTTGTAACCTGTTTATAAATAAATAAATGTAAAATATTTAAAGTAATCTTCCTTTAATGTAAAGATAAAATGAAATTATTAACATTAACTGGCCTAAATAACAAGTCTATATGATGTTAACAAGTCTATATGATGATAAAGCTTAAACATTTCCACAAGGTGCATACGACCTTAGTGTTTTCCTTTTGGATTTGTATACTCTTTGCACTGGGAGTCAGAGTATTCGAAGGGCATATGAATTGGGATTTATTGCCAGCAACTGGGTAAGAGAGGCACAGTTAATCCATAAAGGAAGATCCCAGTACCAGTAATTGCCAAATGGTTTTAAAAAGCCTGTCGACATAGTACCAGACTTTTAAAAGGTGGACATATATTTACTTTTCCTATATTTCAAATTCAAGATTCCTATTTTCTTTCAGTGTATTAAAACCTATAGCACAGATTGGCACGTGGTAAACTACAAGTATGAGGACTTCTCTGGGGACTTTCGAATGTTGCCATGGTAAGTTTAGCATACCAGGTAAACATGCAACAGGAGAATTATTAAGCTTTTTTACCTTGTTAAAACCACTTGTCGGCCGGGCGCGGTGGCTCAAGCCTGTAATCCCAGCACTTTGGGAGGCCGAGACGGGCGGATCACGAGGTCAGGAGATTCGAGACCATCCTGGGGACTTTCGAATGTTGCCATGGTAAGTTTA
>NW_012101743.1:2412550-2415544 GCF_000951045.1 Mandrillus leucophaeus
GCCTCAGCCTCCCAAAGTGTTGGAATTACAGGCGTGAGCCACCACACCCGGCCTGTGTTGCTTTTTGACCCGGGAAAGGAGAAGTTCTGCCACCACTAACAGCTCTGGCACAAGATCCTTAGCAACTTCTGTCCTCCGTAAGTTTCTGGGCTTAGTTATGTCTTCCCTGCTGGCCACATATGTGGAAGTCCTTACAGAAACAAAAACTTGCAGTAAGTTTACTCAAAGGGGAGAATCTGAATTTGGAAAGGAGAATAGGATGTCTTGGCATTTTCTTGTTTGTGAAAGAAAGAAATCTGCTCATCTTGCTTTAACTGTTGTTGTCATTATTGTTGTGTTTTTGTTGTTGTTGTTGTTTTTGGTCTGTTCTGTTTAGTTTCTAAGACAGTTCTCTTATATTTGCAGTAAATCTTTGAGACCAGAAAAGATTCCTAATCATGTATTTGAGATAGATGAAGACTGTGAGAAAGATGAGGTAAGAATGGGGGCAACAGTGAGGTAACTGTGCTAGTTTTCTCACGGTCAGTTTGCTGAAAAAGATTTCAAAGGGAATTTCTTGAGAAAATATGAAGGAAAGAATTGTTTTGGAATGATCTGTGGCCAGCTTTCAAACTGGGTGCTTTTCAATTTTTTTTTAATTACTGTATTTGCAAGTAGGAAAAAAATCAAGTGAGAGGGACTGTGATTTGTACATAAACATGTTCCCCCACCTGTGGGACATGCTTGTGGAGTTGCTTTTCTCGAGTTGGGCATGTGGTGTGGTGATTCATCTGGACTCTCCTGCCTGATAGATTCCTCTTGGGACAGATGGCCCGGATGTCTGTGACATTTCGAGGTGCAGTTCGACTGTTTACATAATGCAGAAGAGTTCCCAGAAGAGAGCCCATACCATTCAGTAAATACTAAGTGCCTACTGTGTGCATAGCACAGAGCCTTTCATTCTACTGTCAACTATTTTAAATCCTCGCGGGGAAGAGGGGACTTTAGGTTTTAATTAGGAAACGGGCAGGGCCTCATTCTGTGCCCCTAAATGTTTGGCTAATTAGATGGCAGGCTGGCTGTTGTTTTACTGATTATTTTTGTTCTATTTCAGGACTCATCTTCTTTATGTTCTCAGAAGGGTGGTGTGATAAAACAAGGCTGGTTGCATAAAGCAAATGTAAATAGCACCATCACAGTAACCATGAAGGTAGGAAGTAGTTATTATATTATTCCATCATTTTAACGATATTGGCATTAAGTAGCCTATCTGGAAACAATATTTATTTTACAAAGAGCCCTAGCAAAAAAAAAAAAAAAAAGGAGAGGATTCTCACAGACGTATGGAATTTAAAAAATCTAAAACATCAGGATAAATTTAGAAGTGTAACTTTTTTAAAGACATATAATGTAATGATTATCTGGTGAATCAGGATGTTTAAAAAGGAGGCTGTCAGTTGAAGGAGGCAAATAGCTTTGAAAAATGGGCATCAAAGTTTCATATGTAGAAATGACCTTAATGAGTGGAAGGACAAGTAATCCATTTCTTTAGCAAACATTAATTAGGTGCTTATTACATATTAGTCACTGTGGGGAAATATGTAGATATCTAAGATGGGGTCCCTGGTCTCAGCCTCCGGACTAGACAAGAAATATACTATTTTAACTAGTATACAAAGCAATCCTTTAGTGCAGTCAGAACAGCCTAACTTAGACAGTTTTGTAATTTGGCAGGATAGTGAGTTTGCATAAGGGGTTTATGTGAGATAAAAGTTGAAACGTTGAAAAGAGTAACATTGGGCTGGGTGCAGTAGCTCACACCTGTAGTCCCTCCTCCTTTGGGAGGCCAAGGTGGGTGGATTGCTTGAGGTCAGGAGTTCGAGACCAGCCTGTGCAACATGATGAAACCCCGTCTCTACAAAAGATACAAAAATTAGCCTGGCGTGATAGCACACACCTGTAGTCCCCGCTACTCAGGAGACTGAGGTGGGAGAATCCCTTGAGCCTGGGAGACAGAGGTTGCAGTGAGCCGAGATGGCACCACTGCACTCCAGCCTGGCAGCAGATAGAGAGTGTATCTCAAAGATAAATAGATACTTTTTTTTTTTTTTTTTTACGAGAAAGGAAAAATTGTGCAGAGCCTTGAACGCCTTGGGCATGAGGTTCACTTATTTGGGAGGCTGTAAAGAGCCGTTAAAATCCAAAAAGAAAACAAGTTACATGAGGATTCTGAGCAGAAAAACAAATTATGCTCTGATACCAAATATAACTGTTCTTTCAGATATTCAATATAAAATCATGTGGTTTTCTGAGGATGATTCACACTTGCATTAAGTATTGAAGGTCATTCTATCTTCCACACAGGCTGCAAGTAGAAACCATGGGTACCTACCAAGGGAAGACTCAAATTTTATCTTAATTTAATATTTTGCCTGCTGCCTTCCCTTCGGTGATCATGCCCTGTTCTCACTTTCATTTTCAAGCCCTGAAAATAATGAATCCAAGTTGTAGGATGCTTCCTGTATATCGCTTGCACCTAAGCATGGGCCTCAGCAAGTGGTGATAATAAGAGAACCCATTTATTGAGGACTTAATATGTACCAGGCACCATACTGGGTGTTTTATATTCTGTATCTTGTTTAATTCTCATGGCTGCCCTATGCAATACGTACTGCTGACTATTCTTAGTTTATAGATTTGGAAAGTGTAGCTCAGAGAAATTCAGTAATTAACCAAAGGTCACACAGCTCCAAGTTTTCAGAGGTAGGATTTGGACCTAGGTAGGCTGTAGTCAGAGCCTATGCTCTTAACCAGTATACTGTCAGTGCTCACCAGCTGAATGAGACTCAAGGCTTTATTACAATGTATTTCCTACCAGAGTTATCAGGTTCAGAAATGTACGTGTGAAGGTTACATTTCTGTGTGGATTATCAGAAAATGGTTGTATAGTTTTTGACTGCATTCCCCTTCCCAAACATTCTCAAAATATTCAAATAGGGCCAGGCAGGGGGCTCA
>NW_012101743.1:2415594-2430506 GCF_000951045.1 Mandrillus leucophaeus
GGGGAAGAGGGGACTTTAGGTTTTAATTAGGAAACGGGCAGGGCCTCATTCTGTGCCCCTAAATGTTTGGCTAATTAGATGGCAGGCTGGCTGTTGTTTTACTGATTATTTTTGTTCTATTTCAGGACTCATCTTCTTTATGTTCTCAGAAGGGTGGTGTGATAAAACAAGGCTGGTTGCATAAAGCAAATGTAAATAGCACCATCACAGTAACCATGAAGGTAGGAAGTAGTTATTATATTATTCCATCATTTTAACGATATTGGCATTAAGTAGCCTATCTGGAAACAATATTTATTTTACAAAGAGCCCTAGCAAAAAAAAAAAAAAAAGGAGAGGATTCTCACAGACGTATGGAATTTAAAAAATCTAAAACATCAGGATAAATTTAGAAGTGTAACTTTTTTAAAGACATATAATGTAATGATTATCTGGTGAATCAGGATGTTTAAAAAGGAGGCTGTCAGTTGAAGGAGGCAAATAGCTTTGAAAAATGGGCATCAAAGTTTCATATGTAGAAATGACCTTAATGAGTGGAAGGACAAGTAATCCATTTCTTTAGCAAACATTAATTAGGTGCTTATTACATATTAGTCACTGTGGGGAAATATGTAGATATCTAAGATGGGGTCCCTGGTCTCAGCCTCCGGACTAGACAAGAAATATACTATTTTAACTAGTATACAAAGCAATCCTTTAGTGCAGTCAGAACAGCCTAACTTAGACAGTTTTGTAATTTGGCAGGATAGTGAGTTTGCATAAGGGGTTTATGTGAGATAAAAGTTGAAACGTTGAAAAGAGTAACATTGGGCTGGGTGCAGTAGCTCACACCTGTAGTCCCTCCTCCTTTGGGAGGCCAAGGTGGGTGGATTGCTTGAGGTCAGGAGTTCGAGACCAGCCTGTGCAACATGATGAAACCCCGTCTCTACAAAAGATACAAAAATTAGCCTGGCGTGATAGCACACACCTGTAGTCCCCGCTACTCAGGAGACTGAGGTGGGAGAATCCCTTGAGCCTGGGAGACAGAGGTTGCAGTGAGCCGAGATGGCACCACTGCACTCCAGCCTGGCAGCAGATAGAGAGTGTATCTCAAAGATAAATAGATACTTTTTTTTTTTTTTTTTTACGAGAAAGGAAAAATTGTGCAGAGCCTTGTACGCCTTGGGCATGAGGTTCACTTATTTGGGAGGCTGTAAAGAGCCGTTAAAATCCAAAAAGAAAACAAGTTACATGAGGATTCTGAGCAGAAAAACAAATTATGCTCTGATACCAAATATAACTGTTCTTTCAGATATTCAATATAAAATCATGTGGTTTTCTGAGGATGATTCACACTTGCATTAAGTATTGAAGGTCATTCTATCTTCCACACAGGCTGCAAGTAGAAACCATGGGTACCTACCAAGGGAAGACTCAAATTTTATCTTAATTTAATATTTTGCCTGCTGCCTTCCCTTCGGTGATCATGCCCTGTTCTCACTTTCATTTTCAAGCCCTGAAAATAATGAATCCAAGTTGTAGGATGCTTCCTGTATATCGCTTGCACCTAAGCATGGGCCTCAGCAAGTGGTGATAATAAGAGAACCCATTTATTGAGGACTTAATATGTACCAGGCACCATACTGGGTGTTTTATATTCTGTATCTTGTTTAATTCTCATGGCTGCCCTATGCAATACGTACTGCTGACTATTCTTAGTTTATAGATTTGGAAAGTGTAGCTCAGAGAAATTCAGTAATTAACCAAAGGTCACACAGCTCCAAGTTTTCAGAGGTAGGATTTGGACCTAGGTAGGCTGTAGTCAGAGCCTATGCTCTTAACCAGTATACTGTCAGTGCTCACCAGCTGAATGAGACTCAAGGCTTTATTACAATGTATTTCCTACCAGAGTTATCAGGTTCAGAAATGTACGTGTGAAGGTTACATTTCTGTGTGGATTATCAGAAAATGGTTGTATAGTTTTTGACTGCATTCCCCTTCCCAAACATTCTCAAAATATTCAAATAGGGCCAGGCAGGGGGCTCACACCTGTAATCCCAGCACTTTGAGAGGCCAAGGCAGGAGGATCGCTGGAGCCCAGGAATTCGAGGCTGCAGTGAGCTATGATCGCGCCACTGCACTCCAGCCTGGGCAACAAAATAAGATGCTGTCTCTAAATTAAATAAATAAATGCATGAAGGAATGAATGGGTTTACCCACATTTAAGCCTTAGCCCCACATTAAGTAAATGTGTGAAAATCTGGATTCATAAGATAAGATGTTAGGAAATTAATATCTTTACAGAATAGTTCGCCAGAGATTCCTTTCGTTTAATACCTTTCAACTTTAATTTGCCTTACAAATAACTTCTAATTTTATAGGAGTCCATATAAGGCAAAAAGCACATGCTTTACATTTTCTCTCATAATTTGTGAAATACACATTGATTGATTGATGTGATAGGAGGAATTGATGGCCTCTCAAAGATGTCCATGTCTTCATCCTTGGAAGAGTCAGTGGTCCCCTACATGGCAAAGAGGAATTAAAATCACTAATCGACAGGAGGGAGGCTATCCTCAATTATGTGGGTGGGCCCAGTGCAATTTCAAGAACCCCGTAAGTGGAAGAGGGAGGCAGAAAAGGACAGTCAGGGAAAGAGATGTGAGAACAGAAGGAGGGCCAGAGAGAGATGCTGCGTTGCTGGCTTTGAGGATACAGAAAGAAGTCACAGGCCGAGAAATGCAGGCAGCTTCTAGAAGCCGGAAAAGGCAAGAAAATGGATGCATGCATCCAGAAAGGAACATAGCCCCGCTGACACCTTGATTTTAGCCCCGTGAGACCCATGTCAGACTTCTAACCTGCGAAACTATAAGATAATAAATTTATGTTATTTTAAGCCATCAAATTTGTGGTAATTTATTACAACAGCAATAGGAAACTAACACAAACTAGGCAAAGGTTGATTGTTCAGCTTGTGGGTTTCATCTCCCTGAGCTTGGGAACTCTAGCACTAACAGTGGCCAGGCAGGAGCCATACATTCATAGAGAGTGTGGTGAGTCCAAGGCAACCTGGTGACCACATAGCCCACAGCTGAAGGGGACAGCTGCCACTTGTCTCCAGCTAATTGTTGTTTTGCTGTAACTGAGCTAGACTCTTTGCTTTGCCTCTTTTTATCCTCAGCTGCTCATATTCTGGCTGTGTGTGTGTGTGTGTGTGTGTGTGTGTGTGTGTGTGTGAGAGATCATTAACATATAAAAACATTTATTATTATTATTATTATTTTTGAGATGGCTCCTGGCTCTGTTGCACCAGGATGGAGTGCAGAGGTGCAATCTCAGCTCACTGCAACCTCCACCTCCCGGGTTTAAGCCACTCTCCTGCCTCAGCCTCCTGTGTAGCTGGGATTACAGGCGCACGCCACCATGCCTGGCTAATTTTTGTATTTTTATTAGAGACGGGGTCTCACCATGTTGGCCAGGCTCGTCTCGAACTCCTGATCTCAAGTGATCCATCCGCCTCGGCCTCCCAAAGTGCTGGGATTACAGGTGTGAGCCACTGTGCTTGGCCTATTTCTTTCTTTTTAAAACCTCTACCAAACAGTAGGCAAAGGAAGGGAAAGAGGAATAAACCAAGTTAATTGATTATAGGAAGCTATACAACTTTTGTCTTTATTTTTATCATTTATTTATTTGGTTTTGAGACAGAGTCTCACTGTGTCGCCCAGGCTGGAGTGCAGTGGCGTGATCACGGCTCACTGCGGTCTCAAACTCCCAGGCTCAAGTCCTCCCACTTCAGCCTCCCAAGTAGCTGGGACCACAGGCACATAGCACCATGCCCAGCTAATTTTGTTTGTTTGTTTGTTTGTTTTTGGTAGAGATGGGGTCTCCCTATGTTGTGCAGGCTGGTCTCAAACTCTTGGACTCAAGTGATCCTCCCACCTTGTCCTCCCAAAATTCTGGGATTACAGGCATCAGCCACCATGCCTGGCTACTGCACAGCTTAAAAAAAATTAATAGGAAATACTTTGAAATGCAAAGGCCATATTGAGGTTTGGGAACTGTTTCTGGTTATGAGTTTCATTTATCCCCACTCTTTTCCATTATAGATTATGAATCTCCACTTTGGATTTCTGGGAGCTAAATATATATCCTTTACTCTTCTGATTTCATCTCCTGAGCCATAGCAGTAGTGTTGTATTTCAGAATTTGTCACAGCTAGAATGGGAATCAGTGGAAGGTTCAGCTACAACCTTCTGAGGCATTTTGCCAATATTACTTTTTCCTATAATAATTGTATTTTGGGCCAGGCGTGGTGGCTCATGCCTGTAATCCCAGCACTTTGGGAGGCCAATGCAGGAGGATCACTTGAACCCAGGAGTTTAAGACCAGCCTAGGCAACATAGCGAGACCCTGTCTCTACAAAAACAAACAAAATTAGCCATGTGAAGTGGTGCTCCCCTGTAGTCCCAGGTACTTGGGACATTGAAGTGGGAGGGAGGATCACTTCAGCCTGGGAGGTCAAGGCTGTAGTGAGCGAGATTGCACCACTGCATTCCAGCCTGGGTGACAGAGTGACACCTTACCTCAAAAAAAAAAAAAAAAACATGTTTTAACTGTTATTTAGTTCAACGTTATTGAAATTAATTGGAACTGCAGTGTTGACACATCATTTTTTCATGTTCTCTTTCTGTATCAATACAGGGCATGTGAGTGTACAGGGCAGAGGATTGAAAAGGGGGAGCAGTTATATAGTTTCCAGGCTAGAACTTGAAGTGAGGGCCAAAGCACAAGTCCAGGCCTATGAAACAAGGCACACTGGGAGAGTCTGGTTTGTACCTTTCAGTGCTCTGTTACAGGGTGGGGGATCGTCTACGTTTTTCCTGCGTCAAGTCTGGATTGTTTCAGGCATAGGAGGCTAAAGCTAAAGATGGGGTGAGCAGCTGACCCAGCTCTTGGATAATTGGAAAAGGCGGAGGCAGAAGAACTGAGACAAAGGGTTGACAGAGTTTGAGACACTCTGAAAGGAAAGTTTCTATGTATTTTTTTCTACTATGGTAATGTTTGAAGTGAAGAATACTAATGAAGCTCATAAGCAAATGGGAAGATGACTCAGGTGTGCTATTATCTGAGTCATTTCCCCAATCCTGGAGGCAGGTTTATCCTTAGAGCATCTGGAGTTCCCTGCCCGCTAGGAACTCCAGCCCACACTGGTAAGAAGCGTTGGTAGATTTAGCAACTAGCACCTCAGGGCCAGAGCTTGCAGAGTTGAGAGAAAATAATCTTTTCTTTTTGGAAAATCCAAGCTTTGATAGCCTCTGCACACTCACAGCAGACTAACTGGGAAGCAGCAGCAGATCTGGTTGTTAATCATGACTCAGTGGCAAATAACAGCCTCCATAAGCCAAGCTTCTTCCCTGTGTTTTATCTGAGCTTATTTGATGCCCTGTGGCTTGACACTGGCCTGCAGATCCCTCTGGAATTGCTAGGGAATAAAAGCAAGGCATCTTGATGCCTTTTAGAGAGAGGTGTACGTTTAAGGGTCTTTATTCATTAAGAAATTTCTAAATTTTAAAAATTATGTGCAGGGCACAGTGGCTCACGCCTGCAATCCTGGCACTTTGGGAGGCCAAGGCAGGAGGATTGCTTGCATTCGGGAGTTCGAAACCAGCCTGGGCAACGTAGCAAGACCCTGTGTCTTCAAAAAAATAAAAAAATTAACTGGGCGTGGTGACGCATGCCTGTATTTGCAGCTACTTGAGAAGCTGAGGTGGGAGGATTGCTTGAGCCTGGGAGGTCAAAGCTACAGTGAGCTGTGATTGCATGACTGTGCTCCAGCCTGAGTGACAGAGCAATACTCAATCTCTTAAAAAAAATTATAATCAGTTCTTTGGAAAGTTTGAAATTATGCACAACTTTAAACTGATTTTAGAAATAGATCTGAGTTGTTTTCCTGGACATTTTGACTGTTAGAAATAAAGGAATCTGCCCAGGTGTTCATGACCAGCCTGAGCAACATGACGAAACCTTGCCTCTACAAAAAATACAAAAGTAGTTAGCCAGTCGTGGTGGTGCACTCCTATAGTCCCAGCTACTCTGGAGGCTGAGGTGGGAGGATCACCTGAGTTCAAGAGGTGGAGGTTGCAGTGAGCCGAGATTGTGCCACTGCACTCCAGCCTGGGTGACAGAGCGACACTCTGTCTCAAAAAAAAAAAAAAAAAAAAGAGGGAGGGAGGGAGGACTCTAATAGCAAAGGAGGAGGAATTGTGTCATGAGAGAAAGTGCAAAAATAAAACGAAGGAAAGGGTATTAGAAGAGACTCAGCAAAGTGCAGTTGATAAAAGGGAATTAGAAGATTCCAACTTTATAAGATCTTTTGAGAAAGGCAACCACATGGTTTTAATGCAACCTAAATAATATAGCCAAAGTAATTTGTATATGGGTTGCTTTAGAAAGTTCAACCTTCCTAGCTAGCTTGCCAGTTTTGCAAGAACATTCAAGTCGATGGTTCTTGCAATGACTTGCAATGCATTCAAGTCGATGGGCTCTAGGTAAAAGACGGGCTGGTAGAGGAACTAGGCTGAATTCTTCGTATTGGAAGATTATAAGACCCCATATTTATGGAATAAAAATTTATATTTTCCCCAATATATAGCTTTCCACCTGCTCTGTTCAGTTGTTAAGATATAATCTACACCACCTTCTGAAATGGGCATATTTTCCCAGAAGTGCTTGCTGAGTATTAACCTCATTGTTGGCTGAGAAACTTGCCCTGAGGAGCCTGGGCTACAGGAAAGTTGCGAATAATGTGCATCACTCCACGAGTCACAGTGCTCCGTGCCCAAGCACTTCCTCTCACTGAAGAGGATGCTGGTATCATGCAGTTCTTGCAAAAGCTCCGTTGCGCTGGGTGTGGTGGCATGTGCCTGTAATCCCAGCTACTCAAGAGGCTGAGTCAGGAGGATCACATGAGCCCAGGAGTTTGAATTGAGCCCAGGAGTTTGAACCTGCAGTGAGCTGTGATTGTGCCACTGCACTCCAGCCTGGGCACAAAGCGAGACCTCATCCCTTTAAAAACAAAACAAAACGAAACAAACAAACAAACAAAACCAACGCTTTGTTGGTTGTTTGGGTGCAGTGAACATTTAGCACTTATAATTTGCTCTGTTCTTTGTATTCAGGTTAAAACAGGACAAGCCTTATCATAGCGGTTAATTTCTTCAATTTGTGGTTTCTAGTTAATGAGGATGTACCTTGTTGCCACTCTTCAATTCCTGGAAAAGTATTAGAGAGAAGTTTTAAGATGTCGTAGAGAATGCATGATCCTTTAGATAGAAACCGCAATCCTAACAGACCCCTATTCATTTATATCCTCTCTTTCCCAAGTAGCTGCTAGAGACATCTGCTTTATTCAACTTCTTTTCATATCAACGAAGGAATTTAATGTGGGCTTAGATAGCTGTGATATTGGACATAGCCTTCCCCTGGTATTTAGAACTATTTTTTCCTAAGAGATATAATGATATATGGAGGAATTTAATCTTCAGGGTGGTTTTTGCATTTTTGAGAAATTGCTGCAGATTCTTGGCCAACTCCTGGGACACCCACCTTTATGCATCTTTTTGGCTCAATTTGGTCACATTCCTCTAGCTCTCTCCTCCCCATTCTCAGCAATTAAACGTTGAAGTGCCTTGATATGATATCGGGGTTGCAAGTTCAACTGGTTGATGTATGACTCACTTCTAGTGCCCTTTAAAATTTTTTTTGGCACAAAAGAGAGCCATTTGTTATATATCCAGAGTCCAAAAGTCCTTAACTCCTTAACTCTTCCAGGAGGGATTCTCCCTCCTCTGCAGTGGGAGAACATCAAATCAAATGAGGATTTGACCTAAGAAAGCACATAAGATATTAAAATAATTGCTAGGAGGTCAAGGTCACTATGTGTATTAGAACGAAAGGAAGAGAAAATATTTTATTTTTGATACGTTAGTCCAATTGTATTCTCAAATCTACCAGACTGTCTCTTACAGCTAACAAACGGATTGCATTCCTTTATGATGCATAAGAGATTTTTTCACTGATTTGTTTTTTATGTTTTGTTTTCCCTCATTCATATTACTTCTCAAAAACCATTTATTAGGTGCTTCCTATGTGTCAGACACTATTGGGTATCAACAAATTCATGACCAAATAGGTAATTTCTTAATTTAATTTTTTCAGAGACAAGGTCTTACTATATTGCCCTGGCTAGAGTGCAGTGGCACAATCATAGCTCCTTGCACCCTCCAACACCTGGGCTGAAGCGATTCTCCTCCTCAGGCTCCCAAGTACCTGGGACTACAGGTGCATTCCACCACGCCTGGCTATCAAATAGATATTGAATGCCTTGTTAATACAAGGTATTAGCATTGTGAAGGGTAGAGAGAAGTGTCAGATGTAGAGCTTAAAACCTTTTTGGGACGGTGGGCTGGGCACAGTGGCTCACACCTGTAATCCCAGCACTTTGGGAGGTCGAGGTGGGCTGATAACTTGAGGTCAAAAGTTCGAGACCAGCCTGGCCAACATAGTGAAACGCTGTCTCTACTAAAAATACAAAAATTAGCCAGGCATGATGGCGTGCACCTGTAATATCAGCTACTCGGGAGGCTGAGGCACGAGAATCGCTTGAACCCGGGAGGCAGAGGTTGTGGTGAGCTGAGATCACACCGCTGCACTCCAGCCTGGGCAACAAGTGAGACTCTGTCTCAAAAAAACCCAAAAAAAACAAAAAAACAAAAAAACAAAAAACAAAAAAACACCTTTTTGGGGAGGTGAGACACACACTAACAATAATTGTTTAAAGATGGTACAGTGACCAAGTGCTACATGAATCTAGATCATTGTGGCCTGGGATCAGAGAAGGCTTCTTGAAGAAGGCGGGACCTTGAAGGAAGTGAATCAGAAAGGAGAAAAGTGAATGCGCCAGGTAATATGTATAAGGCAGAATGGTTAGGTGAAGCTGAGTAGTCATGGGAGATGAAGTTGGTTTGGTCCTTTGGTATCACCTTGTGCCTCCATTTCTCTTCTGTAATATGGAGGGCATAACAGTAATGACCACACAAATTGTTACTTAGGATTCAATGAAATAATACAAGGAAAGCACTTACCCAGAGACCATAATGCACAAAGCACCCCACAGATGTTAGCAGTTGTTGTTATTTTATATTATTAGGGTTGTGGGAGGGCCTTGAATGCCAGTATCTGGCATGTGCGCCTTATTATGTGAGTAATTGAGAGTCATTGATTATTTGAGCAGTGTTGTGCCGTGCTGAAATACATCTGATAAAATAATTTGTGTTTAATGAGAAAGGTGGATTGTAGACCCCTCCTACTAGACTTTGCTTTAAATCAAATAGTTGAAGAACTCTTCAGTGCCCAGATTTGGTAGAATTATTTAAGAAAAGCTATTTGATTTTTACTCAGTTTCTCAGTGGGTAGGACAGTGTCATATATTAAAACTTGGGCCCGAGTATGGTGGCTCATGCCTGTAATGCCAGCACTTTGGGAGGCCAAGCCAGAAGAATCACTTGAGGTCAGGAGTTCGAGACCAGACTGGGCAACATGGTGAAACCCTGTCTCCACCAAAAATACAAAAAGCTTAGCCAGGTATGGTGACACACACCTGTAGTCCCACCCACTTGAGAGACTGAGGTGGGAGGATCACTTGAACCCAGGAGGCTGAGGTTGCAGTGAGCTGAGATCGTGCTACTGCACTCCAGCCTGGGCGACAGAGTGAGACTTCATCTCGAAAGGAAAAAAACAAAACAAACAAACTTGATAGGACTGTAAATGACATGAGGGAGAGAGGTGAGTGATGTATCAGGTTACCAACGTAGTGGTAGGGGATCTTCAGCAGGATGAAGTTCCTGGCATTCTGGTATTATTACTGCAACTCACTTTTCTAAGTCCTGTGGTTTTTTCCCTCATTGTTTCTTTCATTTTTGTGCAGAACAGTTCTAAGACCCAGTGTGTCTCTGTCTCTCCTGCTTTCTCCTTTTCCTTGCTGGCTCTTCCATTGTGTTCTGTCTGAGACATTAGGCAAGTTCCCCCACATCATTTCTACGTTGCTCCTGGCCTACCTACTCCGCCTCTAAACCTTTGAAGCATCCTTTCTAAGGGTTTCTAGTTCATGCAATTTAGCAGTAAATAATTACCCCTCTAGGTAACACACAATAGGTAAACACTCTTGGGATTTGTTGTATAGAATGATAAAAGATTTTCCTACTTTCTTTTCTTTTCTTTTTTTTTTTTTTTTTTTGGACACAAGATCTCGCTCTGTCACCCAGGCTGGAGTGCAGTGGCGCAATCTCTGCTCACTGCAGCCTCTGCCTCCTGGGTTCAAGCACTTCTCCAGCCTCAGCCTCTCAAGTAACTGGGATTACAGGTGCACACCACCACGCCCGACTAAGTTTTGTACTTTTAGTAGAGACGGGGTTTCACCATGTTGGCCATGCTGGTCTCGAACTCCTGACCTCAGGTGATCCACCGGCATGGGCCTCCCAGAGTGCTGGGATTACAGACGTGAGCCGCCACCCCCAGCCGTTTTCCTACTTTGAGGATACTAAGTGCTCCAACTTTCCTTCCTTTGCTTAGTCTTTGATGCAGCCGAATGACAAAAGGCCTCTGTTCCTGCTCCAGAAGGAGTTCAAAAAGGTTGTCATCTGGCCAGGCACAGTGGGAGGCTGTGGGTAGATCACTTGAGGCCGGGAGTTCAAGACCAGCCTGGCCAATATGGTGAAACCCCATATCTACTAAAAATGAAAAAAAAAAAAAAAAAAATTAGCTAGGTGTGGTGGCATGCGCCTGTAATCCCAGCTACTTGGGAGGCTGAGGCAGGAGAATTGCTTGAATCTAGGAGGCGGAGGTTACAGTAAGCTGAGATCATACCACTGCACTATAGCCTGGGCAACAGAGCGTGGCTCTGTCTCCAGAAAAAAAAAAAAAACAGTTTGTCATTCCAACAGCTTGGGACCTTCAGCAGACTTGGCAGGACCTGATCCTATAGAATCAAATCCTTTGACTTGTTCTCTGTTTTATTCTTGTGGGTGGTCTGAATGGGCCACTCTTCACTGAATAAGGTGGGGCATTTTCGGCTGTGTTCACCATCTAACAAAAATAATAAAGACAAGGAGGAGGAGAAAGAAGAGTATGGGCATTACAGAGAAACGCAATTGTGTTGGATGAAACCACTGGAGAATCTGCTGGGGAATCTGTGCTGGAAATGGGATTATTCATTCATTGTTTATTCATTTTGAAGCATTTTACTGAGTCCAGGCATTGTTACAGGTACTGGGGGGATAACAGCCGTAGATGAAACATGAAACTTCATGGGCTAGAAAGAGATGGCAAATAAAACGGATAGATGAATAACATATTTGTGTAGGGATCACTCCATGAAAAAGACATAACTGGGTGCTATGATGAGGGCAGGTGGTACAGAAGGCCTCCCAGAGGAGGGGAGATTCAAGCAAAGACCTGAAAGGAGTAAGAAAGTAAACTGTGTGAATAGTGAGGAAAGAGGATTCTAGGCTGAGGAAACAGGAAGTACAGAGACCTGAAGGAGCTCACTTGAGATATTTGAGTAACAGCAGATAAGCCAGTGTAGCTGGAGCAGAAAGATTAGAAATAGAGTCCAAGGAAGGCTGGGCATGGTGGCTCACGCCTGTAATCCCAACACTTTGGGAGGCCAAGGCGGGTGGATCATGAGGTCAGGAGATTGAGACCATCCTGGCTAACATGGTGAAACCCCATCTCTACTAAAAATACAAAAAAATTAGCCGAGCATGGTGGCGGGTGCCTGTAGTCCCAGCTACTCAGGAGGCTGAGGCAGGAGAATGGCGTGAACCTGGGAGGTGGAGCTTGCAGTGAGCCGAGATCGCACCACTGCACACCAACCTGGACGACAGAGTGAGACTCTGTCTCAAAAAAGAAAAAAAAAAGAACGAAAGAAAGAAAGAAAAAGAAAAGAAATAAAATCCAACAAGTAATCTGAGGCCAGATCCTGTACAGTGTTCTGGGCTGTGGTGAGGATTTTAGATCTTACTGTAAAGTAAGATGGGAAGCCATTGGAGGATTTGGGCAAGATTCTCTTTGTAGCCATTATCCTATTCCGATTTCAGTTCTATCAGTGACTTGCCTATGTGAACTTTTTTTTTTTTTTTTTTTGAGACGGGGCCTTGCTCTCTCGCCCAGGCTGGAGTACAGTGGTGTGATCTCGGCTCACTGCAGCCTCCACCTCCCGGGTTCAAGTAATTCTCTCACCTCAGCCTCCTGGTAGCTGGGATTACAGGGGTGTGCCACCATGCCTGGCTAATTTTTTGCTTTTTTAATAGAGACATGGTTTCACCATGTTGGCCAGGCTGGTCTTGAACTTCTGACCTCAGATGTTCCACCTGCCTCGGCTTCCCAAAGAGTTGGGATTACAGGCATGAACCACCGCTCCTGGCTGCCTGTGTGAACTTGAACGAGCTCTTGGTCCCTCAGTTTGCTGTTAGGTAAAATGTGGGTAATGATACTTATCCCCAAGAGGTATTAAAACAATTAGCTATTGGTTACAAAAGACTTGCAGCCTTCGAATGACAGGTATGGTATAGAATAATTACCATTATTCTGTATAGTCGTTATTTTAACACCTGTCTTCTTTTAGAAATGTAAAAAAAAATCTCTAAACTTATACCCTAAATAGCTGCATTGTAGAAATTTTTTAAATGTCCAGGAAGTTATGTTTCTGATTTCCCTTTGATTTCCATGTGAGAGATTTAGGATATTCCTTTCTTCTTTGCAAAAGAGATCTTAAAAGCTTCTCAGAAGTTGAAACCCAACATATATCATAAAATATTAGAATGAGAAGAGATCTTAGAATGTGTTGGGCAGAGTCTGATTTCTACATAGAGATGACTTTTAAAAATATTCCTTACTGTCCAAACTCTGTGTTTCCAGTGTATGAGAAATCACGTGGGGAGAGTAGCTTCCAGGCTAGGAGGGCTGCTGTGTTATTTGTTCAAGTTGAATGAAATTATTTGTAGATTGTGGAAAAATGTGATCTTACAGATCATCTGGTCTGATCTCATCATTTTACAAGCGAGTAAACTGAGAGAAGCAGAGTCTTGAGGACAGTTTCACTGCTGGTTAGCAGGAGATACTGGCTGAGAATCAGTATCATAAGACTTTCAGGCATCTGCTCTTTCTGAGTGCTCTTTCAGGCATCATGTTCTCTCCCCAGATTCATAAGCTACCTACCCTTGTGTCACATTTAGATATAATTGCAATGTTACAGGAAGTGATTTGCTGTAATTTCATATCCCTATCTCCATTGTAATGATGTGCTTTGCTAATATTGGAAGTGGTGGCTGCCACAGAATTTCTGTGCTTGGTGAGACAGCTGTACGTGAAAAAAAAATTTCCCAGACTATAATTTGACTGTATGCCACAAATGTTTTGCTCTGTATTTTCTCTTCTGCCTCTCTCTTTGTTGCTGGCTGTTGACTCTGCAAGTGGATTCTATAGGCTGTCCCACTGAAGCAGCAGAATTTCGGTTTTACATTTGAACAATTCAAATCTAAATTTTTTCATATTTTTTTCATGTTACTTTTGGCCTGAAAGACGTATTTTAATTTTGTTATAGATAATTATTGTGATAACTTCAAAAAGCAATGTGTTACACAGAGTTAGTGCTCATTACATGTTTATTCATTTGAAATGACCTCAGCATGTAATTTTAAGCCTTGTATTCCCATGATTTTAATGATAGATGTGAACCATTGTCATGAAAATGAGCAAATAGGCCGGGCAGTGTGGCTCACGCCTGTAATCCTAGCACTTTGGGGAGCTGAGGCAGAAGGATCCCTTGAGTTCAGGAGTTTGAGACCAGTGTGGGCAACATAGGGAGACCCTGTCTCTAATAAAAATAAAAATAAAATAAGGAAATATACATATATCATCACCATTATGATTAACATTTTCCTTTAATATTAATCTAGATTTCTTCCAGCAAACTTAAATGTGGATTAATTGAATATGAGAATATATGCATATATTCTCACATATATGAGATATGTAAATATGTGAAAGATGTAAATATGCCCACACATTCTCTTTCTGTTCCTTTGCATACTAGTACAATAACACTTAATTGACTGGAATTGCAAAACAAGGTGATGTTTTCTGCTTGGACTCTTTTTTTTTTTGAGACGGAGTCTCGCTCTGTCTCCCAGGCTGGAGTGCAGTGGGGCGATCTCAGCTCACTGCAAGCTCCGCCTCCCGGGTTCGTGCCATTGTCCTGCCTCAGTCTCCTTAGTAGCTGGGACTACAGGCGCCCACCACCGCGCCCAGCTAATTTTTTTTGAAGTTTTTAATAGAGACAGGGTTTCACCGTGTTAACCAGGATGGTCTCGATCTCCTGACCTCGTGATCCACCTGCCTCGGCCTCCCAAAGTGCTGGGATTACAGGCATGAGCCACCGCGCCCGGCCTGGACTTTTTTCTGTTGATAGCATATAGCCTACATGGCCCCTTCCTGAGCTAGAAACTGTAGCATTTATCAGTCTAACCTGTTAGGGTATTCCTTACACTGATATATATTTTTGTCATTCATTAAAAAATCAATGATATTTATACAAGTCAAAAATAACTATCAATGTTATTAATTTTTACTGTTTTTTTCTAAAAAGAAATGCCCCTTAAGGCTTTTATATGTTTTGCTTGATCATACTACGGAGAAATAAATTGATGTTTCAGGTACTTTGCCAGACATTAAGTTGTTGGCAAGAATGACCTTGCCAAATAATACTCTTTGCATAATTAAAGTTCTCAAAATGATCAGGGATCATATTGGATAATCAGATGGGTGATTAAAAGTGACAAGCTTAAAAATTTTTTTTTTTTTTTTTTTTTTTTTTT
>NW_012101743.1:2430730-2493556 GCF_000951045.1 Mandrillus leucophaeus
TAGCCAGGATGGTCTCGATCTCCTGACCTCGTGATCTGCCCGTCTCGGCCTCCCAAAGTGCTGGGATTACAGGCGTGAGCCACCGCGCCCGGCCGACAAGCTTAAATTTTAAAGCCAGGTTCTTCAAATAAGACAAGATGCATAGGAATGCATTTCTTCAGTAATCACCAGGAGTCTATTTCCTAGCTGCTCTCCCCATCCCACCCTGAAGTGATTTCAGATCTATCATCCTGGGAAATTGCAACTTGAATAAGCTCTGCCTTTCACTGTGACAATTGCTTGACATAGCCTGCAGTTTGTGACTTACTGAAAGAAGCATCAATTCATCAGAGAGCTCCTAATCCCTTTTCTCACCTCTTTTATCAGGCTCTCAAAGTCTGTTTTTAGGGGAGAATAGAGGGACGGCATGAACTCATCAGGCAGTCCCCAACCTTTTCCCGTTCCTGTGGGCTTTGCTGTGAGTTGTAGCAACAGGCTTCTCCTTAACTCTTGTGAATCCCTAACTCCAAACAAACGGCATAGTTCCATTAGGACTGTTGATTTAAATGTCAGCACTTGGGGCGCTCAGCAACTGGTAGGCAACTAATGAGTCTGTGCTTCTTGTGAGTGCCCTGTAAACTGGACTTTCAGAAGCAAGGACATTGGTACAGTGTAGATGAGTGCAGTAGGAAGTGTAGGTGAGATGGAAACATGTAATGTGGTGTATATATAATATATATGTATATATATGTGTATATGTATGCTTTTTATATTTATTCTTGAATTCATGGTCCTAGAAACCAAATTAAAATGATCTAATCATGGTTTGCAATTAAATGGGAAAAGAATGCTATAGTGAAAGGGTCAGGAGATTCAGATATCAAAATGCTTTATACATTTCAAAGTGTTAAATCTTAATTACTGTTCTCTAGGTATTTGATTAACTGAGGGTAAATCCTGTGACTTTCATTCACTATCTTAAAAAAATGAAGATAATGATAATTCCTAACATCTTGTCAGGGTTGTCTGAAGATTGTCCAGGCACAATGCCTGGCAAACCTTTGAGGTTTTTAGTTCAGAGAAACTATTCAAATGCAATGTATATGTAACAAATGTATCATTGCTGGGTTTTCCCCACGTAGGTATTCAAGAGACGATATTTTTACTTGACCCAACTTCCTGATGGTTCATATATTCTCAATTCCTATAAAGATGAGAAAAATTCAAAAGAATCGAAAGGTTGCATCTACTTGGACGCCTGCATTGATGTTGTTCAGGTAAGGCCATCGAGGTAATCCTTCTCTTTTTCTAAGAGGGTGACTGATAAACAATATTAAGAACCCCAGATGGCTGGGTATGGTGGCTCATGCCTGTAATCCCAGCACTTTGAGAGGCTGAGGCAGGAGGATCACTTGAACCTAGGAGTTCATCAGCCTGGGCAACAAAGAGACCCCGTCTCTGCAAAAAAATACAAAAAATTACCCAGACATGATGGCATATTCCTGTGGTCCCAGCTACTCTGGAGGCTGAGGTGGGAGGATCACTTGAGTCTAGGAAGTTGAGGCTGCAGTGAGCTGTGATTGCATCACTGCACTCCAGCCTGGGTGACAGAGCAAGACCCTGTCTACAAAAAAGAAAAGAGAAAAAAAGAAAAAGTGACTGGGTGCAGTGGCTCATGCGTATAATCCCTGCACTTTGTGAGACTGAGGCGGGCAGATCACTTGAGGTCAGGAGTTCGAGACCAGCCTAGGCAACATGGCGAAACCCCATCTCTACTAAAAATACAAAACTTAGCCGGGTGTGGTGGCACGCGCCTGTAATCCCAGCTACATGGGAGGCTGGGAGAATCGCTTGAACCCGGGAGGTGGAGGTTGCAGTGAGCCAAGATGGTGCCACTACACTTCAGCCTGGGTGATGGAGTGAGACCCTCACAAAAAAAAAAAAAAAAAGAGAAAGAAAATGAACCTCGGCATTTTTCTATCTTGATTGATGGCATCTCCATCCTCCGAAACATCCACACTAGAAAGCTCAGAATCCTTTTCAGTGCCCTGTTCTTGCTCAGTGCCAATATTTAAATGTTTATCAGGTTTCTTTGAGTCTGGCTCTAAAGTGCCTCTTAACCTCTTACCTCCTATTTTCATTGCCCTTTCTCCGGTTCTCCCTTTTATCATCACTGGCCTAAAGTTGCGCTTTTATGCCTCCTGATTTCTTGTCTTGCTCCAGTTCAACTTCCTAAGATATAGATTGGGTCAATCATTTGCCTTCTCCAAATCTTTTGGCTCTTGATTTATTGTCTTACAGAGTCAACTCTAAAGCTTTTGCCATGACATTGAAGGCCCATAGTGATTTGGCCTCACTGTACTTTCTAGCCTTATCCCTCCTGAACTCCCTTGTGTATTCTGTGCTCTGGTCACACCAGGCTAAGCATTCTAAGGCGTTTCACACATATATGGCTTGCCTTACATTTTTTCCCTCTTCTTGCTACATGTAATTTCTCCTTCTATTCCTATTTGAACCTTATCTTTTATGACTCAGCTTAAAGACTACTTCTGCCATGAAAAGTTTTGTGTTTCCTTCCTTACCCTCATGACTACCAAGTAGAATTAAGCTCCACCTCTCCTGTGCTAACCATTTTGCTTTTCCTTCTGTCATACAACTGAGTCACATTCTAATTTTGGTTTATTCTACACATTCCTTTTGGGATTACAGGGACCATCTCTTACTCATTTCTGTTTCTTCTATAATAATTACCAGGGTTCTGTGCACAGTAGGGACTTAATGAATGTTTGTTGATATGAATTACTGAGGGGACACAGACAAAAACAGGGTGGGAAGTAGAGGGCAGAGAGAGAATCTGAATGGGAAGTCAATTGACTGTGAAACAGAAGTCATTATTACAGAGCCAGGGTGGTGTGGTGGACTAGAAGGATGGGCTGATTAGGAGGAAAGCGATGTTAGTTCAGCACTCTCAGTTTACCTATATCTTCATCTTCAGAACTGTGAAGTGGGATTAGTAATATCTATATACTCCATCAAACAAGATTGTTGTGAGGATCAAATGAGAAAATACCTTTAGGGCATGATGCTGTGTGCCTGTAGTGCCAGCTACTCAGGAGCCTGTGGCAGGAGGATTGCTTGGGCCCAGGAGTTTGACACTGCAGTGAGATATGATCATGCCTGTGGAATAGCCGCCGCACTCCAGCCTGGGTAGCACAGTGAGATCTCATCTCTAAAAGGATAAGTTAAAAAATTCTAATAAATGAGAAAACACTTTTTAAAAAGTACAAAGATCTATGTGAATAAAATGTGCTTATATGTATGATTATATATTATCTATTCATATATATGAATTCATATATATAAAGAAGACCTTTCATATCTTACTGGAAGAACAAGGCACACACAATTTCTGGATTGACCTTTCTTTGCAGTGCTTCCCTCATCTATTTATTTTTATTATCATTTGGAAAATTTTTTTCTTTTTTTTTTTTTTTTTTCGAGACAGAGTATCACTGTGTTGCCTAGGCTGGAGTGCAGTGGCTCAATCTCAGCTTGGTGTAACCTCCACCTCCTGGGTTCAGGCGATTCTCCTGCCTAGAGTAGGTGGGATTAGAGGCACTCGCCACCATGCCTGGCTAATTTTTGTATTTTTGGTAGAGATGTTGTATAACTTTCTCCTTAGTTCAGTTGAAACCGGTTCTTGTCACATAACCAGGAAAGATTAGGCTTATGGACACATAGAAGGGTGAGAAGTGGAATTTACTGGGTGAAAAGGAAAAATAACTCTCACCAAAGTGAGAGAGTCCTGCTAGCAGGTTTCCCACCTCACAGATTGAAGGTTTCACCGGGAACCCGTGGCTGTCTCCTGTCTCTGTCAGAGATGGGCTTTCTCCATGTTGGCCAGGCTGGTCTCGAACTCCTGACTTCAAGTGATCCGCTCACCTCAGCCACCCAAAGTGCTGGGATTACAGGTGTGAGCCACCATGCTCAGCCCCCCTCATCTATTTATGATACCGCCTCCCAAATATTTTCAAATGTATAAATCTTTATGACTTGAAACAGCAGTTTAATTTCATCCTTTCCTAGACTCCGAAGATTAGAAGGAGGAACTTTCTTGAATAATGACCATGCAGTGGAAAATTATTGATTCATGAGCATTTCTTGAAATTAATGCGGTGGGATTTGAAAAGGGTAGTATGTCATTTCTTTTGTCGTGACAGAGAAGGTGGTAAAGTAAAAGAACGTATCAGCGTGTTTGAGAAAAGGAAGAGACTTATTTTCCTTGTGTGGTGGTATTCAGCACAGGTTACTTCCATGTATTTTACGCAGAGTCACAATTTAATGTGAACCAACTATGGTTGTATGGTCTTACTTTTTCTTTCTTTTTTTTTTACCAAGCCCTTCCTCCTCCTCCTCCTCTTCCTCGTCTTCTTCTTCTTCTTCTTCCCCTTTCACTTCCCCTTCCGCTGCTTCTTCTTTCTCTCTGTCTCTCCCTCTCTCTTTCTTTCTTTTTTTGAAACAGAGTCTTGCCTTGTCTGGAGTTGCAGTGGCATGATCATATCTCACTGCAGCCTTGCAGCCTTGAACTCCTTGCTGCAAGGAATCCACCTTAGCCTCCAAAGTGCTGGGATTACATGCATAAACCACCATGCTTGGCCTTCTCTTTTTAATTTTTAATTATTTTTTTGAGGCAGGATCTCACTGTATTGCCCCAGCTGGAGTGTAGTAGTGTCATCTTGGCTCACTGCACCCTTGAACTCCTAGGATTAGATGATCCTCCCACCTCAGCCTCCCGAGTAGCTGGGACTACAGCCACGTGCCATCACGCCTGGCTAGTTTTTCTTTTTTGTAGAGATAAGGTTTCACCACTTTGCTCAGGCTGGTCTCAAACTCCTGGGCTCAAGCAATCCTCCCTCAGTCTCCCAAAGTGCTAGGACTACAGGTGTGAGCCACTGCCCCCATCTTTACTTTTTCATTGTTATGGATATGGAATATTTCTACATATTTTGGGGGTACATGTGATAGTTCAATACAAGTATACAATATGCAAATGATCGAATCAGAGTAATTGGGTTATCCATCACCTCAAGTGTGTGTCATTTCATTGTGTTAGGAACATTCCAAATCCACTCTTCTAGTTATTTTGAAATATACAATAAATTATTGTTAACTATGGTCGCGCTGTTGTGCTGCTAAACTGTGTAGTCTTCTTTTATACTACTGTGATACAGTTGATACTGTGCGTGGTAAAATGGGTTAGGATCTATAGTGCCTTTTATGGTGAGATATAAATTAAGTATCAGATTTGTTTCAGGTCATATTTAAATTTTTTAAAGTGCTGACTTTGAAAATCCTTAACTATTCAAGGAAAAGTTTGAACAGGCTGGACATTGTAAAATATTTGCTTACTTTTTTGGTGGTACTTTGATTTTCTAAATGTGAAGGATGCCAAAAGGCCTTAAATGATAATACTTAACAAGTATTGTTTTCTGCCAACTTTATGCATAGTCATACTACTGTGCTCAGTCCTGAGGGGAACAAAAAATATATTTAACATAGTCATTTGTTGTCTTAGAGTGTCTGTTTCTTACTGAAAGAAGCAGTTATTTCATGAAAGTCTTGACGCACATATATACTAAGCTGAGATAAAAATAAATATAAACTAATGAAATCTAATAGTAAAAGGACAACTAAACTAACTGAACACATGCTTTTTTTTCCCCCTTCTAGTGCCCCAAAATGCGCCGTCATGCTTTTGAACTCAAGATGTTAGATAAGTATAGCCATTATCTGGCTGCTGAAACTGAGCAGGAAATGGAGGAATGGTTGATAACTTTGAAAAAGATTATTCAGATCAATACCGACAGTTTAGTTCAAGAGAAAAAGGAGACGGTAGAAACAGCACAAGGTCAGAATTTTAAAGTGATTTATTATTGAAGTAAAGCCCTTGTCTTTATTCCATGGAAATGTCCTCTGTGCAGGGTGAATAGAGAACTGTTAATCTTAAAAGTTGACCTGCTTCTTCATTAATAAGTGACTGTGGAGGTTGATAGACTTTTTAAAAATAGTTGATGCTGTATGGGCTCTGACACATGAAATATAACCAGACTAAAACAGATAGAAAATTCATGGCAGGTTTTCAAAAGTCCATTAAAGTTTTCCCTATGCTTTCATAATAGAAATTCTTTGCAATAAATCTAGTAGGAGAGGATGGGTGGGAGAGATAGTTAGGATACTCCTCTTAGGTTATTAGTAATGGTCTGTATGGTTTAGAACATCTGCTTTTAATGAATTTGCAGATGATGAAACTAGCAGCCAAGGAAAAGCCGAGAACATCATGGCAAGTTTGGAAAGGAGCATGCATCCGGAACTGATGAAGGTACATCTTTCATATGGCAACTTGCCTTCAACTGAGATAATGCAGGATTAGCTATTAAAGTTTTAATGCTGGATTCCATTTGGCAATGTCATTTCCACGTTAAAAACCACAGCAAATTGGTGAAACAGGTAGAGATTGTAAAAGAAAAGTTGCACTCCTGAAGACTTACTTGTAAGTACCAACTGACAGTTTGAAAAAATCTTATTTTTTTCCGGACACCAAGAAATACTTCCAGGCTTTTGTGACTTCATTAATTTTATCTGCTAGTTCTTATTCAATTTAATTACTGTATATCATTCATAAAATATTCTTCAGAAGGATAATGATGCAGCTCATGCACATGATATTTAATCTATGACCAACATATGTTAATCTCACATGAAAATCATATTCTCTATATGTAAATATATGTGTATATGAATGATACAATCTGACAAAGATTATGCTGCTGTTTGAAGTCTGAAATGAACCAATTTTGAAGTTGTAGAGATGATTGTTCTGAGTATGTCACCAAGATATTATATTCTGTAGACTCTATATTATAGTAGATTAGTAGGTTGTGTCCCATTTATTCATTTAAGTAATTGTCAAACCTATTTATATTTTTACTTTATTCATCTTCCTGGACAAATTAGTTATACAAATTTGGAAGCACTTTTTTTTTTCTGTTTTAAATTTACCCCTCATAAACTTCAAAGCTATTTTTCAAAATTTAGGGACACACTCATGATCCTCTAATCTAGGATTTTTTTTTTTTTTTTTTGAGACAGAGTCTTACTCTGTCGCCCAGGCTAGAGTGCAGTGGTGCGATCAGCTCACTGCAACCTCTGTTGCCCAGGTTCAAGTGATTCTCCTGCCTCAGCCTCCCGAGTAGCTAGGATTACAGGCGCCCGCCACCACGCCCAGCTAATCTTTGTATTTTTAGTAGAGACAGGGTTTCACCTTGTTGGCCAGGCTGGTCTTGAACTCCTGGCCTCAAGTGATCCACCCGCTTCGGTCTCCCAAAGTGCTGGGATTACCGGCATGAACCACTGTGCCTGGCCTTATCTAGGATTTTATAAAATGATTTTATAGATTTTAGTTGCATTCCCTCTCAATCTTTGTCATCCTGGATTGTGCAGCTCGTTAGGTATTTCCCAAAGTGATGGAATCAGAATTACATATAATATTCTATAGCTAACATCATGGCTATGAAAACTATGGTGATTTCTCTTTTGTTTATTTCTCCTTTGCATCCAGTGTCTCTTGCATTCCTGTTTTGTACTGACTACAGGACGAATGGTGTATTTTTGAAGCTGTGACAGATTGATAGTTTCACATAAACTCTACATTTAAATAGTGTTTAACACTGTTTTGAAGGAAATGAAGTAACATACGTATTTTTTAAACTTTTAGTATGGAAGAGAAACTGAACAACTAAACAAACTCAGTAGAGGAGATGGAAGACAGAATCTCTTTTCTTTTGATTCAGAAGTTCAGGTATTAATGATAATGTTTCTTTAAATAGTTCTAGAATTACTGCTTATTCAGATAAACAACATCTTTGAAATGTTGAACTCACTGTTTTTTGCACCAGTGGGGAATACAGATTGTTTTATATTTGTCTTGTTTACTTTGAACAGGTAACTTAACAATTAACTCTTCACTCAAGGGGACTGTCACATATGCAGATAATTTGGAGCTGAATTATATACACACACACACACACACACACACACACACACACACACATATTTATCAGTTTCTTGTATTCTTTTCTCTTCCTCTTGCTCCTTAAAATAGATAAATTAAAGCGCTATTAAAGGTGGTTACAGTGTTCTTTTAGCCCATGAAATACAATTGTGATCTAGTGGCAGAAAATATCTCCAGTATAAAGAACACATGAGTCATATGAAACATTTGTTTTTCACATTTGATGTAGGCCTGTAGAACTAGGATAATTTTCATGTCTGGCTTAATCATACTTTAAATGGAGGGTGGTGCAGGAAGGTGCAGGTTTATATGCAGATGTGTATTTTAACCTCTTTCATGAGAGTTAGATGTGTTTTGTACTAAGATACACGCAGTGAATATTTAATTCTATGGCACTTTCTAAGTAAGTTTTTAATTTGTTTAAGTGGGAAAGGTCTACAGTATTTAAGTATTACAAATATTTTTCCTAATGGAAAATACTTTTTGAGAAAATGAAATTGAAGAAGATGAAATTTTTTGGCTTTCTTTTGCCTTTTCCTACATGAGATTTCGAATGAAAATTTTTCATTTTGTTTGAAATCGGAAAATGTGCATTACAGTTTTTTCTTCCATGAAAATATGAAATAATTTGGGGAAGTCTGATTTTGTTGTTGTCGTTTTTCCTTTTTCTTTTCTTTTCTTTTTTTTTTTTTTTGAGACGGAGTTTCGCTCTTGTTGCCCAGGCTGGAGTACAGTGGCACAATCTTGGCTCACTGCAACCTCTGCCTCCCCAAGCGATTCTCCTGCCTCAGCCTCCCAAGTAGCTGGGATTACAGGCATGCGCCACCATGCCCGGCTGATTTTGTATTTTTAGTAGAGATGGGGTTTCTCCATGTTGGTCAGGCTGGTTTTGAACTCCCGACCTCAGATGATCTGCCCGCCTCGGCCTCTCAAAGTGCTGGGATTGCAGGCGTGAGCCACTGTGCCTGGCCTCTTTTTCTTTTTTTTAAAATGTAGTCAAGTATAGTAGTGACAAGGGGAGAAAGAGTAGAACAAAAAGTTCAATATGTTATTGACTGAACAATCAATTGAGATAACTTACTACCTTTGGACCAGCCGTTGTTGTTTTTTTGCTTCGTATGATTTTCTAATTAAAAATTTAGTTTAAAATGGAAAAAGTATATAGGCTATAAGTAATGTAAACATTTTTCCTTAATGAAAATATCATACAAGAAAATGGAATTATTTGGAGAAAATAGATTTTAAAAAATAATTTCATTTCCCTTTTTCCCCCCACGGAGTTAAATATTGCTTTAGTGCAAGTTATGTGATTTTTTTTTTTTTTTTGTAAAAAAGTAATAGTATAATGGGCCTCAGGGATGTTTGTTCTAAGATATTCATTCAGAAATTTACTTGTTCCAAGCATGTCTGAGTCTTTGATCCTCCCACCCATGATTGGGCTCTAGTTGGACATGTCAGGCTGTTTCATTGTATACAAAGGAGCCAATTGACTGTGGTTGAAACTAAGTCCAGTATCTTTACAAATTTGTGGTGTAGCATTTTTGTGGTAATAAAACTGAACTGGTTTTATGTCTGAGTTGTTTATCAGTGAGCTATGGTAAGGGAGAAATTCACAGTTGTGATGAAGCTTTAAGGAGAAGAAATTGAATGTAATGTTGGTTACGGAAGGCAGTCTCACCTCAGAGAAACCTATGTTGTTATCTATCAAGTACCTTTTCTAGGTGAGGCGCCATCCCGTAATTTCACCTTTTCTTTTGGCCATAGTTCATTGTTTAGAGACATGACCTTAGAGAATAAAGAAACACTGGCTGACTAAAGGGGATGGCTCAAACTTTGAGCTGAAGAAGGCCATATGTCCCAACATTTGTACTCACAGGCCTTAGAATGGAAAGGATTTGAAGGCTGGAGTGGTTTGGTCCAGTTTCTCTTTCCATTCTACTGTCTGAGTAAGACAGAAAGGAGAGCAGATAAATGGGTGGAAATTAAACTTGATTTCCATGGCAATGACTTGCCTCCACAGATAGATATATGTTCAAGAGGGAGCTGTCTAGTCCCACACATTCACATTCCTTTTGTAGATAAATAGATTCAAAGGGGAAGATGTCATGCTTTCAGGCACAAATCTTACGCATTGGGTCCTTTTAAGGAGGTTTCAGTCATACCGGGTAGGTTAGAACAGCTATAATTATCCAGTATTCTTCAGGCATAATACCTGTTTTGGCTTGATTTACTTAGGTAATTGAGAAAAATTTTTGTGTGTCTTGTCTTGAGTTTTCCATACTGACAGTGTCATTCTGCTCAGATCCATCCAATCATTTTCTGCCTACAATGTCTACGGCCTTAATGGAAGTATAGGAAATTGACCCCACAATCCACACTTTCCTGCCCCTTTGTGAATAGAATAGAAGTCTGTTAAGACATTCAGCATGAACAGATGAACTTAGATTGCCTGAGCAGTCTTTTTCTTTGAGAGACAGATTCCTCCCCTGCTGAAAGGAATTCCTTTACAAACCCCATATCTTCTCCTTAAACTTGTTTTTATTTCAAAATACCAATAATTTTTAAAAATTGATTGCTGTGGCAGCCCAGGTCCATTGCCCAGCTCTGTTAGCTGAGTTCAGTGTTGCTCAGTTTCCTAAGCAGATGCCTCTTACTCTGTTCATATTAAACATAGGTAGTCCATGGGGTTCCAGCCTTTTGTGCCTCTCAACCTAAATGCTGCTGACTCCCACATCCACATCTCTAAGTCAGGCCTCTCCCATTTTTCCAACTACCTGCTACCGTCACCTCGAACACAACACATTCCATACTGAACTCACTATTTCTACTCACTGTACCCCCAAATCTGCCATTCATTTGTATTTCACGACTAAGTTCATAACATCACTATGTATTGAATCTCCCAAATTAGAGATCCCTGTGTTAATCTTTTTTTTTTTTTTTTTTTTTCTGAGACAGGGTCTGACTCTGTCACCCAGGTCGGAGTGCAGTGGCACCATCATAGCTCACTGTAGTCTTGAACTCCTGGGCTCAAGCCATTGTCCCACCTCAGCCTCCCGAATAACCGGGACTACAGACCTGCACCACCGTGCCTGGCCAGTTTTTATTTTTTTGTAGAGGCAAGGGTCTCACTGTCTTGCCTAGGCTGGTCTCGAACTCCTGGGCTCAAGCGATCTTCCCTCCTTGGTCTACCATGTTAGTTTTGATGCTTCTTATACCCATTCTTGTCAATTTTGCCTCCTGCACAGCTCATAAAGGAAACCAAATTTCGACTGTCCTGGAACATATATTGTGTGTGGAACACAGAGAATAAACACATAGGAAAAGTAATATTAGAAAGATAGAGAAAGGGAGTATAGACGGTCAGGGAGTGTGCAGTTTTCTATAGGGAGTTAGGAAAGGTCTCCCTGCAGAAGAGTCGATTGATCAGAGACTTGGAAGTGAGGGAGCAAGCCATGCAGCTATCTGAGGGAAGAGGGTTCCTGACAGAGTAGCAAGTGCAAAAGCCCTGGCGTGGGAGTGTCTTTGGTGTGCTGGCAAAATAACCAAGGAGGCCAGTGTGGCTTGAAGAGGGAAGAGGGCAAGCGTGGTAGGAGATGAGGTCAGAGCGGTGTGAAGAGACAGGGAATCATGCCATGTAGGACTTTGTAGGCCGTAGTACAGACATGTGACTTTTCCATTGCCTTTAGATCCGAGTTTCATCATCTCCCTCTAGGATTTCTCCATCACTGTTTAACCTTAGTGTAAAAAGTCGACAAAGGCTTGTTACATGAAAACATAAAAAGGGTTCAAATGAAGAATGGACAGAGAACTGTTGGATTTTTGCCATTTTTGGTATATTGATGTAAATCTATGTTAATATGAATCCTATCTTTTTTTGAAAATGATTCATACTATCTCTTTTATAGAGGTTGGACTTTTCAGGAATTGAACCTGATATAAAGCCATTTGAAGAAAAGTGCAACAAACGTTTCCTGGTAAATTGCCATGATTTAACTTTCAATATCTTGGGCCAAATTGGAGACAATGCAAAAGGACCACCCACAAATGTATGTATGACTTTGCCTTCTACCCTCCTTGCATCAGTGCATTAAAGAAATGTCTTTCTCAAAATAATTTGTAAACCAAACCTCCGTGACATGCAATTTACCTATATAACAAACCTGCACATGTACCCCTGAACCTAAAATGAAAGTTTTATATATATAAAAAAGAAATCTTATTACAATAAAAAATGAAGAAACATCTTTGTATGACTGAGAACTATTAATAATTGACTATGTGAAAATGCCAGTGCCACATATTATGATAAATTTGACATGCAAGAATTTTATACATCTCTTTCTTTTGCCAAAATATGACTATGTTCTCATTTTGAGGATTCGTGAAAATCTTACCTACTCAGAAGAGCAAATAGAGTAGGCTCTTGATGTTCAAGAGGAGCATGTCTCCCAAACTTGCAAAATCCTCAAATGCGTAAATTCTACTAGATAATATGTTTTCTTCTATGAAATTGGCTCGTAGCAATAAGTAAGGATCACCATAACCATGCTGGGATACAGATGCTGTGCAGTCTGCTAGGCTCGGTCACTATTCTATAGCATTAGATTCATTTTGGTCTACAGAGAAAATTCTAAGTGATGGCTCTCATGGATCATTTGAGTTGCTTAAAAATCCTTGAAACTGTAAGTGTAAAACCTTCCAAGAGACTGTTTTTTATGTTCATCTTTATTTTTTGGTTCTAGTTTTGTCTATTAAAAATAAAATAGTGATGATAGATTCTCTTACAAAATAGCTTAAAAGTACAGCAGACTTTTCTGTGTGTAAAGGGTTAATCTTTATGCCATCTGGCATGAAATTTCTCTTTGTGACCATCTTTCAAATGCCATCTGTAGAGAGGAATCATGTCTTCCAAAATTGCTGATAGGGCAAAGCTTTTGTCAAGTAATTTGATGTTGATTGTTATTAGCTCTTATGAAATGTATAGTCAAGTAAGTTGGAACATAACAGAAGAGAATATTTATTTCTATACTGTAATATTGGCATTATTTTTTAGGTAGTTTCAGTAAACGTGTAAAGAATTAAATTTTATTCATAGAACATTTCGTGTTATTTAAATGTAGCTTTTGATTTCTATTTCTTTTTGTAAACTTTATAACTTGTGAAATTATCTACACCTGACAGAAGTTAAAATTTGATGAAGTCTGTTGTTTTGGAATACTCTTTGTTCTGTGCAGATAAGCCATAATATAATTTTAGCTAAGTTTTGAACTCAGAAAGGAATTGTAGTCACAGAAACTGGAGGAATAAAAAACTTATTTTGCACTTGTGCGCCTCCCCACCATGCCCCTACTAAAGTCTCAGTTTTAAAATATAACTGTTTTTATTCCCAGGTTGAGCCCTTTTTTATCAATCTTGCCTTATTTGATGTAAAGAACAATTGTAAGATTTCAGCAGACTTTCATATAGACCTGAATCCCCCATCTGTCCGTGAAATGCTGTGGGGCTCTTCAACCCAACTGGCCAGTGACGGTAGCCCAAAGGGCTCTTCACCCGAATCTTACATTCACGGAATTGCCGAATCTCAGTTACGCTACATACAGCAGGTAATGAATGACCTTTAGTCTTAGCAGCATGTTCAGAATAAGAAACAGAAATATTCTCGCATTATTTCGTAGTTTCAGACCAATGTTTTCATGACATTCTCTCTCATAAGGTCTTTCGATAGATATTTTTCTGGTGACTGAAGTTTGAGGGCAAAAATGGAAACCAGTGAACATGCTAGTAACATGTTATCAAAGGAACATTTTTAATGGGACCATGATGTGAGATACAAGGGAATTATTTTGCGAGATAGAAAGCTGATACAGGCCAGGCGCAGTGGCTCACACTTGTAATCCCGGCACTATGGGAGGCTGAGGTGGGCGGATCACTTGAGGTCAAGAGTTTGAGACCAGCCTGGCCAACATGGTGAAACCCAATCTCTACTGAAGGTACAAAAAAAATTAGCCGGGCGTGGTGGTGTGCGCCTGTAATAACAGCTACTCTTGAGGCTGAGGCAGGAGAATCGCTTGAACCCAGGAGGTGGAGGTTGCAGTGAGCCGAGATCACGCCACACTGCACTCCAGCCTGGGTGACAGAGCAAGACTCCGTCTCAAAAAGAAAGCTGATACAAACACACATAAACACACCTGCACCCGTACTCATGTGTATACTTCTGAGCAAGGCAATAAGTGCTTGAAAGTTTTGGTTTTTAAGAAAAATTGACCCTAAATTAACTCTCCCACCCCTAATTTTCATGTCCATTCTGAATATGAGTAGGTCATTTGAATGGAGCGTATGGTCTCTTTATACAAGGAGTTTTACTTGAAAAGCAATGAGTGGGAACTGCTTGTGTCATAGCTGTAATGCTATACTCTTCTGTTTTATCTGGAGCAAAGATTCCCTTTCAGAAAGAGCTTAACTGTTCCTTGGAATTCTGACCTCTGACCAGACTGGAGGCCATAAGAAGTTAGCGGAGTGGATTGATCATCTGCTCGCTAGACTTTTGCAGCTAAAAGGAAATGAGAGCATGGCATAGAATTAAAAGGAGAAAGAGGCATATGAACAAAACTGTTCATGTTGTAAGGAGATTGATTTTTTCCTAAATAAAAATACCATTCTTTTTTTTCCTGATTATAATAAGTACATTCTTATGTAGAAAATTCAAATAATATAAGAAGCGTAAAAAAGAAAGTAAAATTCGCCACCAAAAGACAATACCTATTAACATTTTGGTAAACATCTTTTCAGACATCTCTGTTGTGTATATAGAAATACATACACATTATGTATATGCTTATAAAATTATATTCATGCTGTTTTATACCTACTGTATTCTTTTAATATGTTTATCATCCTACATCAATATCTATAGATCAGTCATGTTTATATTAAAGGCTAACATGACATTTCATTGATTTAGCTACTTAAGACATTTCTAATTATTTGCTGTCAGAAATAATGCTGCATTGAATCTCTTGTGCACACATCTTAGCTCACTTGTTGAATTATCTTCTTAGAATAAATTCCAAGCATTGGGATTTTTAGGGTCAAAGATTATGCTGATTTATATAGATGATCAAACATTGGGGAAGACTTCTTTACATGGACTGTCACTGTCTTTTTGGGGCTGTGGATTTCTGGTGGCTTGTCCTCAAGTTGTCCCTTATTCCCTGATAGCCCGTTAGCTTGTTACTGAGACTGTAGTTGTCACCTCTGTGAACATTCCACAATGATGGTGGATGCTTCTGAAAGGGATTGAGCAAGTAAAGTGTTGTAAATATTTGAGAACCTGCTATTGAATTTTATGCTTAAAATTTCCTGCACAATATCAAATAAGTCATTTCAAGCCAATGTGTATTTCCCATATTACTTCAGTGTGTACCACTCAGCTGTATGTTCAATGCAGGAAGTTTAAATTATGATTTCAGATGTCATCCAGTTTGTAATTTGGGACAGGAAGAAAATCAACATTTGAAAAAGATCTCCTGTGTGCCAACATTATTCCATCAGTGTCTCGTGTAATCATAATAGTTTATGAAATGATATAATCACTACTGTTTGACAGATGGGGAAACTGAAGCTCAGGGAGGTTAAGTAAGCTGCTCACCATTACACAGCTAGTAGTGGTGACAGTAGGATTTGAATTTAGGTCTGTTTGAAATAATTTGATCAAGAATAGTAGATGAATGTAATTAAGTGCTGAAATATAGAACACATAGCACACGCCCTGCTACACCCTGGGAGCTTTGTAAGTGCTGGTGGCTGGGGTAGAGGACCTGGCCCATTCTCTAGCTGGAGGGGCCAGCAAAGTGGATAAGAATCGCCCTGGGGTGGGGAGGCATATTCATGCTCCTTGGTGGGAAACAAGGACTGGGCCATAGACCTTGTCCTAAACGGCCAGACCTCCAGCCCATGTGGGATTTCTGGGCTCTCTCTGGCCACCTTTTGCATTCTGGGGACAGGGAGAGGACCAGAAGCTGATGGGACAAAAGGTAAAACAATCCCAAAGAGTGTCCCCCATCATTGGAATCCCTGGTCAGTTAGAAAATGGACATCTCTGTGCCTCAGCATCCTCATCTACAAGTGGAAGTGGTGACCATACCTGTGTCCAAGGGCTGTGGGGAGGCACAAACAGGGTGCATGGTTCTAAGAAAACACTTAGCACTGTGATGGGCACACTGGGTTTGGTCAGTGCAACGTAGTAGCTAGGAGTAGTAGCAGTAACAGTGATCTCAAGCAAGGGAAAACAGCAAGCTTTTATCAATTATCAACTACTTTAAAATTATAGTACTCATTGCTGGCATCAGTAGGAAATGCCTAGAGTACTGGGAATGGGAAACAATAGGTGCTCAGTAAATGTTAGCTATAGCAATAATCAGTATTACTGTTCTCAAACTCCTGGGCTCAAGCAGTCCTCCTGCCTCAGCCTCTCAAAGTGCTGAGATTACAGGCATGAACCACCATACCCAGCAGTATTACTGTTCTAATCTGGCCTCATCATATGAGATGTTGGGTGTATGGACCTCAGGGCTGAGAGAGAATATAGCATGGGCTGTATAATCTGGAAGCCAGGACTGCAGTCTTCTTCACCCACTTACTCACTGCACAAACCTTTCTGAGCCTCCATTTCTTAATCTATAGAATGTGTATATAGTAGTGCCTACATTTCAAGGTTTTTATGAAGACTGAATGAGATAAAGCATGAAAACCATCTAGCATGGTTATGTGGCAGTGAGCGTAACACCGCACTCAAGGCGTACTGCTCAGCATACCTTCTGCAGGGAAAGCTCGGGCAGTCTGCCAGCGCGGTCAGCCTCACAGCTCAAACAGCATGTTCCCAGCAGTACTAGAAGCCAGGTTCTGTGACCTTGGGATGCTTTTGGTGGGCCACCTGGGTAATAACAAGGTACCTGATGTGCATTACTTCATTTAAGCCATACAAGAGATGTATGAAGTCACTACTATCATGCTATTTCACAGATGAGAAACCTGGGACTTAGAATGTGACTTGCTTAAACCCATAAATGTTGGAGCCAGAACCCAAGAAATTTGACAAGCAATTTTGAACCACTTTGTTCATTTTCTCAAGCAAATTTGAACCACTTTGTTCCGTGCTTGCTGCTTGGGAATTCAAAGCTGAGTCAGCCATTACTTGGGACCCTTCTAAGCTGTTTGACTTGAGGGGAATTATTAGCCTTTTACACTCAATTTTCTATTCTGCCCTGTCTAGCTTCGAGGGTTCTGTCTGGTACAAAGGAGATAATGTGTCTGAAATGCATTGGAAGCTGGAAATCACTATATTAACAAAGTTGGTAATATACCAAGGAAAAAACGAAATTTTAGTAGAGACTCAGTGATAGATTTTTTCGCTTGAATTCATTAGTGATGCCCCTTTAAACAACAGGCATAACCAACTAACATGCTATGTAGAGGATATTATGTTTGGAAGGAGTCAAGCTGGACAGGAGGTGTTCCTGTTCCACATGCATTCAAAGAAAAATGTAACTTTGGTTGCATCTGCATTAGTACGTTTAAATAAAGTGTATGGGGACAAAATGGGTTTTGGATTCTCTGTCTCCTACCTTTGCATTGGAAGCACAAGAGCTCTTGAACTGCAACAAAGGAGTGTCTTCTAGAGGATAATTTAGCTTTTCCATATTAGAGCAATAAAGTTTCTGTTTCCTTCTTAGTGGAAATAAATATTAGTTAAATATTAATTGCTCTTGAGTTACATGCAGCTGCATTTAAAAACATATATCTAGTTCCACTTGAGAAATGTACACTATTTTAACACACATCAATTAAGCCAAACAATGTACATTGTATTAAATTAGGTCGAAGAACTCACTTTGCATACACAACCAAACCAAAGAGGCAAAGCAGCAACAGTGACACCTGCACTACGGAGGCTAACAGATGTGAGGTTGGTGACAAGATATAAAATCCATTTTGAAAAGAACGTTGGAAGCTTTGAAAACTGTGTGAAAGGAGATTCTATCTATTTCTAGGGTCCTGGACACGATCCTTTGTTGAATATGAACATTCTTTACTAAAAATCATTAACCATAAACAACCATATGTACAAGGTTACGTAAGAAAGTCTAACGGAAGTACTTTTTTTCCCAGGGAATTTTCTCAGTGACGAATCCACATCCTGAAATTTTTCTAGTTGCAAGAATTGAAAAGGTGCTGCAGGGAAACATTACACACTGTGCAGAACCCTACATCAAAAATTCTGATCCAGTAAAGGTAATTTATAAAGATTGTTGATCGACATTTCACCTTAACGTAAAATTTGCCTTTTACTGATATTTTAAATGCCATTGCTTTGAGCATGCTATATATTCTGAAAACATTGTATACTGTGTATGTGTGCTAAAACTTGAACATGGCATATTTTCCTATTGTCATTGATGTTCTTTTAATGTGATAATCTGATTTCTGCTTGATTATCAAAATAAGAGCCAAAAGCTTTTAGGCAACATCTGCTAATTGACACCATGTCCTTGACAGTAACCGTTCTTTTCCTTACAGCCCTACATAAAGCCCTAGAATGAATGTCAGAGCTGGGAGATTAAAGATGATCCAGTCCTATAGTTCCCAAATGTCAGTTCATACCCAGATTTACTCCTGCCTGTGATGAAACGGGAAAGGAAAGACAGTGAACATTTCATGAAGCTAAATGTGTTTAATTCGGAGGGCTGCCCTTTATTCTGAGATCTTTGCCCTTCCTGCTTTTTAAAGGTTATGCATATCTTCCTTTCATGAAATGTTGGCATATTAAATGGCAGGGATTTAAAAAATTGTTTTGTTGAATGTCCTTAAGTGGCAATATTAAAAGTTGGCAACCCTATATTGTCATCCACATTTCTAGAAAATTGTGAAATTCAAATGTTTGGAAATCACTGCTCTAATCTCATCCTCTCCTTTTATAAATGGGAAAACTGAGACCCCAGGAGGGAAAGGTTCATGGTTGAGTTCATTAGTAGCACTCCAGCCACTGTGTATTTATGAAACATCAGTCTGTTGTACATGGCATTTCGTTGTGTACCCAAATACTGTTTATTAAGTGGAAGTTGCTGATGTGATGGGACTAATTTGTGGAGGAAAAATGTCTCAACAATATAGATAAAAGCCTCCAGCACTCTGTATCCCTAGGGATAAGCATCCAGCCAGCATTTCGAGGTCTGTTTAGACTCTATAGGCAGTTTATCTCCTTGTCATCTCTCCGTGCCTGTGCAAACAGCAGCTCCTGCCCACACTTAGACTAATTGCATTGACTCCTGGTGACTTGCTCCTTATCTTGGGAGTAGAAAGGGCAGCTGTATCCATAAGAAACTTCTCCCAAGAATGATGAGCATTTGCCTGCTATGTGAAATAAAGTACATGTTAAAACCAGTGAACATTTTTCCAGTAGAGGTCTTTGGTGCAAAGTGTGCCCTATATCTATTTTGTCTGTCTTCTGCTGGAAATGACAGAAGCTCTGTTAATGAGAAAATCCAAAGCCTTTATGAAATACTTCGGACTTGAAAAATGGCTGGCTGATGCATGGTGTTCTGCTTGTGGCTATTTCTATGCTTTTTTTTTTTTTTTTTTTTTTCTCCCTGAGATTTTTGATGTTTTATAACGGTAAGTTGGGGAAATTATTATTCTGGGTGGGTCCATGGCAGTTTGAACAAATACAAGCCTATCTTCTTGTTTCTGACCTTAGACGGCACAGAAGGTGCACAGGACAGCTAAACAAGTGTGTAGCCGCCTTGGACAATACAGAATGCCCTTCGCTTGGGCTGCCAGGTTTGTACAAATATAATCCTGACCCACTCACTCACGTTCATATGTGAAGTTAAGGGCTGTTATACTTAACCAGCATTCAACAGTGTGTTTCTGGCAGGCCAGTTGTATCTTGGGACACTTGGGATGTAATAATTATTATTTTTGTTGTTGTTTTTGAGACAACAAGTTTCACTCTTGTTGCCCAGGCTGGAGTGTAATGGTGCAATCTTGGCTCACCACAACCTCCGCCTCCCAGGTTCAAGCGATTCTCCTGCCTCAGCCTCCCAAGTAGCTGGGATTACAGGCATGTACCACCATACCCAACTAATTTTTGTATTTTTAGTAGAGACGGGGTTTCACCATATTAATCAGGCTGGTCTCGAACTCCTGACCTCAGGTGATCCACCCGCCTCGGCCTCCCAAAGTGCTGGGATTACAGGCCTGAGCTACTGTGCCCAGCCAAGAATACTTTCTCTTAAACTTTGCTGTGCATCAAACACCCTCTCTCTTTTTTTTTTTTTCCATATGTCTTGCTTTAGGGAAGTTTTCTTTGGCTTTGGTTACTGTTCTGACTGACACCACTTAATTTTACTGCATTTAAAAGCAGAGTTTATTTGGTAGTAATGGAATTTTTTTTTCCATAAAAGCAGAAATTATAGAGGGTTATGTGCAGTATGCCCCCTATTTCAGTGTTGGTTGGGTTTATGCTTTGAAAATCTATCGTAGAATATTTCTGGAAAACATACTGAAAATTCAGAGGCAAATAATGAAGTCATTAAATGTGAGTGTGTAATTAATAGATTTTCTTCCTGATGACAAATTCTGCCAGCATGTGTTAACTATATTTCATACCTGATGGTAGGTTACATTATTTTATCCAAAGTTTGTAAATGCATGCAGGGATGACTTAAAACAGGTTTCTTGTTTATCCCCCTTTTTCAAGTACAGGTTCACTGACTTGTTTGTGGTACAGCCTGTACAGCTCACCGGGGCTTCTGTGGAAAGGGCACCGTGTTCTGAATAATTCAATCAATTATGTTCAGTGGGTACTAGGGAGTAGCATAAGGGTAGGAGATTCTAAGTTAATTAACTCTTTTATTTGTCACTATTCATAATCATTTCATTTTGGACAAGGTCTCAAAACGTATTGTATGATGGTAGATGAAAGATCACTATTGTCCTTGTGTTGCAGACTGGTAAAAAAACAACGATAACTAGGGATAGGTGAATGGCAAAGAGTAGCAGAGGTTGGTGTATGTAGGCATTATAGAAGGTGAGGTATGGCTTGTAAATATCAGCATATTTTTAATGCTCCAGCCTGAAAAGTCCATTGCTGCTGCTGCTATTATTATTGTTAATAGTTATTGGCCGGGCACAGTGGCTCACACCTGTAATCCCAGCACTTTGGGAGGCCGAGGCAGGTGGATCACAAGGTCAGGAGTTCAAGACCAGCCTGGCCAACATGGTGAAACCCTGTCTCTACTGAAAATACAAAAATTAGCCGGGCGTGGTGGCAGGCGCCTGTAATCCCAGCTACTTGGGAGGCTGAGACAGGAGACTTGCTTGAACTCGAGAGGTGGAGGTTGCAGTGAGCCAAGATCACAGCACTGTACTTCAGCCTGGGCGACAGCAAGACTCCGTCTCAGGGAAAAAATATATATATATATTTATCAAGTGCTAACTCTGTTCAAGGCACTTATCTACGTGCTCCATGTCTATTGTCTTAAAAGGTGGGTACTGTTATCCCTGTCTTTGAAGATGAGGAAATTGAGGCCCAGAAGTGAAGCAGAAAGACAAAAATATAAATTATTTTCCAAGTTCACACAGCATGTGGCAGAACATGGATCAGAACCCAGGGCACCTGCCTTCACAGTCATCTCTAGACCACTGTGGCATACGGTCCCTCTTTGGGCCATACCAGTAGCTGCTTGATGCCGTTTTACCAGTAGAAAAAATAATTTTGAAGTCTTCAAAGTTAGAAGCTTTGATTTCCAGTTCTGATGAGGAATTAAGGTATTTTTTTCCTCCTGAATTGTTTTGGTTCTCAGCAGTAGTAAAAACTTACTCAAAAGGCTGGGCTGGATGTTTAAAAGATATACGATAAACCCCTGTTTACTAGAAATAAAGGAGGTATGCTTAGCAAAGGATATGAACAGACACTTCTCAAAAGAAGACATTTATGTGGCCAACAAACATAGGAAAAAAAAGCTCATCATCACTGGTCATTAGAGAAATGCAAATCAAAACCACAGTGAGATACCATCTCATGTTAGTTAGAATGGTGATCATTAAAAAGTCAGGAAACAACAAATGCTGGAGAGAATGTGGAGAAATAGGAATGCTTTTACACTGTTGGTGGGAGTGTAAATTAGTTCAACCATTGTGGAAGACAGTGTGGCGATTCCTCAAGGATCTAGAACCGGAAACACCATTTGACCCAGCCATCCCATTACTGGTTATATACCCAAAGGATTATAAATCATTCTACTCTGAAGACACATGCACATGTATGTTTATTGTGGCACTGTTCATAATAGCAAAGACTTGGGACCAAACCAGATGCCCATCAATGATAACTGGAAAAAGAAAGTGTGGCACATATACACCATGGAATACTATGCAGCCATAAAAAAGGATGAGTTCATGTCCTGTGCAGGGACATGGATGAAGCTAGAAACCTTCATTCTCAGCAAACTAGCACAAGAACGGAAAACCAAACACCGCATGTTCTCACTCATAGGTGGGAACTGAACAATGAGAACATATGGACATGGGGAAGGGAACATCACACACTGGGGCCTGTTGGTGGGTGGGGGGCTAGGGGAGGGATAACATTAGGAGAAATACCTAATGTAGATGATGGGTTGATGGGTGCAGCAAACCAGCATGGCACGTGTATACCTGGGTAACAAATCTGCACGTTCTGCACGTGTATTCCAGAACTTAAAGTGTGTGTTCATATATGTGTGTGTGTGTATAAAGTATATATGTATGAAGTATATATATATATATATATGAAGTAGGAACAGTGGGGTTAATTAATGCCTATAACCACATCTTCAGAGGTACTGCCGGGGGGGAATATGTTTCAGGCTATAGTTGCTTCCAGTGTGTTGGGTGCGTGTATATTGTTTTCCATTTTAGCAGTAGAACAGTTGCTTAAAAATGGGAGAAGAGGAGGGGAAGGGAATAATCAAGTTCATATGAGAAACTATACATACATAGTCATCCCTCAGTATCCGTGGGGCATTGGTTCCAGGATCTCCCACAGATACCAAGATCTTCAAATGCTGAAGTCTCTGCTATAAAATGACGTAGTATCTGCATGTAACCTACTCACATCCTCCCATGTACTTCAAATCATCTGTAGATTACTAATGCAATGTAAATGCTATATAAATAGTTGTTATACTATACTGTTTAGTGAATAATGACAAGAAAAATCTATTTGTGTTCAGTATAGACACAGTTCTTTTTTCCAAATGATTTTATCCATGGTTTTTTGAATCCACAAATGCAGAGCCCATGGATACAGAGAAGTGGCTCTATATTGTAATCGCCCCATATAAATTTATCCTTATGCTTTTTATGAACTTTATGGAAATATACTTCACCTTTGATAAAATTTACATATTTTAAATGTCTAGCTTCATGAATTTTCACGAATGTATACAGTTATGTAACTATCACCCCAACCAGATATGGAACATGTCTATTACCCCAGAAAATTTCCTCATGTCCCTTGTCTATTCAACCATCTTATCCCTGTCCCAGGCAACCACGGATCTGATTTTCACTGCAGATGACTTTTTTATCTCTTCTGCACCTTCATATAAATGGAATAATGCAGCATGTCCTCCGATGTTTGCTTTCTTGTACTCAGTGTTCTTGAGATTCATCCATATTGTTGTGTGAATCAGTAGTTCGTTTCGAGCAGCATCTCCTTGTGTGAATATACAACAACAGTTTGCTTACCCATTCACTTTTTGATAAATATCTGGATTATTACTAGTTTGGAGCTATAGCAAATAAATCGTCTGTGAACATGTATTTATATAAATTTTTGTTAAATTGCTGCTGCACAAATTAAGAACATTCATGTACCATGTGGAAATATGCCTAGGAGTGGAATTGCAGGATTGTAGAGTGATGGGTGATTAACTTAACGAGAAACCGCCAAACCGTTTCCAAAGTGGTTTCACCATTTCACATTCCGACCATTGCTAATTTTATCTTAATTTATCAACATGGAATATCTTTTTTTAAAAATGCTTCTGTTGCTGTTTTAGACCCATTTTCAAAGATACTCAAGGCTCTCTCGATCTGGATGGGAGATTTTCTCCTCTGTATAAACAAGACAGTAGCAAGCTTTCAAGTGAAGACATTCTCAAGTTGCTCTCAGAATATAAGAAGTAAGTGTTTGGTGTTTCTGCAATAAATAAATATAATAGATGAATCCTCAGTTCTTTTAAATGATGAATGTGAGTCGTATATGGGAAAAGCAGAATGCTTAAAATTGTAAGTTTGGATGGAGGGGTAACCAGTGCATTCAGTAATCATAATTTTAACTCTAAAATATTATTATTTTATACCCAGGCCAGAAAAGACCAAACTGCAGATTATACCTGGGCAGCTAAACATCACAGTAGAATGCGTTCCTGTGGATTTATCAAGTAAGAACGTATTGCAAATAAACCTTAAGCATAATGTTTGACTGTCAGGTTGTTATCCTTTCAATATTTTTCTTGAGGTTTACATGGCATATGAGTTTCCCAGGGTTGCCATAACACAAAATGTTATTACAAATTGGGTGGCTTAAGACAACAAACATTTATTCTCTCACAGTTCCAGAGGCTAAAAGTCCAAAATGAAGGTGTTCACAGGGCCATACTCTCTCTGAATGCTCTAGGGAAGAGCCATTCCTTGCCTCTTCCTACCTTCCAATAACTCCCAGCTAACCTTGGCATCAGTTGGTTTGTGGCCACGTCACTCCAACTGCTCCTCTGTCGACGCATGACCTTCTTATAAGGACACCAGTCATTGGATTTAAGGCCCATCTAATCTCGTATGACCTCATCTTAACTAATTGCATCTACAAATATCCCATTTCTAAATAAAGTCACATTCTGAGGTTCCGGGTGGATATGAATTTTGAGTGGGGGTGGGGATGCTTTTCAACCCAGTATGCATGATGAATAGTTACAGATTAGGAAGTGAATTGAGTTGATTTTTATCAGATGCTGTTTCATATATATGAAGTTGTGAGTGTGTCTCAGTCAGGTTCTGTTGCCTTTTGCCTTGGGTAACTTTTACTTCTGTCATCAACTAAGAGATGAAAAAGGAGGATTTCTTTTCCTGTCTAAGGGCAAGAATCCAGGATCCCCGGAGAAAAATAGAAGACACAAAACACAATTTGCAAGAGATAAAATGAAGTAGCTAGTAAATATGGGAAAAATACTCAATCTTAGTAATAACAATGCCAGTAAGGCAAATTAAACAATATGCTTTTGCTCATCCATCAAATCTATTAAAATGTTTAGAGTGAAGCTACCTAATGCTGGCTAGGTTTTGGTCAGGTGTTATCACCTGTCATGAGGAGGAGTACAGTTTGGTAATAGATATCCATAGATGTTCATAAGTAGGGCATTCCAATTTTGAGAGTATATTTATGCATTGATTCACTGAATAACTATTGAGTAAACATTTATTGACTACTAGCTAGGTGCTTTAAACTTAGGGAGTTTAAAGTCTAGAAGGAGTGACAGATAGTATACAAGAAAACAAGTTGTATTAGTCCGTTTTTCACACTGCTATAAAGATACTACCCAGGCTGGGCGCAGTGGCTCACGCCTGTAATCCCAGCACTTTGGGAGGCCGAGACGGGCGGATCACGAGGTCAGGAGATCGAGACCATCCTGGCTAACACGGTGAAACCCCGTGTCTACTAAAAAATACAAAAAACTAGCCGGGCGAGGTGGCGGGCGCCTGTAGTCCCAGCTACTCAGGAGGCTGAGGCAGGAGAATGGCGTGAACCCGGGAGGCGGAGCTTGCAGTGAGCCGAGATCCGGCCACTGCACTCCAGCCTGGGCGACAGAGCGAGACTCCATCTCAAAAAAAGATACTACCCAAGACTGGGTAATTTATAAAGGAAAGGGGTTTAATTGACTCACAGTTCTGTATGGCTGGGGAGGCCTCAGGAAACTTACAATCATGGTAGCAGGAGAAGCAGGCACGTCTTTTGTGGTGTCAGGTGAGATAAATATTGAATGAAGGAGGAACTTCCAAACACTTATAAAACCATCAGATCTCATGAGAACTTACTATCACAAGAACAGCATGGGGGAAACCACCCCATGGTACAGTCACCTCCCACCAGGTCTCTCCCTCAACACCTGGGAATTACAATTGATGATGAGATTTGGGTGGAGACACAAAGCCTAACCATATCACAAGGGCAGCTGTAAAAAGGGTAGCCAGGGAACACCTCTCTTAAGCTCAGGAACTGAAGAGGGAGAAAGAGTGCCAGCATGTGGTGATTGGGACTGTACATTTGCAGACTGAGGGCATCACATACGTTGTAAATACCTTGAGGTGAGACCAAGCTGGGTTTGCATGAACAGAAGGGAATCTAGTATAGCTCTAGTGTAGTATGTGATAGGAACAATGGAGATAGGAGATAAAATAGGAAGCGTCAGGTCACGTAAGGAATTGTATTGACTGTGGTAATGCCTTAAAAAATTGAATTTTATCCTAAATGCAGTGAGAAGTCAGTAAAGGATAGTAAACAGAGGTGTGGCATCCACTTTATATTTTAAAACATCTAAGAGTACAATGGATTATATTTTTCCTAAAGAAGTAATTGAAATCTAGGCAGAAATGGATCCATAAAGATGTTCTTTGCAGCGTTACTTATATTGGAGGAAAATTGGAATCAATCAGAATCCAACACTGTCAGTGTGGTTAAGATAATGACGCCACACTGATACCATGAAACTTTGTTGCAGCCGTTAAAAGCAGTGTTTACAAAGAGCTCATGGAATGAGACATCAGATAAATGTCAAAAAATTAGGATAAAGATCTATACATAGAGTAGGATTTTCATATTACTATATAAAATATGCATAGAAAGAAGACTAAAAGAAAACATGCCAAAGTCTCAACAGTAGTTATCTCTGGGAAATGGAATGAGCAACTGTCCCTGTCTACCTTTACTCTCTACTTCCAGGTGCTCTGTTATAGGCATGTATCACTGTAATAATCAGAAAAGCAAATCCAACAAAAAATACAGCATCCTCAGGTCCAACTCTCCCTGGGACTTCCTTCTTCATCATTACTGCTCCGCAGTAACGACCAGCAGTGTTAGAGCCCCTTAAGTATATGAATGACCTTTACTACAGTGACAATTTCAATAACATATGCTGCTAAACTTCTCTGAGGCTTAGTATTTTTTCACGGTCAGGAGTATTGAGTTTATCATTGGTAACACATCGTAAGATCTGTAGTTTCAAAAGGCCTCCATTATTTCTTAGGTGAAAATTTGCACCTGCACCAAGTTAACTTTTTAAAAGTGACTTGCCATGAATTAATTGGAAGCATAAATTTACCGTTATTTCCCTGATACCAATAAAAATTTGCAGTGAAAGCTAAATTGCTGCCACAGGAGGGAAAATGAAATGGATTTCTTTGCAGAGTTTAAATTTGTCAAAATTATGATGTGTTATATTTGGCAAATCACTCGACATTGAGAACGAAATAGCACTCCACGTCTGGTATGAAGGGTTCCACTAAAATCAGCATCAGACTACTCGATCTTGTCCTTTTGGGTTCTTAAAGTTGTCGTGTGATTTTTTGGTCATTTACTAAGAGTTATATATTTTAAATCGCTCTTTGAGAATACAACTCATGTATATTTTTATACATGCAGGAATGTGTTAATGATTATTAAACTGAATGATCTTTGCCTGTTTTTTTTTCCCTACTATAGATTGTATTACTTCTTCATATGTTCCCTTGAAGCCTTTTGAAAAGAATTGTCAAAATATTACTGTGGAGGTTGAAGAGTTCGTTCCAGAAATGACAAAATATTGTTATCCATTTACTATTTACAAAAACCATCTGTATGTATATCCCTTGCAATTAAAATATGATAGCCAGAAAACATTTGCCAAGGTAACCGTGTAAACTATACATTTTTGGAGTATAAAATGTTATTTATAATCTGCTAATTGTGTGACTCATTTTGACTGATTAATCATTTTAGGCAAGGAACATTGCAGTCTGTGTGGAATTCCGGGATTCAGATGAAAGTGACGCTAGTGCTCTAAAGGTTTGTTTATGATATTGATAGGCGTATGTTTTCAGTAGAGATGGAGATTTTGGTAATCAGTAGTCTTATGCTCCAAGTTTAATTGTATCAACATCAAAAAGAAAATGTTCTAAAGTGACAAATGTAATACTTTCTTTTTTACTCTTACATATTAACTATAAGGCTTAGTTTAAATATTAATGCAGTAGGAGCATATATAGCTTTAAAAATACCAGGTTTTGGCTTTTGCTCCTTTTTGATTTTGCAATTGCTTCAATGCCCAATTGCAAGGTCGTTTTCTTATGACCTGATAGTTTATAATGGTACCATCAAGGGACTATAAACTCCTTTCTCCTTGAAACCTGAATAGGCTTTGAGCTGACAGAAGCGCAGCATGACTGCTTTGATCTGAGATAGGACTTCTACTCCATGACTGGCCAAATAGTGCCTCCAGTCTTGGATTGTGGTCTATGAAAAGCAGAATCTCAGTCTATCTGATACAGCAATCCTTAAATACCTGCCACACCACAGTGCCTTTATATTTTTACTCTTTATAACTGTAACCCGTCAATCGGGGACCTGAAAGAGAAGTCAGAACATCTAGCCAACAAGACGTGTTTATCTGGCTCCCCATTTCTCTTGCATGAGCCTAAATCAGACAGATGGATGCCGGGTCTTACACTCAAACCACCTAGGGAAACAGGCTGGAATGCTCCTGACTAAGTAATTGAATAATAGCCCCCACCTTTGAAAAGAGATTTTTTTTTTTTTAACAGAGAAACTTAAATTAAGGATTCACTGGCTCAAATTCTATATGTTTTGTCTGGTTCTCTGTTCAGTGGAGATGGGAACAACTGCTGTATTTCCTACTTGCAGTATCCTTTTGTAGACCCAGTGACTCTTAGGTTACTTCTCAGCAGTTCTCGCAAATTGCCTTCATAACCGTATTTAAGAAGAGTTGGATATTCACTCATATGGAGTTTCAATTTCATTTCTTGGCTGGCCTGGATTGCTCGCTCTAAAGTAACAGAGTGAGGCAATTAGTGCGTTGGCATGCTGACTCCATATTCATCCTTGAGCCTATTAGGCCTATAGAAGTGAAAAACTCCCACTAGAAATGAAATTGGATCTTTCCATGGAACCATAGAAAGCCTTACATTTATTTTATTGGTATAACAGAAAGCCAGTGATATTTTAAAATGTGGCTCATAAAGTGCCACATTTAAAAATGTGAGAGAACAGCAAGCTTGTCTGTAGCTTAATACACATTCAATTTTTTAATTCCTTTAGGCCAGGAATGTGTCTGCTAGAACTTTTTAAACATGCTTCACCTTGCCCACTGCACAAAGAGCATTTAACAAATGTTGCCAACTGGTTGATGGGGAGCCTCTCATATTAAGAAATGCAAATAGCATAAGAGAAGTAAGCTTTACAGGCCTCGTTTGAGGCAAGCGTTTCCCTTCCAAATGACTAGGCCTGTTCAGCTCCTTACTAACAAGTAGTTTGAGATTGTGTTTCTTTGATGGCTGGAAATTCAGAAGCATCCGTACAGCCAAGTTACATGGTGTCCGATTTGGTGTCTGGAATGACGGTGTAAATGATTGGGAATTTACAGGCTCATGGTGACTGCCAGGTGGGCTTGGCCGTGGCCGTGTACTGACAGATGCCTCTAACTATATGTGGTTCCATGGCATCACATTTACAGACCTGCATTTGGAGTGGTGACTCTGTTTCCTTCTTTTGCAGTGTATTTATGGAAAACCTGCAGGGTCTGTTTTTACCGCAAATGCTTATGCTGTTGTCTCGCATCACAATCAAAATCCAGAGTTCTATGATGAGGTAAAAATATATTATCCTGACATTTTTAAAATGCAGTGGCTGGAATTCTTTTTCTCTTTGAATCATTTTCATCATTTTACCTGCACTTTCAATCCCTGAGTGTTTTGTTCCATGAAAACAGAAAATATTACAACAAAACAGAGTGCTACTGGCCTGCTTGGTGCCTTTTGATGGTAGTAGAAGATTTACCCCCCAATTTAAGGGGCTCTTCGACTTGAGGTAACAATGCAGGAGACAAACACGAGAGTGGAGCTAGGGTTCTAGCCCTCCTAGCTTTGACAGTGCGGGCTCTATAACATCAAGTCACTTCCCCCTCCAGAGTCTCCATTTCCTCAGCTTTAAAATGAGAAATTCAGAAGAGGTTTTCAGAATGCCTTTCTAGCTCTTTCCCCTTACGGTTTTACATAGTAGGGTGCAGTCTTTCTGTAACTGAAATACTAGGAGAGACAGTGATACAGCTGGGCCACCAGAATCCCACTGGCTGGCCTGCATGCTTCGGTGCAAAGCAGAAAAAGGGGTATGGTTGGGTCTCTGAGTATCTGTGCTTCCTCCTGACTCAGCCTCTCAAATTGTGTCTCTGCCTTTGAAACCCTGTCTCTGCCCCTCTTTCCTTCTTCCTACTTCTCCACGTCTACGTCTCTGTGTGCTTCCCAGCGTGTCTCTTAGTATCTCTGTCACAGCCACTTCTGGTCTGTATGTATCTGGCATATCCAAATCTGTAGTCTCCTTTTGATTCCTATATGTCTCTATGGAACCTGGATGGGCATCCCAGCCCAGATGCTCTACTGTCCCTGCTCCTCAGTCCACGTGGCTCCATTCTTGGCTTGGTCTGAAACCATCCCCCCCGCTGTGGTGATTTTGCCATGTCCACCTGCTGTTGTATGGAAGCCTTATATCACAGCCTTAGACCTTGCTCACTTTCTTTCAATCCAGTGTCCCTAGTTTCATGGGGGACGGGGAGGGGATAGTATTGCCTTGTATTTTTGCCACCAAGGGAGGGAGTATGCCCATATTTATGTGCAGCAGAGCATTACATGCCCAGATGGTCTGGATGCTGTGAATAGGCATGTTCTGTAGTGAAGTATACCTAAAACAGACATTAGTTATAACATCAAAACCATGCCTTGTATGAATGATAATTGGACCAGATGTCCATCACCAAGTTGTTAAATATGTGTACCAACATCAGTCACTACAAAAAACTTGACCATGTAGTAAGTAACCCACATTATTTTTAGGATGCCTAAAATGAACATGCTTTTCAATCATTCACTGTATATTGACTGAGAGAGACAGAGAGTATTTGCATGTGTACCTTGGTGGGTACGTGCATGTGCATCAAATCATTTAAATCTGTAATTTCTCTCTTACATACTTTCAGGAGGCATTACAAACATTCAGTTGGGATCTGATTAGAAAATTACTTGCTATGCTTTATTACAACCATTAATTTTTTACTAAATGTATATGTCATGGCTGATAATTTTCATCTTTAAGAGCAAAGTTGTGTTTTTCTTCTAGAGAAATTTCTATAAACTATAATTTGTGGATACCATAAGACCATAGTTACTTTTTGCATATTTATTTGTAATGGCTTAATTTTTTCATGCAAAAGAGAACAACAACTTGGAAAAAAAGTAGCCTTTCAAATTCAGTGTACATTTTAAATGGGTTGCATTCATTGATGCAGATTGAGTTGCATAGTATCCCTGGGCTGTGAGGATGTGGTTTTGACTTAGTGTTTTAGAAAATTATGCTGCAAAATTGAATCCAGGAGAATCCATTGTACTCTCCAGCAAAAGTAATAAATCAACTCTCACAACTCAGAATATTGCTGTCAAACTGAAACTGACCAGAAAAGCATTTGGAATATATTTAAATGATACTATTTGGCCACTTGGCCAGTCCTTTAGGAAGTATTTTTGGAGCAGTATGATGAAACTGAACTAAATGTCTGATAGTTTCAGCTTGAGAAAACAAAGTGCCATGTGTAATTTTGCTTTCATTTCAGATTAAAATTGAGCTTCCCATTCACCTACATCAAAAACATCATTTGCTTTTCACTTTTTATCATGTAAGTTGTGAAATTAACACAAAGGGGACAACCAAAAAGCAGGACACAGTTGAAACTCCAGGTATGTGTACTCTTTAAATGCCTCTCTCCTACAGTTATTTGAAATGGAATTGTCCAGGATATAATCTCTTTTCATCATGCTATAGACCACTTCTTCCCTTGACCAAAAACCACTGTATTCATTCATTTTCATGCTGCTGATAAAGACGTACCCGAGACTGGGAAGAAAAAGAGGTTTAATTGAACCTTACGCTTCCACATGGCTGAGGAGGCCTCAGAATCATGGCAAGAGGTGAAAGGCACTTCTTGGCAGCAGCAAGAGAAAAATGAGGAAGAAGCTAAAGCAGAAACCCTTGATAAACCCATCAGATCTCATGAGACTTATTCATTATCACGAGAATAGCACGGGAAAGACTGGCGCCCATGATTCAATTACCTCCCGCTGGGTCCCTCCCACAACACTTGAGAACTCTGGGAGATACAATTCACATTGAGATTTGGGTTGGGACACAGCCAAACCATATCAAGCACATTTCTAATTTTAAATGCTCATTGGTAAAATGCATATTATATGTTCATTTTAGTATCATTGTCCATATGCTTGCCAGTGTGCTTAGACTACTATAAGCAACATAAAGTAATATTGCTATTCTCAAAAAGAAACACATATTGCGATATAGTATTTTTGTTATTTCTTTTATGTAGAATTGCCCAGCAACCAGAATTTTCCAGTTCTGCTCACTGAGGAAGAGGGAAGTGAGCCCAGACCCAGGGACATCTGTGAGCCAGAGGGAGGTGGGGGGTTGACTAGTTCTAATGAGAAGATAACTGATTTAACAAACTTGAATAAGCTTCAGTAGTGAAGCTCTCGTCATGGGCCCATTCAGCAAGGCTTTAGGTAAACCAGTGGGTAGCATCCTTAGCAGAAATAGAAGGCCTTGTGAACATAGCTTGTATCACAAGCACTTTATGAACATCAGCATGTCCTAAGATTCGGATCCCAGCTAGTCTGTATTATTCATTGATTCATTCAGCAAATATTTCTGCATACAGGTTGAGCATCCCAGATCCCCAAGTCCAAAATTCTCCAAAATTGGAAACTTTTTGAGCACCGGCAAGATCTTCAAAGGAAATGCTCATTGGAACATTTCATATTCTGAATTTTTGGATTTGAGATACTCAACTGGTATAATGCAAATATTCCAAAATCTGAAAAAATCAGAAATTTGAAATACTTCTGTTCCTAAAAGTTTCAGATAAGGCATACTCAAACTGTATTATGTACAAGATACTGTAGTAGGCACTTTGGAGAATATAGTGGAGAATCAAACACAGATCTCAGCTTCAGTGAGGATATGATCTAGTAAGGGAAATGAGTCCTGCGTAAACAATTATAATACAAGATAGAAAGTGGTGTTTAAGAAAGTAGTGCAACGTGAACTCAGAAGAGCGAGTTATTCAGCTGGTGGAGGGACGAGTGGCTGAGAATCAGAGAAGGCTTGTAGGAGATGGTGTTTGAGTGAGGCCTTAAAGGGTTGGGTGGGGTTCAATAATGCAAGTTATTGAAGAGCGAATTATTCAGCTGGTGGAGGGACGAGTGGCTGAGAATCAGAGAAGGCTTCTAGGAGATGGTGTTTGAGTGAGGCCTTAAAGGGTTGGGTGGGGTTCAATAATGCAACGATGGCAGGAATGTAGGGGATTATGAGGTGAAGGAGCAGCTTGTACAGAGGCAGAGTATCAAGGAGCATGGACAGGAAACCACAAGTAGTTCACTAAGCCTGGAGCACAGGGTGCTAGGAGGGGGATCATAGGATGTCAGGTTGAACAGGAGGCATCAGATTTTGGAAAGCCTTGAATACCAGGCTATAGATTTGATTTTATTCCATCACCACAATGGAATTATTGGAGAGTTTTAAACATTAGAGCTGTTTTTCAGGAAAACCAATCAGGCAGCAGTATAATGGGCAAGGCAAGTAGGAGCAGGAAGAGGAAGAAAGGAAAACCAGTTAGAGGGTTATTTCAAAGGTCCAGGTAAGGAAGAGGCCGCACTATGGCAGTAGTGGGGTGGGTGCGGGGTGGGCAGAGAGAAAGGGAAGTGCAGAAGAAGAACATATTGGACCTGGTAAGTGATTGGCTATTAGAGAGATGATTTAGTTAGCAATGAAGTTTCAAAACTGGGTGGTTGGAAAGAAGGCATTGCCAGTAACAAAACTGTGGGTAGGGATGGCAGGTTTGGGACAACATCAGTTGAGTTTTAGGTGCTAGTGAGACATTGGAGTGATACCTAGCAGGCAGTAGAACTGAAAATGAGGGAGTTCCCTTTGCAGGTAGTGTGGATCTGTTCTTCATCCCCATAGAAATTGCAGTTAGTTCAGGGTAGGGGCTTTGAGGATTGAGAAGAAAACTAGCAGAATGATAAGAACCCATGACCATGTGTACATCCTGAAAGCTAAATTACCGATTCGTTATCCAAATCCTAGACAGAGGTGGACAAGATGCTCAGTGGAGCATGAAATGGTTATTCTGTGAGCCACTCATCACTTTGAACTGTCCATTCTTTAAGTGACTTCCCACCTTTGAGCCAGATGGTGTGCTTGACATTGTGCCTTTACAGCTTCCAAGTGCTCTCTATGAGTTTTGAATAGGGGACATGCTTGGTTGTGCTCTGATTCATTTACAGTACAAAAATGTTGCCTAAGCAGTCCCACAGAGACAAAGTAGACTATCAGTTGCCAGGGTCTGGGAGAAGAGGGAAATGGGGAGTGACTTCTAAGGGCTATGGGATTTATTTTGGGGGTGATGAAAATTTCTGGAATTAAGTGGTGGTCATGGAGATACAACTTCGCAAATATACTAAAAACCACTATATGTACACTTTAAATAAATGAATTGTATGGTATATCTGAATGTGAGGTCTCAATAAAAATTTCTGTTTTAAAATGTTGCATAAGAACAAGAAATAGATTTTCCTTTCATTTTCCTATTTTCAGGGCTGGAAATCTTTTCTCATTCATCAAATTTTTAGTTTAACTACTTTGACAGAGTCATTTCTAATGGTTCTTCTGCTCAGGTTACTTTCCTCTGCCTTTTATAAAAGAAAAGGTCTGGGTAAACCATTTGTGTAGTTGAACTAGTAAAGATGCCCATCAGGCACATTTCGGGGTCTGAGAAAGCCATTTAGTCTACTTAAAGAAGCAATGTTTTAGTCTCCTTTTAAGAATTAAAGCATTTGCCAAATTAAACACATAAATGAAAACATTCTAACCAGATTTGTGTTGACTTCTGTGTTCACAGAATCTCACACACACACACACACACACACACACACACACACAGTCACACAAAGAATTTTAAAGAATCAGAAAGCAGTGGCTTTAAAAAATGTTCTCCAGCCAATACCCTCTGTCACATGCCAAAACTCAGTCCAGAGCAAGCTTTTTTACAGCTGAGTTATAAACACTTGAATCCCAGAGTAATCTCTATAATGGAAATACTGACACCACTCAACTTGAGCAACACAGATGGCTCTGGCTTTTTTAGCTAGAACATGATGAGTTTTCTAATTGAAAGCCAAAAAGGCTCTTTTGGGGAGAACTGTTAAGAAATGTAGAGATTGGGGAAAATCTCTTGATAGATTCAAGTCTCTTGATAGATTCAAGTCATAAACACTATTCCCTGGCTGCATTCTCCTACCTCCACCTACACCTCTTCCTTCTGTAATCAGGAAAACTCTGCCTAACTAAATGATTTATGCCTACTGCCTTGTGTAAATATGGAGTGTAACCGTGACTTTGTGACCTTCATTTTTCAGTTCCTTACCCTAGGGTTGCCATAAGAAATTCTGGAACATGTGATTGTTATCTGAAATAGTCTCAGCCATGAGACTCTGTACTCTTAGTGTAAGAATGGATGAGAACTATCTGAGCCTTTTAAAAATAAATCTACCAAAAATATTTCCCAAAGCATAAAGACAATGATATTGATGCACTTATAAAGTTTTAAAGTGTTTTCATGTAATCTCACTTTGGTTTCTCAATAATTCTTGTAGATGAAAAGATCAAAAAGATTCTTGTGGTGTTATTCCCGTTTTTATAGTCAAGGAAATAGAGTACATAACTTGTTAGTGGTCAGGCTGGGATTGAGAGTTCATCCAAACCCATGGTTCCTTCCCCAGTACTCAGTTGCCCAGCACCTGAACTCCCACACATAGATCCCTGGAGACATCACCACCCTGCCCTGCCCCCTACTGATTGCATTTGTTATTTCCTTTCTCACGGTTGGTTATTATCTTGGCAGTTGGGTTTGCCTGGGTACCTTTGCTGAAAGATGGTAGAATCATCACATTTGAGCAGCAGCTGCCAGTTTCCGCCAATCTTCCCCCAGGCTACTTGAATCTGAATGATGCGGAATCAAGAAGGGTAGGAAAATACTGCATTTGTTGAAGTAATCATGATTAAATGTGCAAAAAATAGAATTCTGTTGGTCTCGATTGTTTAATACAATGTTACTCAAAGTGAGGTCTGAGGGCCGGTGTGGGTCCACAACAAAAATAAACATGAAATGTGCATGTTTAGAATTTGTAGCAGTTTGACAAAGTAATTTTATGTCTGTTGATTTTAATAACAATTTTTTAGTGGGGCTCAGATTTTGTGCATAATATTAAAAAATATTTAAGTAATTCATTTTACTGTAATTTATGAAAATATCAGTCTGCAAAGGATTGGAAATTTAAAATGATTTATGATATATTTATTCTAAAGGTAGGGTATTTTCTCCAATAATCTCTTGGTATGAAATTAATACATTCATTTCTGAAAAAATGTTTAAATGCATAAAGATATTATATGTTGTTCATCTATCCATTGTTATGTTACAGAAACTCAATTTTCTGTTCACAGCAATGTAACGTGGATATTAAATGGGTAGATGGTGCAAAGCCTTTGCTGAAGATTAAAAGCCACTTAGAATCTACCATTTACACTCAAGTAAGTTGCGTCGTTTGAATTTTGTCAATTTTTATACTTGAGTTTGTTTGATTAAAATAGACCACATTTGATTCCTACAGCCTTAGAGAAGATGTGACCTGCAAGATTTTCTCATTAATAATAACATCTGGCCAGGTGCAGTGGCTCATGCCTATAATCCCAGTACTTTGGGAGGCTAAGGCAGGAGGATTGCTTGAGCTCAGTTCAAAGCTGCAGTGAACTGTGATTCCGCCACTGCACTCCTGCCTGGAAGATAGAGTAAGACCCTGTCTCTTTAAAAAAAAAAAAAAAGTCATTCTATCTCAAATATTACAGTTCTCTCAAATTACACTATCTTTTTATTCTCATTAACTGATTTGAGCCTCATTGAACTCTGAAAGGAATGTGAAAGCCATCATCTCCATTTTATAGGTGAGGAAACTGAGGCTCAGGCAGGTTAGGTGACTTACCCAAGGTCACAGAGTAGTAGTCAGGGGAATCAGGTCAAAACACACATTTCATTATTCTAGTTCCTGATGTAGTCCATGCTGTCTACAAAATCAGTATATATGGATTCCACATAGGACAGTTGGACTCCCTTGCCAGTGAAGTGCCATGGCAAATTTGGGTATTGAATGCCTGAGACTATTGTTCTGCTAACTTCCTGCTGCTATCTTTTCTTTATCAGTTCAGATCTTTATTATTTATTTATCTGTATATTTTTCAGTTCAGACCTTTATTTCTGCTTATTTCATTAAAATGGAGAAGCAGCCCAACTTCATAGAACACACTAGTCAAAGTCGGAATCAAATGAATGTTTAGCTAGTTGGACATAAATGGTGGCCTACCGGCCGGGCGCGGTGGCTCACACCTATAATCCCAGCACTATGGGAGGCCGAGACGGGCGGATCATGAGGTCAGGAGATCGAGACCATCTTGGCTAACACAGTGAAACCCCGTCTCTACTAAAAATATAAAAAAAAAAAATTAGCCGGCCGTGGTGGCAGGTGCCTGTAGTCCCAGCTACTCGGGAGGCTGAGTCAGGAGAATGGCGTGAACCCGGGAGGCGGAGCTTGCAGTGAGCTGAGATCGCGCCACTGCACTCCAGCCTGGGCGACAGAGCGAGACTCCATCTCAAAAAAAAAAAATAAATAATAAAATGGTGGCCTACCCCATGTGCTTATGTACATGCCAGATTTACCTGGTTTTGCTGCTTTGTGTGATGGTCAAGAGCTGCTGAGCCCGGGCATTAAAATACCGGATAAGTAGGTCTGCAAGATACAGCAGGAGGGAAAGGTAGAGAGCTTGCATTTGAGGATAATGAATCAAATTTCATATGGCTGTTTCCATCTGTGTTCCAGGATCTGCATGTGCACAAATTCTTCCATCATTGCCAGCTGATTCAGTCAGGCTCGAAAGAAGTTCCAGGGGAGCTCATTAAATATTTAAAGGTAAATGAACAGCAGCTTTCTGCGAAAGGTTTGTTTTTCTTATCTTTCTGTTGCCACATTTTGGTGTGGGGAAAAAAAAGCAAACAGACAGTTTAAAATATTTTTGGCTGTATTTCCTCAAGAGAATACTTTCTATTATGTATTTTTCCATCATGTGGCTGTTTAGAACCAGACAGCAGAGTGGCGACATTAGGAAGAAAATGTAATAGCAACAGCGCAGCATCATATTTTTGAAACTCTCATGAAAATGTTTATTTCAGGTCCATAAATTGATTTTTCAGGGCCTTTGTCTTCCTGCTGACTGCCCAATAAAGGTGGAGGATGCTGTGGGGGAAAGGGCCAGAGGAATGGAATCACTTTGGCTTGGAATGAAATGTGAAATGGTTCTTGTGTCCACGGGTGATAGACTAAGAAAGGGGCTGGCTAACGAAAGACACATATTTTATGCATGTTGGAATATTGTGTCTTACCACATGTATAGAGAACCTAACACGTGGTTTTTTGCCTGTGTGCTAGGACTACAGTGCATGTCATAATTTGCCTGACAGTGGCTCTCTTCTTTTAATTGTTCCTTTAATAAGATAGCTATAGCAAGTCTGAGGAAATTTTATTTTAAATCACACATCTTTAGGATTTACCTTTGGACATATGCTGTTACTTAATGATATACTCAGGAACAAAAATGTTCATTTCTTTCAGAGAGGTCATATGAGATGAGATCAAATATATGGGTTCTGGAATAATAAACTGAGCTTGTATCCCACATGTCACTTACTAGCTCTGTAACCGACCATGACCAAGTTACTTCTTTGAGCCTTTGTTTCTTCATATGTCATGTGGGGATAACAATAGTGCCCATCTTGTAGGATGGTTGTGAGACTTAAATTAGATAATGGGGCTGGGCATGGTGCCTCACACCTGTAATCCCAGCACTTTGGGAGGCCGAGGCAGGGAGATTGCTTGAGCTCAGGAGTTCAAGACCAGCCTGGCCATCATGGTGAAACCCCGTGTCTGCTAAGAATACAAAAATCAGCCAGACGTGGTGGCAGGTACCTGTAATCCCAGCTACTCAGGAGGCTGAGGCAGGAGAATCGCTTGAACCTGAGAAGGCCGGCGGAGGTTGCAGTGAGCTGAGGTCGCGCCAGCCTGGGTGACGGAGCGAGATTCTGCTTTTTTGTTTGTTTGTTTGTTTGTTTAAAAAAAAAAAAAAGATTAGAGCATCTGCCAGATAGTAATCATTCATGCCACACTTATTCCTTTAGTGCTTCCTATGGGCCAGGCATCATTTTAAGCATTGGAAATTTAAGTGAAGAAAACAAATAATATCCCTATTGTCAAAGAGCTTACTTGTTGAGACAGACAGTAAACACATAAGTGAATAAATATATACGTCATCTCATATGGTAATAACTGTTATAAAGAAAACCAGCACAATGAAGGGGAGCAGAGATTTACAAGGGGTCCCTGTTTTAAAGTGGCCAGAGAAAATCTCTCTAGTAAAGGCACATTTGAACAGAGACCTAAAGGAAATGAGTGCCAGCCATGTGGATATCTCGGGGAGAGCTGGGAACAGAAAGTACAAAGGCCCCCAGGAGCTTGGCTTGATGTGTTCGGGGAACAGCAAGAATCCCAGTGTGGCTGGGACACAGAGTGATAGGACATTACCTTGGGGAGGTTGCTGGGAGCTTGTCAAGTAAGGCCTCATAAGCCATGGCGAGGAGTTTGAATTCACTCTGAGTGAGATAGGAAGCCTTATGGAGCTTTGGACAGAGGTGTGACATGATGTGACTTTGGTTTTTAAGGTGTCATTCTGCTTACCATATAGAAAACACACTGTTGGAAGAGTAGAAGGGAGACAGTCAGTAAGTGGTGGCTTTATGGCTATATGTTCTTAACCATCATTAAGAAGTATTATAGGCCAGGTACAATGGCTCATGCCTGTAATCCCAGCACCTTGGGAGGCCCAGGCAGGCAGGTTGCTTGAACCCAGGAGTTCGAGACCAGCCTAATCAACATGGTGAAACCCATCTCTACAAAAAAATACAAAAATTAGCCAGGCATAGTGGCACATGTCTGTAATCCCAGCTACTTGGGAGGCTGACGTGGGAGGATGTTTGAGCCTGGGAGGTTGAGTCCCCAGTAAGCTGTGATCATGCCACTGCACTCCAGCCTGGGCCACAGAGCAAGACCCTGTCTCAAAAAAAAAAAAAAAAAAAAGGTATGATAATCATCTAACTTTTAAATCTTTTCCTCAGGTAAATGTCTAGTACCTCAATATGTATGAATGCTTTGTTAATGCTTGTTCTTCACATGGGAAAGTTTTATAAAAGTTTTGATCAAGTGGAATGGAAAAGAACATCATTTTCATATATACGGGTATTCTTAAAATGGAAAAGCGCTCGTATTTGTTTTTTTGAAGATGTGAAATTTCTGATATTTATGTGACCTACACTCTCCCTCTAGTGGCAGTCAATGAAATACCTTGTGATTTCAGAAATAGCCAAGCTCCTCTATATAACCTTAGTGCGGAAAAGGATTCTCAAGATTTTTTTTCTTCTTTCTTTCTTTTTTTGAGACAGAGTCTCGCTCTGTCGCCCAGGCTGGAATGCAGTGGTGCAATCTCAGCTCACTGCAACCTCCGCCTCCTGGGTTAAAGTGATTCTCCTGCCTCAGCCTCCTGAGTAGCTGGGACTATAGGTGCCCGCCACCATGCCCAGCTAATTTTTTTTTTTTTTGTATTTTTGGTAGAGATGGGGTTTCGCCATGTTGGCCAGGCTGGTCTTGAACTCCTCACCTCAGGTAATCTGCCCATCTGGGCCTCCTAAAGTGCTGGCATTACAGGTGTGAGCAACCACGTCCAGTCAAGGCTTTTTTTTGTTTTTTTTTTTAACAGATGAGGAAGCTGGGGCCCAAGTAAAGGTGACTTGCCTATAGTCATTCAACTGGTTAGTAGCAGAACTGGGGTGAGACTATGACGAGTCCCATGTTCTTTCTACTACACCTTGCTATCTGTTGTTCCTATAAATGACATTGTTTCAAGAATTCATTTACCATCCACTTTTTGAGCTCTTCTTATATATTTAGTATTTTCCTAGTTCTTTGAGGCTTACAGAGAAGAATAATTTAGGGTTATTGTCCATAGGGGAACTTATAGTCTAACTGAAGAGACAGGACACACATAAGTTAAATGACAGTCTGTCAATAATACAATTAATAGTTCAAAGCAATATATGATGAAATGTCCAGTATGTGATACGGTGTACAAGTGCTGAGGGTTTGGTGAACTGAGGAACTACTGTAGACTAGAGGGCTCCTGTCTTTTTTTGGGGGGAAGGGGAAGACAGAGTCTCACTCTGTTGCCCAGGCTGGAGTGCAATGGTGCAAACTCAGCTCACTGCAACCTCTGCCTCCCGGGTTCAAGCTGTTCTCCTGCCTCAGCCTCCCGAGTAGCTGGGACTACAGACATGCACCACCATACCTGGCTAATTTTTGTATTTTTAGTGGAGACGGGGTTTCACCATGTTGGCCAGGCTGGTCTCGAACTCCTGAGCTCAAGTAATCCGCCTACCTCAGCCTCCCGAAGTGCTGGGATTGCAGGCCCGGCCTAGTTTATTATTTTATTCATTTATTCAGTAAGTCACCAAATATTTATTGATCGTGTAGTATGGGCCACACATTGTTCTGGATGCTATGAATTGAATGGGGAACAGTTTAGGCAGCATACCTTTTCCAGTTGTGGTAGAGAGACTATAAGCGAGTGCCATGAAGAAAAGAGCAGGTTAATGGGATCCAACATGACCGGAAGTACACTGTACATAGCGTTGTCAGGGAAGGCCTACTGGGGGAAATGGCATTTCAAGCTGAAAGGATGAGAGGAAGACAACCTTAGGGGGTAAAGCCATGTAAACACCTTACATCAGCATGTTTGAAGGACAGAAAAATAAAAGAAAAGACCATGTAGCTATAGTACAGTGTGCATTGTTGGGGGAGGATGGCAAGTGATGGGTTTGGAGGGACAGGCAGGGTATGTCGTAGGCATGGAAGCTTATGACAGCTCTTTGTTCGCAGTAGTTTGTTTTGCTTTGTTTTTAACAACAGAAAGATGGCAATGTCTAATTTGCATTTCAAAAAGAACACTCTGGCTGTCATGTTGAGAATAAACTACAGAGGACCGCTACTGGTAGCAGGGAATGCCCATCTCTCTTTTCTACCTGGCACTATTCTATTTATCATTCACCCTTTCCCATCTCTAAGGCCTTACCAGACATTCCCTACCCACTTGCACACTCAGTTGCACACTCAGTGGCTTCTTTGTGAATTTTGTATATCCCATGATCATGGTATTTACTGTTGATATTGCAGTTATTTAGTTCCATGTCTTTATCCCCTGTACACTGCAAACAACTTGATGGTAGAAACCATGGCCTTTATTTGTTTGGGTTTACTTTTGTTTCTGGTGTGCTTGGCTATCGGGAGTTCATTTGTTTTCCCTTTGTCGAATGAGAAAATGAATGGTTTCCCTGAAGTGGTGATTTGTACTTGCCTTGAAAGAGTGGCCAGGATTTGGCTAAAAACTATGAACAGACACAAAGGTAGGAAAGTAAATGATATATTCAAGAACAGTGAAGAAACCGGAGATACCAGTTTGGCCTTGTAGAGAACAGTGATGATTGTTTAGGCTGAAAATGCCAGTTAGGTCTGAAATAACTTGGTCTTAATACTCTAGGCCAGGATTTCTCAATCTCGGCACTATTGACATTTTGGGGTAGAATAATTCGTTGTCCATGAGGGTCTGTGTGTGCGTTATAGGATATTTAGCAGCATTGCTGGCCTCTGACCACTAGATGTCAGTATCACCCCCTGGTTGTGACCACCAAAACCGTTTCCAGACATTGCCAAATCTGTTGGGGACAAAATGGCCCCTGGTTGAGAACCACTGTCATAGGCTATGGGGAGACATCGAAAAAGTCTTGGCAGGAGGTGGTCTAATGTAACGAGTATTTGAGGAAGATTAATTTAGAAATGAGAGTTGGATGTATTGAGAGTAAAGAGAAATGGTACAGAGACCTGCTAAAGAGAAAATGATTTATACTATTTTGGTTATCGATTAGAAGGTCTTGAAGACAGATTGTGGCAAGAGTCAGGGAATCTGGGAAAGAGAACTTATGAGTTTTTTAAGTACAGAGACTTGATTTATCCACCTCTCTATTTCACCTAGCACTACACATTGAATTGATATAGAAAGATGCTCAGCGAGGTTTGTTTCCTTTTTTTGGTTGACTGGTTGAGTGAGTGAATGTGGAGAGAAGGGAAGAAAGAAGAAAGAAATTGAACAACTTTCACTATTTGTATAATTTCTCTGTATATATGATCACGTTTCTTCTTTTTGATGTTCGTAGCGCACTTATCATTGGAGACAGAGTGTTAGCACTTTGAAGGAAATGTATTATAAGATTCTTAGACTGTAAAAGTGCTTCCGTTTTGTAGTGGTAATGGTGTACAGCCAATTACATATAGAACCACTCTTTATTGAATTCCACTTAACTTGTCACCAGATTAACTGATGCCCACCTTCCCCTGCAAAAGATACAGAATGCCTGGGGGTTAGTAGATGCATCTCTAGTATCATCTCCACACATGTCTGTTCCTCCCCACTGCCCCAGGCAATTGAGTGTTGGTTTACCAGGAGTCAGTTGTCAATTTTCCAAAAACTGTTTATCCAAATTATACTTATTACCTTTAGTGTTTAACATGAAATAAAATCTGAGTAGCAAATAGAGGTGTGGATTAATTAACAAAAAGCCCCCTATCCCATGGAAAGCTCACTTTTAATTGAACTTATACGCTAGTCAATGTATTTCTCATTACTTAATTTTTTTGTTGTTTCACATGTGCAAATTTTATCATATTTCTGTTTGTTTTCATAACTAATAATGACTTAATTTTAGTGTTTGCATGCCATGGAGATCCAAGTCATGATACAGTTTCTGCCTGTAATTCTTATGCAACTCTTCCGAGTTCTCACAAATATGACTCATGAAGATGACGTTCCTATCAACTGCACCATGTGAGTTTCGGTGTTATAATACCAAGATGCTGTTTGAAATCTTTCTTATCTTTTAATAGAAGTATTCATTACTAGAAACTTCCCTCTTAGAACTGCTGTTGCTGCATTCCATAGGTTTTGGTATGTTGTGTTTTCATTGTCATTTGTCTCAAGATATTATACATTTTCCCTTTTCTTTTTTGACTCAGGAACATGTTTAATTTCCACCTATTTTGAATTTTCCACGGTTTCTCCTGTGATTGATTTCTAGTTTCATTCCATTGTGGTTGGAAACAACATTTGATATGATTTCAGTCTTCTTAAAATTCTTAACGCTTGGTGTGTAAAATTCTTAACGCTTGGTGTGTGGCCTAACATATATGGTCTAGCCTAGAGACGATTCTGTGTGTTCATGAAAAGAATGGATATTCTGTTGCTGTTGGATGGAATGTTCTGTATATGTCTGTTAGGTCTATTTGGTCTAAGTGTAGTTCAAGTCCAATATTTCCTTATTACTTTTCTGTCTGGTTGATCTGTCCATTGTTGAAAGTGGGATATTGAAGTCCTCTATTTTTATATTGCAATATATTTCTCCTTTCATGTTCATTAATATTTGCTTTATGTATTTAAAAAGATAAATATCTAAGTTCCAATTGAACTTTCTCCAATTATGTAAATGTTCTACACTTGTGTTGTTCAGTATAGCAGCCACCAGCCACATGTGGCTATTGAGCACTTCAGCTGGGGCTGGTTCAGCTGAGAAACAGAATTTTTTTTTTTTTTTTTTTGAGATGGAATTTCGCTCTTGTTGCCCCAGCTGTAGTACAATGGAGCAATCTCGGCTCACTGCAGCCTTTGCCTCCTGGGTTCAAGCGATTCTTCTGCCTCAGCTTCCCGAGTAGCTGGAATTACAGGCGCCCGCCACCATGCCCAGCTAATTTTGTATTTTTAGTAGAGATGGGGGTTTCACCGTGTTGGCCAGGCTGGTCTCAAACTCCTGATCTCAGGCGATCCACCCGCCTTGGCCTCCCAAAGTGCTGGGATTACAGGTGTGAGCCACTGCGCCCTGCAGGAACCGAATTTTTAATTGTGTTTAATTTTAATTTTAATCAATTTAAATAGACACAGGTGACTAGGGATGTATATTTAACAGAATGTGGCCCTAAGCCATCAATTTTTACTTGAAAGAATAAGGAAGTATTATTTTTATATGAAAACAAACAAGGATGTATTGTAGAGTAGAATGCACAATGCACCTGAATTTTCAAATCAAAACAGGATACTTAAATTGTGGGCTGAGTGCTGGAAGTTTCTTGCTTTGCTGCCTCTGCTGTTGCCACAACCTCTTCCACCAGACCTCACACCACAGCCACACACCGTTTGCGTGCATTGCTGCTGTTGGGGATAGTGTGGTTGAAAATGGAAGAAACTTTAGGCCAGTGGTTTTCAAAACATGGTTCCCATACCAGTAGCATCAGTATCACCTGGGAATTTAGTAAAATTGTTAATCATTGAGCTTCACTCCAGACCTACAAAATGAGAAACTCTGGGAGAAGGGCTGAGCAATGGAGTCAAAGGACCCACCACGTGCTTCTTATATGTGCTGAACTTTGAGGACACTGCTAGTCTCTCACCCCAATTATAGTTCATATCATTACACCTGCCCTAGCTCTCCCTTTTCCCCCTGTCTGTTGACATGCTTTTCATTGCCTTTCTCTCTCTCTTTTTCTTTCTTTCTTTCTTTCTTTCTTTCTTTCTTTCTTTCTTTCTTTCTTTCTTTCTTTCTTTCTTTCTTTCTTTCCTTTCTTTCTTTCCTTTCTTTCTTTCTGTCTGTCTTTCTCTCTCTCTCTCTCTCTCTCTCTCTCTCCTCCTTTTTTTTTTTTAGGTGGAGTCTCGCTCTGTCACTCAGGTTGGAGTGCTGTGGTGCAATCTTGGCTCACTGCCACCTCTGCCTCCCGGATTCAAGCGATTCTCCTACCTCAGCCTCCCAAGTAGCTGCGATTACAGGTGCCCGCCACCACACCCAGCTAATTTTTGTATTTTTAGTAGAGGCGGGGTTTCACTGTGTTGGCCAGGCTGATCTCAAACTCCTGACCTCATGATCCACCCGCCTTGTTCACCCAAAGTGCTGGGATTACAAGCATGAGCCACCGCACCCAGCCTTCATTGTGTCTTTCTATTCTCTTCCTTTTATTCTCACTAGAGGGTATCTCAATATTTATCTAATTTGAAGTCTTTTACTGCATAGTAGCTACCACCATGCTTCAGGCACATACAGAGATTTAGAAACAGACGTCACATCTGGGTTGTCAAATTAAATATCCTTCTTTTGAACTAGGAAATATATTTTATAAGACCCGAGCATGATAGATGCTGAAATCTTTCATACACTTAAACTATCACCATTATGTTTAATGCAGTCATCTCATTTTTAATTATTTAGGCAGTGTTAGATGTTTTGGGGGCTACACATGACAATCTTAAGAATCAAAATATGATAATTCATTATAGTATGACATGCTGACTCTTGTGAATGTCGTTTCAGGGTTCTCTTACATATTGTATCAAAGTGCCACGAAGAAGGCTTGGATAGTTATTTAAGATCATTCATAAAGGTTTGTGGAGTAAAGTTTCTTTCTGAGCAATTTGTTTTATGTGACAGTTTTGTCTTACAGTTCATTTTTTTGTTTGTTTATTTGTAGTATAGCTTCCGACCTGAAAAACCGAGTGCTCCTCAGGCCCAGCTGATACATGAAACCCTGGCTACTACGATGATAGCTATATTGAAACAGTCTGCAGATTTTTTATCAATAAACAAATTGCTAAAGGTGCGAACACAGGACACAACAAGGAACGAAAGCAGCCATAGACACACTTTTTTTTGATACCCTCCCGTTTCGCTTCTAGTCTTTCATCAGTTTCACATGTGACCCGTCCTCTCCCCACCACTTTGCCCATGCATCCTTTTCCTGAAGTTCTCCACAGAACCTTCTTCACCCCAGCTACCCACCCCCTGCCCTCATTTAAATGTGTAAAAGAAAGACTTTTGGATCAGATAGACCTGAGTTAGAATCCTGTATCCGTCACAAAATAGTTTTGTGACCTGGGGGCCAGTTATTTAGCATTTCTGAGCCTCCAAATCCTCATTGCTAAAATATAAGTAAAGCATTCAACACATGGTTCCTGGCACATCGTAGGCACTCAAGAAATTATAGCTGTTATTATTGTCATTATTTTTATTACTTCTTTTATTAATGGTAGAATTTCGAGTATCTTGGAGTATATCTGATTGAGGCTTCTCTCTACTCTTCAAATTATATGACGTAGGCAAACATCTAGGCTACTTAGGCTGCACAAATGTCACATCAAGGGCAGGGTTGGGGCCCAAGCTAGGTGCAGGTGGTAATAAGATTCATTGAGCATTTAAAAGCGGTAACAAGATAAACTAGAAGTTAGTTTGCTCTTAATACCATGTGTGGGCAATTAGAAACAATGGTGGGGATAAAATACTCCCCAGTGGGACAAAGGTTCCCATCCTTCCTTTGTATATTACTGGTCAACCCTGAAGTACAATAGTACCTTTTTGCTAAAACCATTTGCAGATATTCTGTGAGACTTTGATAGTGACTTGGGATCACTTGAAAATGTTAGTAAAATTCAAAGACAAGACCCATATTGATTTGTCAAACTTTGCTAAGCTTCAAAGATTTGGTAACAGTTAAAGATTTTCTTTTCTTTTTTTTTTTTTTTTTTTTTTTTAGTACTCATGGTTTTTCTTTGAAATAATTGCAAAGTCGATGGCCACATACTTGTTGGAAGAGAATAAGATTAAGGTAAGTAAATTAAGGTAAAGAATAACTTTCAGTTGGCAAATGATAATTGTATATATAAGAATAATATTTGATGTAGACAAAAAAAAAGCTAATCTTACTCTCAGATAGCCATGCCATGCAAATCCTGTTTTATATTTAAAGGCTCTGAGTGCTTAGCTTTTTCAATGTTGCTTACAAAAACAATGGCTGTATTGCGTATATCTAAGGTCTTGCAGTTGATATGTTCTCACCCATCTAATCTGCAGAGACTTTTCCACATAGATTCTTTCCTATAATCATTTGCCATGTACAACTCATTACCTTTGAATTTTTGCCTTTGTCTTATGGCTTAAAAATGTCTCTTGAGAAGACTCATTGGGTTAAATCAGACATAGCATTTGCCCATGCACGTGCAGTGTTACAAACACTTTATGCACTAGATATGATCCCGGAATGTGATGTATGCAATTTGTTGTAATTTTTAATTGTTTGAAAGGTAAAACAATTTTTCTTATTCATAGGAATCATAAAGCTAAGACTTGTGAAGTACAAAATATTTACCTTATACCTAATTATTTTTTATCAGAATTTATATAATACGTTTACTGAAATTGAAGTGCATGCATACTTTGTGTGTCAGGAAAAAAGTGGAATGAAAACTGGGATTTGTCTGTAACTCAGAAGCATGATATTCCAAAGTTGGGGCAGAACAACCCATTCTTGCTGATAACCTCAGTCAGGTAGATTATTAGAGATCCAGAGAGTTCCTGTAATTATAGAGAGTCAAGTACATCTTGAACTAGTGATGTCATTTTTAGGTTGGGAGAACAATTGTACATCAGTTTTAAGATATATTTATTTGTAGAATGTGTTTGAAAGTAAAAATGGCAACTTAGACCTTTCGGAAGTCTGACTTTTTTCTGTGCCTATTTCATTTCAGCTTCCCCGAGGCCAGAGATTTCCCGAGACATATCATCATGTCTTACATTCACTGCTTCTTGCAATAATTCCCCATGTGACTATTCGGTATGCGGAGATTCCCGAAGAGTCCAGAAATGTGAACTATAGTTTGGCTAGCTTCCTGAAGGTGAGTTAAAGGCAGCTGGAATGTGGTAAGGAACTCCTCTTCATTGACAGGAAGCCCAAGAAAAAAATTAAGCACCTTCTAGAGACTCAGCTAGGTCTTCATAAGACTACTGGGAAACTTAGGTTGCTTACAAACGTTGGCTATTGTGAACAGTGCTGCAACAAACATGGGAGTGCAGATATCTCTTTGATCTACTGATTTTCTTCCTTTTGGGTATATACCTAAGAGTAGAATGTTGGATCGTATGGTAGCTGTATTTTCAGTTATTTGAGAAACCTCCATAGAAGACATTGGCATTGGCTTGTGTTCTATGTGGCGATTCAAAAATGTGAGAGGCCGGCCGGGCACAGTAGTTCACACCTGTAATCCCAGCACTTTGGGAGGCTGAGGTGGGCGGATCACATGAGGTCAGGGGTTCGAGACCAGCCTGGCCAACATGGTGAAACCCCGTCTCTACCAAAAATACAAAAATTATCTGGGTGTAGTGGCAGGCGCCACTAGCTACTTGGGAGGCTGAGGCAGGAGAATCCCTTGAACCTGGGAGGTAGAGGGTGCAGTGAGCCGAGATCACACCACTGCACTCCAGCCTGGGCAATAGAGTGAGACTCCGTCTCAAAACAAAACAAGAAAAGATGTGAGAAGCTATCTTAGTAGTCAAATTTAACTATATATACAAGATAAAGGTGATAACAGTCATACCAGAAATACAAACAAATCTGTTCTTGATAGTGGTTGTACTAATTTACATTCCCACCAATAGGGTAGGAAGGTTCCCTTTTCTCCACATCCTCACCAACACTTGTTATTGCCTCTTTTGGATAAAAGCCGTATCTTTTAGCTTAACTGATCACAGCAAATTTGTCCCCATCCCCCATTGAAATGACGAATTGATTAAATCAGAGGACACATACAGGTGGCCTAGTCAGAAGACAAGTGTTGCTTGTTGCACACGGTGTTTTTAAACATTGTTTAAATGCTTATTTAAATGGGAGCACATACTTTCTGAAATGTAGAACATAAGCTTCTTCCATGGAGTTTAAACTTGAAGTTTACTATGTAAAGGGAACAGAACAGTTTTGGTTTAGTAGCAGCATTTACTTAATTCAAGTCAGCAAACATTGGCTTGTCTTTTTTTTTTTTTTGAGACTGAGTCTTGCTCTGTCGCCCAGGCTGGAGTGCAGTGGCGTGATCTCAGCTCACTTCAAGCTCCGCCTCCCGGGATCACACCATTCTCCTGCCTCAGCCTCCCGAGTAGCTGGGACTACTGGTGCCCGCCACCATGCCCAGCTAATTTTTTGTATTTTTTAGTAGAGATAGGGTTTCACCGTGTTAGCCAGGATGGTCTCGACCTCCTGACCTCGTGATCCGCCCACCTCAGCCTCCCAAAGTGCTGGAATTACAGGCGTGAGCCTGGCCCATTGGCTTGTCTTCTGTGTGGCAATTCAAAGATGTGAGAGGCCGTGTTAGTGGTCAAATTTGAATATATATGCAAGATAAAGGTGATAACAGTAACACCAGAAGTACAGACAAAATACTATAGAAAAACTAGAAAGGGAGAGAGAGATTATGACCAGGCAGCATGAAACAAGTAGCATAGTGCGGAGTTCCCCAGGACAAGAGTTGAGCATGTTGCAGTTAGAGGGTCCCTGAGCAAAGATGAAATTTACATGTTCAAAAATTATTTAGGGACGAGTGAAAACTCATTGTGTGATGAGTTTAGGAAGTATGAAGAAAGAGCTGGAAAGGCCATCTGGTGCCAATAACAGAAGGCCTTAAATGTCAGGTTAAGGAATTTGGACTTTGATTCATATGCAATGGAGCAACACCAAATACTTCGGAGGATACTTTTCTTGCTGTTATGATAGATGAAGTGAGGAAGAGACCCGAGCCGAGTCAGGGCAACTGATTAGAAAACCAATTGTCCGCCTGGCACAATCCACTTATCTTTTAGGCTCAGCTCTTCCCTGGCCTTTCCATGCAGTGTTGATCACCCCTTCTGTTGTTCCTCTGTCTTTTACATAGTTCTATGGCACTTCTTATTGTACACTATGTTTTCATTATGTGATTGTCTTCACTATTAGACATGATTATGGACCATGCCTTATTCCACTTTGTATTTCTCTAGAATGTAATACATTGTCTCAAACATAGTAGATCCTCTAAATGTTTGTTGGATGCTGGAATAAATAAATATGAGCCTAACTCAGTAATCCAGATGACAGGTGATGAGGGTCTGACCCTGGGCAGTGGCAGCAGAAGTGGAAAGGAGAGTATGAGATGCAAGACGCAGGTAGCTGGTTAATCAAATATTGAATTATTTGGATTTCACAGAAATATTGTAGGCACTATGAAGGATATAAAGGAAAAGATCATTCTTATTGTCCAATCTAGGTGAGATGACAGGAAAATAGTAAAATACAAGCTAATACTGAATAAAGTGTTTGAAGGGATCCATGGACCAATGTAGTTAAGGAAGATGGGATTTCATGAGAACCTTAAAGAATGAACAAGATCAGATAGAAGTAGCGATAGACTTGCTAGGTGTGGCATGAGTCAAAGACCTAGAGGTGGGAATACACAGTGCATCTCGAGGGGATAATAAGTGAATGACGGCTGAGCATGCTGGTGCCCGCCTTAGTCCCAGCTACTTGGGAGACTGAGGCAGGAGGATTGTTTGAGGCTGTAGTGCGCTATGACTGTGCTACTACACTCCAGCCTGAGTGACAGAGCAAGACTCTGCCTGTCTCTCTTTCTCTCTGGTTTTTTTTTTTTTTTTTTTTTATGTTTTGAGACAGAGTCAAAGGAAGTCAATGAGATCTGTTGGCAAATGAAGCTGGACAAGTAAGTTGGGACAAGATTGTGAGTGTTCTTGAATGCCAAGCTAAGGAGTTTGAAATTATATTAGAGACGATAGGGAACTATTGGAAGCTTTGGGGCAGGAAAATGACACGATTAGGGCTGGGACTTAGAGGTTAATCTGGAAGCAGATGGATGGAGACATGAGAGACATGAAGACGGAGGAGGTTAACTACAGTTTTTCAGTTGCAAGGTAGTGAGAGCCTTAACTAGGAGAATGACAGCAGGCAAATATGAATAACTTAGGGCTGTCACAGAGAAGAGAGGTTTTACGCCTTGACTTCACTGAACACAAAAACCCTTTTGGTCTGAATTATTAATATTTACATAGGCAAGTCTCACTTTCATCAGCTAAAAGACTACCTTACACTTCCCTTCGGAAGTGGGAGTTGACCAAAATGAGGTCAACTCACTTGGGCTTTGGGAGTTGACCAAAATGAGGAAGTGTAGCTGAATAGATTACAGATATGTATGTGTGTCTGTGTATGTATGTGTGTATATGTATAGATAAATGTGTATTTGTGTGTGTGGCTATATATCCATCTTATTCTGAAAACTGTATAATTGAGGCCCTTCAGTCCCGATTCCAGTGATGCCACTTGCCCTTTATCTTTTTCTTTAAGGTCACCTGAAGCTCAGACAGTTATCTATAAAAACAAAAATGTCTTTCTTTTTGTGTGGAACCAATTTTGAATTTTTAAAACTTTACATTTTTTAAATTTAGACTTTTAGAATTGTGTAACTAACCCTTAGTTTTGTTTTGGTTCCTACAGCGCTGTTTGACACTAATGGATAGAGGATTTATTTTCAATTTAATAAATGACTATATATCTGGATTCAGTCCCAAAGATCCTAAGGTAAGTTATGAGGACATGATCGTAGTGGATGTCAGACATCTGAGCATAAGACCAAAAGTGACATTTATTCTCTTCTAGGGGATTAGGAACTGCTGTTTTTATTTAGGTACTTGGAGTATAGACATACTTAAAAGCAAGGAATACTGGACTGTGTTTTGGGGTCCCCAGGACCCCCCATATGTTCAATAGCTCATTCTAAGGATTCACAGACTCAACATATAGCTGTATTGATGGCTAAGATTCATGAGCGTGATATGATGAGGATACTCAGCTGAATCGGGAAAGGAAAAGACATCAAATGGGGTGGGTAGCAATCCACACGCAGCCTTTCTGAACTCTTTCCCTCCTGTGAAGGGTCTCACAGAGCACAGCCTCCTTCTAGCAGTGAAAATGCACTTGTAAGTGTGCAATATTCCTGTTCAAGGAAGGCCTGTTTAAAACTCAGAGTTGAGGGGTTTTATTGAGGGCTGATTATGTGTTGGAGGCTGGTCAAAATTCCAGACTCTCAGAAAGGAAAGCAAAGCAGGTGTTCACTATAAATCACATTGTTTGTACAAACAGTCTAAGCAGGCTGACACAGAAGGCGCAACTTATCATGTAGGGAACGTTTCAAAATTTCATTTTTTAGATGCCAGCCAACAAGCAGGCCTTTTAAAGGATAGCAGTCTTGGACCTGCTATGTTAACTCTTTCCTGCACAGGTCGCATCTCAAAGTATGCTTAGAATACTAAGCACTTCTGTTGTGAAAAATAATGCGCTGTATTAAATTCTTAAAATAGCAAATGCCTACTAAATATGAGCTAATGTATCATTTCTTTCCATTTAGGTTCTGGCTGAATACAAGTTTGAATTTCTGCAAACAATTTGCAATCACGAACATTACATTCCTCTGAACTTGCCAATGGCATTTGCAAAACCTAAACTGCAGCGGGTTCAAGGCATGTATTTGCATTTTCCATCATTTGAGTTTGTTTTTTTCCATGTTTTGCTAGCGCTAGTGTAGTATAATGTTTTCTAGTTGAACCAGTCAACTTGAAGGTAAATTCAGAATTGTTACTATCTGAAGTCCTTTAATGTTTTTCTGCATTTCCTTCATAATACCAGTAATAATATTCATAGTGTGAAGAAATCAGGTGTGTTAATAGATTGCTGCTTAAACACAGATGTCAGATGCTAGTGAAATTACTTTCTGTAGTAGTGTTTGGGATCTTGTATAAGACTAAATTAAGAAAAAGACATGTAAATGCATTTCTCCTCAAAGCATCAAAAAATGTAAAGGTAGAGTAAAACAGTAACATGTTTGTGCTAAATTTATGAAATGCCTTCAGTTATCTCCATTGCTAGTTTTATTGAATGCTTTGTTGTATAGCACTATTCTTATGTTACTATGTTTTTTATTTGTCCCTTTTCTTTTCATATATTAATTAGATTTTTTTTCATTTGCGGTGGACCGTTTGACTTCAGTAGGTAGGTTTAACTCGGTTCACTCTAAATTAGCTTGCTGTTTTAGAAAACAATTGATTTGATGAATTGCTAAGATGGATGGGGGCTTTGTTTGCTTTTCAAATCCTCCCTAGCCAAGTACCCAGAAAATCTAGGAGGCAGTGTGTTTGTTTAGTTTTAAAATAAAATTGAGTGTTGCTAGAGAAATCAACTTTAAAACATCTTCCTTCAAAACACAAGTTCCTGCTGCAAGCCAGCATAGAGGCCATGAATGGGGAACTGGAAGTTACGTGTGTGTGTGTGTGTGTGTGTGTGTGTGTGTGTGTGTGAGAGAGATGTGTGTGTGTGTGTGACCTCTCTCAGGCTTTCCTCTGTCTCTTAGATGCTGTTTAATGATATCTTGGCCACAATTCTGCAGGTGTAGATAAAACCACCTGATTGGATTTATTCAAATCACCAAAGTAACAAATTGATTACCATTTGTAAAATCTACTCACATAAAGCCACCTTTGTTAGTCCTGGCCCTTATGCGTAGAAGGTGATAGGGATTCACAAAAAAGCATGACCAATGCAGGAAGAAAATAATCTGCCTTGGTCTGTGTAGAAGTATTTGCTGAGTGGTGGTTTTAGTGATGGAATTATAGCCAGTGAAAATGGAGAAAAAATATTTTTAAACCATAGTACTTCTATTCAACTACCCCCTTACTTGATTCTGAGCATGTGTAGCTCATATACTTCACCCAATATTTATTTATAACTATGAGGAAGTCAGGAAAAAGAAGGCGTGGACAGATCATCAGGATTTAGGATTAAATTGGACTACTCGCAGCATTTATTAAGTCCCAGCTGAATATAAAGCATTATATTAAGTGCTGAACAGGCCAAAAGAGAAATAGAAAACATATTCTTCGGCTTCATGGCCTATCTAATTAAATAGTACTGGAGAGGAAATAAAGATAGTAGAAATCTTCCATAGAAATTACTAAACTTGGCTGGGCGCGGTGGCAAATGTCTGTAATCCCAGCACTTTGGGAGGCCAAGGCGGGTGGATCACAAGGTCAGGAGTTAGAGACCAGCCTGGCCAATATGGTGAAACCTCGTCTCTACTAAAAATACAAAAAATTAGCCGGGCATGGTGGCACATGCCTGTAGTCCCAACTACTCAGGAGGCTGAGGCAGGAGAATTGCTTAAACCTGGGAGGCAGAGGTTGCAGTGAGCCAAGATCGCGCCACTGCACTCCAGCCTGGGTGACAGAGATAGACTGTCACAAACAAACAAACAAATTACTAAACCTGATCACAATCCCCTATAAGTACTTATAAAGCAAGTCCCAACCATGATATTAACATCTGAGATTTAAAATAGGCTGAGGATCTAGGCCAGGCACAGTGGCTCATTCCTATAATCCCAGCACTTCAGGAGGCCAAGGCAGAGAGATCACCTGAGCTCAGGAGTTCGAGACCATTCTGGCCAACATGGTGAAACCCCGTCCCTACTAAAAATACAAAAAAAAATTAGTTGGGCGTGGTGGTGCTCATCTATAGTCACAGCTACTTCAGAGGCTGAGGCAGGAGAATTGCTTGAACCCGGGAGGCAGAGGTTGCAGTGAGCTGAGATTGTGCCACTGAGCTCCAGCCTGGGCAACAGAGTGAGACTCCATCTCAAATAAATAAATAAATAAAATAGACTGAGGATCTTAAAAGAAGGGAAAGACATAGTTTGAAGTGATTATTTTCTGACATAAATTATTTGTTTCTGAGTGATGATGGATTGGAATGGAATGAGACTGTTTTCCTTACTGTTCTTATGTCCCATGTATATTTTCAGCCCAATATATAATATTTACTGAAACAGTCAATACTGTCAGACTATTCAGTTGTTTAGTTTGTCTTTTCCCACTTTATAAGTATAAATGGATAAGTAAGTCAAGCATTATTGTATAGAATTTTTCAAATGTATAGTTGTGACAAAATCTCTTCAGCTATAAAGAAATCTGTTAAAACGTTGCAAAATATATAATTATCTTATTGTAGGTTGTATCATAAGATTTCTATGAGTTCAAAAGAATGCAGGGGAAAAAAAAAATCTAGGGACTTTCTTCCTGACTGAAATGATCATTAAAGTTATCGTCTAGCCCAAAATATGAGTGCTTCTGTCTTGTAAATTTTGCATGCTTATTCTAGATGATAAAAGAACTGCTCAGAATCATTAATAATAAAAATTATAGCTCTTGCTAGCATGATCACATATTATTAAATAATACAGTATTTTAATTATAATCATTTTTTGAATATTTTCATAAATGGGTTTTAAATTTCATTGTACTGCAGATTCAAATCTTGAATACAGTTTATCAGATGAGTATTGCAAGCATCACTTCTTGGTTGGTCTACTTCTGAGGGAAACTTCCATTGCTCTTCAGGACAATTATGAGATCAGATATACAGCTATCTCTGTCATAAAGAATCTTTTGATAAAACATGCATTTGACACAAGATACCAGCACAAGGTAAGGATATCCATGCAGTCATCAGTATCACACTGGTAAAGTTCTACTATGATTTTTTATAGAAGATGAAGCTTTTTTAGCAAGGAACATTATATAAGCATTGAGGAAAATTTATTTTTGCTTCAAATCACAAGGTTTTTTTTGGAGGGGGGTGGAGACAGAGTCTCACTCTGTCACCCAGGCTGGAGTGCAGTGGGATGATCTCGGCTCACTGCAACCTCTGCCTCCCAGGTTCAAGCGATTCTCCTGCCTCAGCCTCCCGAGTAGCTGGGACAAGTGCCCACCACCATGCCCGGCTAACTTTTTTTTTTTTTGGTTGAGACAGAGTCTCACTCTGTCACCCAGGCTGGAGTGCAGTGGGATGATCTCGGCTCACTGCAACCTCTGCCTCCCAGGTTCAAGCGATTCTTGTGCCCAGCCTCAAATCATTAGGTTTTTAAAAATACCATTTAGGACTGGGAGCGTGGCTCACGCCTGTAATCCCAGCACTTTGGGAGGCTGAGGTGGGTGGATCGCTTGAGGCCAGGAGTTTGAGACCAGCCTGGGTAACATGGTGAAACCTCATCTCTACTAAAAATACAAAAATTTGCTGGGCGTGGTGGCACACACCTGTAGTCTTAGTTACTTGGGAGGCTGAGACAGGAGAAGCACTTGAACTGGGGAGGCAGGAGGCGGAGGTTGCAGTGAGCTGAGATCGTGCCACTGCACTCCAGCCTGGGTGACAAGAGTGAAACTCTGTCTCAAAAAAAAAAAAAAAAAAAATATATATATATATATATATATATAGTTTAGTTAAGAAATACACTATTTTCTCAAATCATACTTAAAGAATAACATAACTGCTTCATGATTATATCAACTAAGAATGTTTAAAAATTATTCTATAAAATATATGCTTTAATACATCTTTAAATATGTATCATATAAAATATGTAATAAGTTTTCTTCTTACTGAAAAAAATGTTAATGTGATGGTGTTACTATAAATAGCTGTGGGTGTGGCTGTAAATTTTACATACATTACACTGTTTTCTATGAGTAACGGTCACAGCTGCAGTTTCTATTTACTGCACTAATTTTTTTTTTTTTTTTTTTTTTTGAGACAGAGTCTCGCTCTGTCCCCCAGGCTGGAGTGCAGTGGTATGATCTCGGCTCACTGCAACCTCTGCCTCCCAGGTTCAAGCAATTCTCCTGCCTCAGCCTCCTAAGTAGCTGGGACTACAGGTGCACGCCGCCATGCCTGGCTAATTTTTGTATTTTTAGTAGAGATGGGGTTTCACTATGTTGGCCAGGATGGTCCTCATTTCCTGACCTCATGATCCGCCCCAGTCAGCCTCCCAAAGTGCTGGATTACAGGCGTGAGTCACCATGCCTGGCCTGTTTACTGTACTTTTAACATATATATTGAAATCTTACTGATATTAAATCCTGTTGGCTTGGAAAAGTAGAGTGCAAACTGTATGGATTTAGAAGACTCTAATTTACTTCCACGGTATCATAACTCACTCTAGGAAACATAATATTGTTTCATAATAAATAATTTATCCTTTTCTTTTTACATTCCAATATAAATAAAATTATGATGTCATTTATCATCATAGTCATTTTGGAAGGCTGACTTGGAGCTTTTATTCTTTTTCTACAGTATTCCCATTTGTCCTTTTTAAACAGAAAATGCCTGCCAGTGACATCTACTCATATTCCTTTAATTACAGTGATTTTCATACATGTAAATCTTGCTAGTTTTCTTTATGTGATTGTATCCTAAAGTAGATTTAAACTTCTTAGCTTTAAGATGTAATTCATTGCTTACTGCAGTTTGCTTTGTTTTTGACACATTATAACATACCTCCACTTAGTGTAGTTGACTCAGTTATATGCCATTTTCACTTTTTGTGAATGTTGACATTGACTTCACACAAATTAGCTGGTATGATATATCCAAATAAAAATATATCTTAAAAGTCCTGCAGTCCAATCAAACTTGGTCAAGCCTTTAAAAATGCATTATCGCTGAGTTCTGGCTAACTACTTGCTTACGCCTAGGGGTGGGGAAAAGGATCTTATGCCATGTGGAGGAAAATGTCTTTAGCCATGATTTTAAATGATTCACTGGAAAAGTACAAAATGAACTTCCCCTCTCTGAAGCAGAAAGTTGTATGTTTCTCCACTGCCTCTTCACATGAAAGTGAAAGAAAACTGGATTTTGCCAGTGGGATTCTCACCACCTAGAGGCGGAATTAAATATTTTACATCACAAATTTGGACACTTTTAACTTACTTTTTAAATTCTTAGAGCTGTATGTATACACACGCAGGTATTGTTACCTGTAAATAAGTTAGACACTCTGAGCGTTTGAGGTTTTAAACTATAGGAAAGATTGAAATGCCAAGCCTTACTACTCCTTCAGTGACTTCTGAAGCTCTTTCCTCTTTGTTCAGAGGCTTCATACAGGCATTAAATGACGATAGAGTTTTCTCCATGAGAAGTTTGTTTACTTCATGGGCTTGGTTAACCAAAGCTTCAATTCCAGATTATTGGATGAGGATATAAAAGGTCCTTTGTCTGTTTTGTGCAGTTTCCAGGCAGCCTGGGTAAGAGTTCATTTATCAAATACATCCAAGTAGAGCGTGTTTCCTATTAATGATGACACCAAGGTGAGGGATTGGAGGGAGCCTTAAGCCCCCATATTTTCCATCAGTTCTCTAAAGGGACCCCAAAGTAATACACCAAAAAAAAAAAAAAGAAAAGAAAAGAATGTTTCCTATGAAAAGCCTACTTCGAGACTCAACTCCCTAATCACTCCCACCCTTTCCAGCCAATTGCCACTCCTAAGCCCCTGCTCTTAAGAAATTTTGGTCCCTGTTATGTGTTACTCATAAACTATTTAGCAATCTCTCTCTCTGTCTTTTTTTTTTGTGACGGAGTCTCGCTCTGTAGCCCAAGCTGGAGTGCAGTGGCATGATCTCAGCTCACTGCAGCCTCCGCCTCCCAGGTTCCAGTAGTTCTCCTGCCTCAGCCTCCCGAGTAGCTGGGGTTACAGGTGTGCACCGCTACACCTGGCTAATTTTTTGTATTTTTAGTAGAGATGGGGTTTCACCATGATGGCCAGGATGGTCTTAATCTCCTGACCTCGTGATCGCCTGCCTTGGCCTCCCAAAGTGCCGGGATTACAAGTGTGAGTCACCATGCCCAGCCAGCAATGTCTCTTGTTATAATTACCATGAGACATTTTTCCTTTTCAGAACAAGAATGTTCAATATCTAACATTTACCCTGGGGCCTGTATAGTTCTTGTACCCACTACAAGTAATATTGATACCTAAGAGAATTGCAGATTCTACTTCTAGTTGGGCTGTGGGCAAATCTTTTTACCTTTTTTGAAAAAGTAATCCATATGCATGGTGAAAAACAAAAATCAAAATGCCTGTCTCCCATTCCTTACCTCCACTCACCAATTCATCTTTCCAGAAGCAACTACTCTTGTAAGTTTATTTATACTTCTATTTTACACAAGCACAAGCCTATATGATATATATGTATAAAATATAACAGAAACCATTATACATTTTTCTTTTTTCATTTAACAGTACAGCCTGAAGGTTAGATCTACTGCATTGTAAAAAGTAGCTGCATAGTATTTTATCATATGGATATACTTTATTTTATTTATCTAACTAGTCTTCTATTAATAGATTCTTTGGTTATATTCTATTTGTTGTGCAGGCGAAATTTTTAACATATTTGGCAATGACTTTATGTTTTCCTGTGTTCCTGCTTCCCTGAGAGAGTTGTAATTTCTCTTCCCCTAGAGATCACTCACTATCAGAACTAAAATGGACTCCTATTTAGAAGCCATAATATTAATAATAGCAGCTAAAATTTATTAAGGGCTCACTGTATGCCAAGCACTATTTTAAATATCTCACATTAATTGACATCATTATTATTACCCCCATTTTACCAAAGAGAAAACTATAGTTAAGTGACTTGATTGTAATCAAGTAGCTGGTAATGGGAGAACTGGGTTTTGTGCATGTCTCTAACTGCAAAATCTGTGCTGTCAGCCACTAGCTATACTGCCTTTTAAATCTCAACTTGGGACATTGAAAAATTAGAAAACCACCAAAAAAAAGGGTAATCACTAAGTGAAAAATCTTGACACCAAAGCCATGGAACAAAGGAAAGTAATGAGAGTTAAAAGGCCGGGCGCAGTGGCTCACTCCTGTAATCTCAGCACTTTGGGAGGCTGAGGAGAGCAGATCACCTGAGGTTGGGAGTTCGAGACCAGCCTGGCCAACATAGTAAAACCCTGTTTCTACTAAAAATACAAAATTAGCCAGGCGTGATGTTGGGTACCTGTAATCCCAGCTACTTGGGAGGCTGAGGCAGGGGAATCTCTTGAACCCAGGAGGCGGAGGTTGCAGTGAGCTGAGATTGTGCCTCTGCACTCCAGCCTGGCTGACAGAGTAAGACTCAGTCTCAAAAAATAAAAAATAAAAAAAAAAAGAATGAGTTAAGATGATTCGTGGTAACTGTATTCACATATTTAAAGGGTTGCCATGCAAAAGTAGAAGTAGACTTTTTCTTGTACTCGAAAGGGCAGAGCTATACCTAGGAGGTAGAACTTAAGAGGAGTGTATTTCAGATAAAGGATCTTTCTAATAGAACCCATGAAAGGGCTGGAGTTTTAAAGAAGTTTAAAAAACTGTTTGTCAAGGATACATGTAAGGGCCATTCATTCCTGCCTTCAGCAGGAAGTTGAACTAGGTTAGTGGTTCTGAAACACATCAGCATCATCTGGACCAGTCCAGACCTGGTAAATCAGAATCTTCTGGTGGTAGAGACTATTACTGATGGAGTACTATGTTGGAAGAAAGTCTGTTAAGAAGGGTTTTTGAAATTCACAAATGAAGTGCAAATGGCCAATTAACACATGAAAAATTGTTCAACCTCAATAGTAAATGCAAACTAAACAATAGTAAGAGACCAGTAATCTTCTATATTCTACATGTTGACCATTTTGCCCTAGAGGGCCTTATCTAATTCTCCAGAAAAACCTGAAGTCATGAAAGATGGAGGGCAACTCTTATGCCACCACAGCTACTATTTTCTCTGATTTGAGTGTATATACGTATCTGGCGAGGAATGTCTATAAGCTGAGGAAAGCAATAAATAAATTTGTATAAGAGGTACCACATTAATTAAGAGTCCTGGTGGTCAGTTTCATTTACATATTTACAAATATATCAATCTCCCAAGTCTTATAATTGACTTAGGGGACCAAGTTCGTATTATTGTAATTGTAGCTTTAATGGAAGCAAAAAATGTTTCTTGAATGAATACAGTAACTTACCATTTTTTCACTTCTTCCACTTACTCATTCATTCCTTCAGCTAATATGTATTGACCATCTGCTATGTGCCCAGGTACTGGGGATGAAGCAGTGAACAAGACAGACACTGTCCCTGCTCTCATGAAGCTCAATCCTCACTGGAGCTGAAAAACAGGACTAATATCATCTGCTTTCTATACCAACTTCTATTTTTTACAAAAACCTTTTACTTCATGTAGTTATGCTTGAGGGATGTAATTTGACTCTGTATCATGGATAAATCCAAATGCCAACAAAGTTCTGTGGTAATTAGTTTTCGTATAAATAGACTCATGCTTCAGTCATATGTTATGGATGTTAGCCTACTTTTTAGTCTTTAA
>NW_012101743.1:2494576-2496575 GCF_000951045.1 Mandrillus leucophaeus
ACCACGCCCAGCCAACAGATTCTAATTCAATAGGCTTGGGGTGGGACTTGAGAGCATGCATTTCTAACAAGCTTTTGACTGCTTCTGGTCCTAGGATTGCACTTTGGATAACAAAGTCCAAGAGAACACCACAAATCCTTTGAACCCTGTGTTTTGTTCTAAACATTTTCTGTTGTATGGCTTCATACATTTATTCAACTTAAACTGAACAAAAGATTCTCTACTTCCAAGATATTAGGCACTGGGGACTCAACTGTATTCCTTATTTGCTTCTCCTTTCCCTTAGTAGTCTCCTTCAGCACTTCTTGGTGAGACTCTTAGTTTATCACAATTGGTCTGTGCTTTTTTTGCTCCCCTTAGAATTTTAAGAATTGGAAGGAACTTTGGAGGTGATCAGTCTCCTATTTGGCAAAACAACCTTTTGCCATTGTAATAATTTAAACATTCCTTCTCACATTAGACCTAAAAGGTTTCCTATCCACTGGTCTTACTTTTGTCTTCTAGAGACACATGAAACACATCTGTTCCCATCTCCAAATGTACCCTTTCCACATGTGCCTTCTAAATTTTTCTCCAAGCTAAATATCTCCACTAATCTGTCATTCCAAATCCTTTACTTTTTTTTTCTTTTTCTTTTTTTTCTTTTTTTTTTTTGAGACAGAGTCTTACTCTGTCACCCAGACTGAAGTGCAGTGGCACAATCTCAGCTCACTGCAATCTCTGCCTCCTGGGTTCAAGTGATTCTCCTGCTCAGCCTCCTGAGTAGCTGGGATTACAGGTATGTGCCACCACACCCGGCTAATTTTTTTTGTACTTTTAGTAGAGATGGGGTTTCACCATGTTGGCCAGGCTGGTCTTGAAATCCTGACCTCAAGTGATCTGCCTGCCTCAGCCTCCCAAAGTGCTGGAATTATAGGCATGAGCCACCGTGCCCGGTCCCCAAAACCCTTTGCTTTCTTGGTCACCCCTTTTCTGAATGTGCTCCAGTTTACCAGTAACCCTATTAAAATACAGTGTCCAAATTATACACTTAATAGTCTTCCCAGTGGAACTGTTAACTTCTGCCCCCATCCATGTTCTATATGGCCCAAGATCACCTGTGCACTTTGGCTGGCCATGTCATATTGTTGGATAGCAGGTTAAACTGCATCATTTACAGCTTCCCCTGCAAATTCTCCCTATGAAATGCTACAGCCAATTTGTCATGCCTGCCCTGCGTTCCTGAGGACGCTGCTTTTAAACTTTTCTAGTGGCTTGCTCGCTCGTGACTCCCAGTCATGTCAACTGGCTGAATGTGAATACTACACCTACCTGAACATCAGGCTGGTCTCGCTTTACAAATACAGTATCTCATGCTTATGCTCCCTCCACATATATCTGACAGCATTATTTGGAAATATTTCACTTCTCTGTACTCTTTGCAGCTCAAGTTTCCGTAGGGCTTCTGGTCACACACCTTCTTCTAGCGTTGCCCTGGTTCTAAGGAGGAGAACTGAATGATGTTGAGACTTTACCAGGCCGGGCGCCGTGGTGCATGCCTGTAATCCCAGCACTTTGGGAGGCCGAGGCAGGAGGATCACTTGAGTCCAGGAGTTTTAGACCAATCTAGGCAACATAGCAAAGCCCCATCTCTAAAAAAATGCAAAAATTAGCTGGGTGTGGTGGTGTATGCCTGCAGTCCTAGCTAATCTGGAGGCTGAAGTGAGAGGGTCGCTTGAGCCCAGGAGGTTGAGGCTACAGTGAACTATGATCACGGCACTGCACTCCAGCCTGGACTAGACAGCAAGACCCTGTCTCAAAAAACAAAAACAAAAAAGACTGTACCAGTTGCGGCTATCTAGAATTTATGTCACTTGGCTAGAGGTCATGGTTACAACAGTATGCTAGTAGCTTTTTTTTTTTTTTTTAAAGAGTCACCTAAATACTAATTACTAGTATCTGATTTAGACTTTCACAGTGAGCTTTGTTTAAAATCAGTGTAACATTTTGTTCTGTTAAT
>NW_012101743.1:2501385-2502538 GCF_000951045.1 Mandrillus leucophaeus
AATGCCAACAAAGTTCTGTGGTAATTAGTTTTCGTATAAATAGACTCATGCTTCAGTCATATGTTATGGATGTTAGCCTACTTTTTAGTCTTTAAATTGATATATGAAGCCAACTCCATTTATTTGTAATATATACATATTATATACCTATTAAGCTTTCAATAATTATTTTTTCAGAACCAACAAGCCAAAATAGCACAATTGTACCTTCCCTTTGTTGGACTACTTTTGGAAAATATACAGCGATTAGCAGGTCGAGATACCTTGTATTCTTGTGCAGCCATGCCTAATTCTGTAAGTAGTAACATGTTTCTGTTGGGAGTTTTATCCTGTTTTATTGAATGCATTTGGAATTAGGGTCATATGCTATATGATCTCAAGAGTTCACTTTTTTTGGTTTGTTTTTTAAGCCAGAGTCTCGCTCTATCACCCAGGCTGGAGTGTAGTGGCACAATCATAGTTCACTGTAGTCTCAAACTCCTGTGCTCAAGTGATCCTCCTGCTTTGGCCTCCCGAGTAGCTGGGACTAAAGGCATACGCCACCACGCCCAGCTAATGTTTTAAATTTTTAGCAGAGACAAGGTCTCACTGTGCAGCCCAGGCTGGTCTCAAACTCCTAAGCTCAAAGAATCCTACCGCCTCAGCCCCCTGAAGTGCTGGGATTACAGGCATGAGCCACTGTGCCCAGCCAAGAGTTCATTTTTTACTCCATGTACACTGTTTTTCCTAATACAGTGCTTTGCAAACTTTAATGTGCATATGAATCACCTGGGGAATTTGTTAAAACAGATTTTTTTTTTTCAAGACAGAGTCTCGCTCTGTCACCCAGGTTGGAGTGCAGTAGCGTGATCTCGGCTCACTGCAGCCTCCGCCTCCTGGTTTCAAGGGATTCTCCTGCCTCAGCCTCCTGAATAGGTGGGACTACAGGTGCCAGCCACCATGCCTGGCTAATTTTTTTGTATATTTAGTAGAGATGGGGTTTCACCATGTTAGCCAGACTGGTCTGGAACTCCTGACCTCAGGCGATCCACCTACCACGGCCTCCCAAAGTGCTGGGATTACAGGCATGAGGTACCACGCCCAGCCAACAGATTCTAATTCAATAGGCTTGGGGTGGGACTTGAGAGCATGCATTTCTAACAAGCTTTTGACT
>NW_012101743.1:2504196-2505311 GCF_000951045.1 Mandrillus leucophaeus
GATCAGTGTGCTCACTGCAGCCTTGAACTCCTGGGCTCAAGCAGTCTTCCTAACTCAGCCTCCTGAGTAGCTAGGACTACAGGCATGCACCACCACAGCCCAGCTTTTTTTTTTTTTTTTTTTTTTTTTGTAGAAACAAGTTTTGCTATATTGCCCAGACTGGTCTTAAACTCCTGGCCTCAAGTGATCCTCCCACCTGAGCTTCCCAAAGCACTGGGTCTACAGGTGTGGGTTACCATGCCTGGCTTCTATTAGCTCTTAAGATAGATTTTCTAATGTATGATTTTGATGTTGGATTTTAATAAACTCTAAGGAGAGATTCAAATGAAAAAGTTTAAGATGTTTCTTATGCTTTCACTCCATGTAAAAGTTACCTTTCCTTAAATAGCCATGATTATTTTAAAATTTTACCACTAAAACACATGGCATATGAGAATGAAACATACACAGTATTCATGGCTATATCTTTGTGAAGACCCCAAGGTAATTTCTAGTGATATTACTAGCTATTACTAGGAAAGAAAGATTCAGCCCATTCACCTTCAAGTTGTGATATAAAATTTAGATTTATGTTTAGAATTTTCCCAAACTGATCTAATGATAAAAAAAAGAGTTACTGAGTTAAAGGCTGTGGAAAATTGTGGTACGGATACTATTTCACAAACATCCTGTCCTTATAGACCCGACAGAGTTCTACAAGGAGTAGTGTATCCCAGTATAACCGCCTGGATCAGTATGAAATCAGAAGCCTCCTGATGTGCTACCTGTATATAGTAAAAATGATTTCAGAAGGTGAGTTACCAGCATATTAAGCATGGACTGTACTAGACATACACCCTCACAGGTTCACAAATTCATGCAACAATATTTGATCATCATCTGGAGGTAGAGCACATGCACATTATAAACAGATATTTGGAGACTCTGACCTTAAAATGTTTCTTAAATTGAACCTCAAAATAGGTTCATGTCAGTCACACAAGTTCGAGTCTTTGAAATAATTTTAACATAATTTTGCAAATAAATTTCTAAAATGAGGCAATGGTTTTAGGAGTGCTAAACATTTTGTTTTCATGCAGAGCATTTAATTCATTAAATGACCAATGTAACTGAAA
>NW_012101743.1:2508066-2510600 GCF_000951045.1 Mandrillus leucophaeus
ATTAGCTGGGTGTGGTGGTGTATGCCTGCAGTCCTAGCTAATCTGGAGGCTGAAGTGAGAGGGTCGCTTGAGCCCAGGAGGTTGAGGCTACAGTGAACTATGATCACGGCACTGCACTCCAGCCTGGACTAGACAGCAAGACCCTGTCTCAAAAAACAAAAACAAAAAAGACTGTACCAGTTGCGGCTATCTAGAATTTATGTCACTTGGCTAGAGGTCATGGTTACAACAGTATGCTAGTAGCTTTTTTTTTTTTTTTTAAAGAGTCACCTAAATACTAATTACTAGTATCTGATTTAGACTTTCACAGTGAGCTTTGTTTAAAATCAGTGTAACATTTTGTTCTGTTAATTCAGGTTTCTTATCCTATATACGAATTTGTTTAAATGACACAGGTATCATATTCATTACAGACATCCAGAGATGAGTTTCCATGTGGCTTTACTTCACCTGCCAATAGAGGGAGTCTGAGCACTGACAAAGACACCGGTAATTAAACCATTTGGAGATGATACATTGCATGGGTGTTTAGAAATGTACCCTCTACTTCTTAGTATTTTTGATATATTTCATAATAAAGACCATACATAGCTTGATCTCTACTAAAGTTTAATTAAAATCTGACTCATATTTGCAGTCAAATTTATTTGCCAAGGTTTCCTTGTCTAAGCTTATTTAGAACATAGCTTGGCATACTGACAAAATAGAGGATAATGAGAAAAATACTGGTTTCTTTATCTGTCACCAATTTTAAGCCAGATACCTCCCTTCTCTGGACTCAAGTTTCCTTGTCTATAAAATTGTCTTTTAAATTGTGTGGCTTTATTTTATGGCTTCCAAGGAATTTCTTGTCGTTTTGTACATGCTAAAGTGTTTTGAAAGGTGAAAAGTTGCTTCACTTTTACATGGTTTCTTATGGTGTTTTCATATAATAAACTTCACATTTTAGATGTCCAAGATCTATTCCCTATATTAATGTCTCTACTTAAATTAGTTCAATACTTATTTTTTTTAAATATTTCTGACAGTTCCTCCTCTTGCCAACAAGGACTTGACTTTTTTTTTTCCAGCTTATGGGTCTTTTCAAAATGGACATGGAATTAAGAGAGAAGATTCAAGAGGTTCCCTCATCCCAGAAGGAGCAACAGGATTTCCAGATCAGGGCAACACTGGTGAAAATGTAAGAACTTAAATATATAGGATGATCCTAGTGACACATTAGGCTGCAACTTTTTTTTTATAGTATAAATGTGAGCATCTCTACTCTCCTGTAGTCCATCCTGGCTCTGCAAAAAGCATCCCATAATTCTTAGATATTTTAGCAGTATCTTCCTATACTGGCAGCTGCTACTTCAGTGTCTTAAACTATTTATGGAGAATGAGGCATTCATCCTCAAGTGTTCCAACTCTGAATATCTCCTTTAACCCTAGTACGCTATTTTAGTGAGGGGAAATTCAAGTTTAAAATATCTAATGTGCCTTGTTATTTAAAACAAAGCACATCCTGGCAGGATTAATGCAGTCTTTCATTCTTTTGTAATAGAGTAATGATATTAATTTTGGAGGAAAAAATATAGGTCCCGAAACTGATCATCTTAGGGTCCCAGCATCACTTAATCAGAATATATCCTCCCAACTCTTCTATCAAGTTGTTTCACGCCTACCATTCAAGTTTGAGATGTGACTGCCTTAAGACAGAGAGACCTCATTTTAGACCAGTAAAGTTTTGCCATGTTATGTAAAATCATTGAATCGTATAAAATTATATTAGAAGGGTCTATAAATAAAAAATTCCAACTCTCAATTTACAAATGAAAACTGGGATTATGACTTAGAACAACCAGCTATGGCAGGACCATACTCAAACCTAGATTTTCTAATATGAGCACTTTTTCTCCTATATCATGGTGCTCTTAGTGTGCATCAGGATCACTTGAAGGGCTTAAAAAAATAGATGTCTGGGCCTCACCCCAGGGTGAGATTCAATACATCTGGAATAGGGTCTGCTAACATGTATTTCTAAGTTCCCAGGTGATGTTGATGCTGTTGGTTGGCTATTGTTACCCTTGAGAGCCAGTGAACTATACTTCCACTGGTTCCTTGAGCCTTTGGGTAAACAGTAATTTATTCACAAATGTTTCTCTTTTACACCATTTAGAAATTGTGACAACAGGTACTGTCATAGCTAAGGCAAATAAAGGTCAGAGAGGTTGAATGACTTGCTAGTAGTCACATAGTAGCTAGGCAAGCAATCAGAACCTAGGTCTGTTTGCTCCAAGTAAAAGTTCTTTCTTAGTAAATTCCACCTTAGTCAATGGTGCATCCCCAGTTTAGCTCAACTGAAAGTATTAGTTTTTAACAACTGCAATTTTGTAAGGAGATTATTGTTGTTCTATTCCTATAAATCCCCAAATAAGTCAGATCTTGTCATGCTTAATTTCTGATTTTTTTTTAAAGTCATTAAATAAGAGGAACACATCAGTACTTTGTAGAGGTGCTAATTTTGAAGTATTACTGGGTACTCCTAAGTGTAA
>NW_012101743.1:2511950-2517646 GCF_000951045.1 Mandrillus leucophaeus
AAAAAAACAGGAAGAGTTCTCGAAGGGTAGCGAATGTCATCATTATCTTTGCAGCAACACTGTATGATATTGTCTGGTATCACGTTGTCAGGCTCTGTTTTTTCTCCTTGGTGTAGAGCCATATTTACTAGTGTTACCAGTTCCTCTTTATACTGTATGATGGAATACAACCAAAGGACTTTCATAAACTGCATGTCCTTGGGAAGTAAAAGCAGGTTATTTCCAAATACCACATTTACTTAGACAGTTCCCTCCCTTGTCTTCCTTTTCGCAATACTTTTGCTTAAAAAAAAAAAAAAAAAAAAAAAAGAATGGAAAACATAAAAGCACCTGGGATCATCATAGTGATTGCTATGTTTTACTCATTTTCTATTTTTTATTTTCAGTAATTACTACTTGTTTTAAATATTTTATGATAATGCAGGATGTAAAGACATAAAATAAGTTGATATAGTAGCTATAGAAACATTAAAATAAATAGCTAGATATGAGTAAATTCTAAAGTTCGTTAATAAAATAAAAATAACTGGAATATTGAAGTTCTAGGAATGTACGATTTAGCATAAACATCAAAGATTATGTTGTGGAATCTGGAAATTGCTAACATTTATGGAGTTTCTTCTTAAGGCAATGAAAATGTTCTAAAACTGGTGAAGGTTTCACTAGTCTTTGAAGAAACTATAAACTATTGTACTATTGTGGGTTATTTATGTGGGCATTTTTATGGTAAATGAATCTCTCAATAAATTTATTTTTTTAAAAAAGAGGCCCAATCTTTATCTCTTCTCCACTCCCATTGCCTCACTTGACTAGCCTTAAAAAAAAAAATAGGTCCAAGAGATACGTTAGAAAAAAAAAGCGGAACTGAACAAAAAAGCGGTTGAATACCACCATAGCCCAAAGAATGAGGGAGAAAGAAGGTAGGAGGAGGGGAAAAGCTGCATTGCCGACTAGTTCTCTCCCCTCCTCCACTGTAGGTCTCACACACACATACACACACATATACATCACATTCTGTACTAACCAGAGACAAGTCTCTGGTTGTTTTATTTTAATGTCATGGGTAAAACCATGACTGTTTTTTGTTTTGTTTTGTTTTGAAGAGGGAGTCTCACTCTGTTGCCCAGGCTGGAGTGCAGTGGCAGGATCTCAGCTCACTGCAACCTCCACCTCCCAGGTTCAAGCGATTTTCCTGTCTCAGCCTCCGGAGTAGCTGGGACTACAGGCACCAGCCACCACGCCTGGCTAATTTTTTGTATTTTTAGTAGAGATGGGGTTTCACGGTGTTAGCCAGGATGGTCTCGATCTCCTGACCTCGTGATCCGCCTGCCTTGGCCTCCCAAAGTGCTGGGATTACAGGCATGAGCCACCGTGCCTGGCCCATGACTGTTTTATTTCTTGTGCACTTGATAGTTCCTCTTATTCTTGCAAATGTTGACCATGCTTGCTCAGTGGCAGGTACTCTGTGCCAAATATTTGGTCTTTGCTTTTTGATTTTAAAAAGCACATTTTCAATAACTAGTATACAGTCTATGTCACATCTCTTTATCTTTTATATGTATAAAGTCATGCTGTATTATCTGTAAAGTCATATTCATTTCGTTCTAAGAAATGTCTTCTTCTAGATCCTTCTCAATGGATGTATTCTAATTTGTCTTGTCCAGTAAATATTGTTTTAGTTACTCTTTATGCATTTAAATATTGATCTCTTTGAAGTCCACACTCTTGAGGTCCTCTCTTGGCTTTCTTTTTTATGGAGTCATAAACAGTAGCAACTTTAATATCAATGAAAAGATGTTCTATCTCTATACTTCTATATGGATTCTGGAGAATAAATTTCATTATCTACTTGTAGCTGCATTTTATTAACTGACGAAAATTTGCTATTTCAAAGTCTTAGATTCATTTGCCAAATATTTTCAGGCCTTATTGCTTAGTTTATTATATCGTGAGAAAAGGAGTAAGAGTCAGGAGTTACCAGTTAGGAAGTCTGAATTGACAAGAAGACTGTTCTGTTGGAAAAGTAAAACATTGTTGTTTCCTTGGGGCTGGGGGGCGGGGACGGGGAAGGGGAAGGGGACAGGGAAGGGGAAGCTACTTCCTCTTTCTTTGTGACTGTGTCTTCACTTTTCTCTTTAGCCTAGACCCCAAAAAGACACTCTCAGTATCACATTGAGGCTTATCGGCACCATTCCCTGCACTTGTAGATTCATAAATATTCTCCGAAGCAGACTGTTCGTTGGAAGGTATCAGTTTAGCGCTATCTTTCGCTGCAAATTTGGTGTTACAAGGAATAGCAACCACTGCTCTTCTTTTTGTACTAGATTTTAAAGTAGAGTCTAAAGGCAAGGCATTCAAAGGGATTATTTTCTTTTCCTTTGTAAGAGAGTGACATGAGGTTATCGAATAATCCTCTAAACTTTCCAGTAAAGTTTCAGATACATGAGTTGGGTATTCTCCTGGGGAGACACCGGAAGGGCTCCATGATACACCAATCTGAGTTTCTTTTGGGGGGCAGACCTTCGTTTCAAGTGTCCCTTTTGGCTGGCCAATCTTGTCTTCATGAGGATTGAGAAAATCTTGAAATCCATACCTCTTTTGATGACTAAGTGAAGTTGTTAAAAGAGAACTTGCCAGTAGCTTCTGGCTGGCAGGGTCTTCTGTGTTAGGCTTAGAGGAACTTTTCGCAAAAGGGGTCTCCGGCACTTCAAAGAGGTCTTCACTAAAAGATGGAACTGGAAACTCTGAACTTTGTTGCAGTTCCTTTGTGCTCGTAGGTTTCATCTGTTTACTTTGTGACTGGCTTATTGATTTGATAGGCACATGCCTCTGCTTTCCTTGTGCAGGCTCCCTGACTGAAACATCTGACATAGTCATTTGACTACCAGAAACGAAGTCATCACTACCATAAGTCTGAAACTGTTGTTGCTTCATTATTATTTTAGAAAGCCTTTTATTTTCTTCTCGTAATTTATTTGTTTCTTTAGTGAGTTCCGCAATAAAGAAAAGATTTTGTTGTTGGATTTCAGAATAGTCTTTCTCTAGCGCAAGCCTGTATGTTTCTTTCATTGAACAGTTGTCACAGGTTTTTGCCTTTAACTGATCTTTCAAGTCATTAATGGTGCTCTGCAGGACTCTCTGCTGTTCAGTCAACTCTTTAATTTTGACTGTGGAGCCCGTCCACCTCCCATCTGACAATCGCTGTTTCCTCAGACTTGTTAATTTTGCCTGTAGACGCCTCAGCTCTTTATCATGGAGCTCTTTCAGCGTCAGCCATGTTTTTTTAAAATTGTCAGATTCCAAATCACATACACTAAGCTGTGATGACTCTCTTCCTGAAGATTTCTTACAACCTCTCCTCCCTCCTTCACCCGCGTTCCCTGCCTGCATCATGTTTCACAGATTTGGAAATGGGAGGGATGGCCTTGTCGCTCGATAACAGTGCCGTTAAGAAAATGGCGGACTTGCCGTGGATTGGAGCTAGTTCGCTGTGAGGGCGAGCCCTTCTACCCCTTTCACAGACCTTCTCCGAAGCTACCTTAGGACACGGGGCGAGGGAGATGGGTGCTCACGATTGGATGGAAAGTCCCAGGTTTTCGCTGGAAAGGAGGCACCAACTTTTCGGCTGGAAGAGCTAACGCACAGGAGAGGGAGGCCACCACCCTCAGGCAGAGGCGCAACAAGCTGCCCTTTGACCGGAGGCCGGAAACGCAGGGACTTCTGGGGGGAACCCAAGCTTCTGTGAGTAGACACCCAATGGCAGATAGGTGAGAGCGGAAGTCACTGCTAGCTTAATATACTTTTTTTAATTTTATTTTTTCTTTAGATGGAGTCACGCTCTGTTGAGCCCAGGCTGGAGTGCAGTGGCGCGATCTCAGCTCACTGCAACCTCCGCCTCCTGGGTTCAAGCGATTCTCCTGCCTCAGCCTCCTGAGTAACTGGGATTACAGGTGCATGCCACCGCGCCCAGCTAATTCTTGTATTTTTAGTAGAGACTGGGTTTCACCATGTTGGCCAGGCTGGTCTCGAACTTCTGACTTCAGGTGATCCACCCGCCTTGGCCTCCCAAAGCGGTGGGATTACAGGCGTGAGCCACTGCGCCCAGCCCTAACTGTTTCTAAAATAGACATTTAATGAGTCTTCATTTTTAGGCTCATCTTTAACCTTACTTCAGGTGGTACCTGGAGGCTTTTAGGGGATTCTTGGGTTACTACTTTGTTACCACTTGTTTTTTCCTGCAGCTGACAGTATTCAACATTCTCAACATTCTCAGTTCTTCTCAGTAATCACCGATATCTAGCTTCCAAAATCTGTTGCTCTATCTCCTCACAGGTTCTCTTTGTTTTTATTCATTTATGTCTATTTACAAATTCCTCCACCAGCATGTTAGTGGATTCTAGAGGGGAAATATTCATTGATTTCTGCCACCTTTTTGTTGTCGTTATTTTAAATTTTACATAGGGAAATACATTTGACTCTCAAACAGGGCAACAAAACCCCTGGAGAGTGACACATTGACCCCCTTTAAGTGACACTTTGGTCCAGTTTGAGTCAGGTGTTCCCCTCTACCAATTAATTTTGGCAAGAGGAGTACAGCACCATGATTGTATGTGGGAATAGGCCCCTGTCCCAAGAGGGACCGATAGTGTGGCAGGGACAGTGGAGACACATTACACACATGGTGGCTCACACAGTCACAGAGATGGAGAAGGACAATCCCTAGAAAAGGGACCCTACGCAGCTCCTGGTGGGAGCTGATGTTCACAGGAAACCTGATGCTCGCTGCACCTGGATGGGACGAGGGAGCTGACAGGGCCTCTCTATCTGTGACTGTAGGTATGATATAATCCTCTTTGGAAATAACCTCACGAGTCTAAATTTGAGACCTGTTGTGAAAGTGAGGCCCAGACCCCACTGCCCTCCTGCCCGCCACCCTATGCGCCTCCGTGCTAGGGCCAGGATGGGAGCCATTTGGGACCTGGGAAGAAACATGGCCTGCTTGAGAACCTGGCCAAAATGACCCTCTTCTGGAATTTATTTTGGCTACATGAATAAACAGATGTTTCCAAACGTCTTATCCTCAGTCTTCTGCTCTTTTCTCTCTACGCAGATTCTGCTCTTTTCTCTCTACGCAGATTCAGCGATTACATCTCTATGGGTATCTGTAAACCCCCACGACCTCTCCCTCACCTTCAGTCCCACACTTCCACCCGCCTGAGGAACTCTTCCACTCTGTTGTCTCACCCACGTTGGCCCCAGGGTTTAATGCTCCAAATTGACCTCATCATTCTTGCACCTCCCAGGCTTGAAACCTAGGAATTATTTTCAACTCCTACCTCTCCCTTGGCACAGGTACCCAATTAGTCACCATTTTAATCATCCGCTGCTGGTAATGACTGTGACATTTATCCTATTGTATCTGGCAGTGAGAGGGCTGTGGCTGTCAAGTTGACACACAAATCAGGCAGAATAAAACCCCACCCAGAAAAGGCTGGCGTCAGCATGGAACTCTGTTGGAAACATCAAAAACCGTCTGTGGGCTGGGTGCAGTGGCTCATGCCTGTAATCCTAGCACTTTGGGAAGCCAAGGCAGGAGAGTCACTTGAGCCAAGGAGCTCAAGACCAGCCTGAGCAACATAGTGAGACCCCATTTCTTTTATTTATTTATTTAAAAACATTTTTTTAATTTTGTTTTT
>NW_012101743.1:2519816-2530907 GCF_000951045.1 Mandrillus leucophaeus
GAGTGCAGTGGCGCGATCTCAGCTCACTGCAACCTCCGCCTCCTGGGTTCAAGCGATTCTCCTGCCTCAGCCTCCTGAGTAACTGGGATTACAGGCACGCCACCAAGCCCAGCTAATTTTTGTATTTTTAGTAGAGACAGGGTTTCACTATGTTGGTCAGGCTGGCTCAAACTCCTGACCTCATGATCCGCCCACCTCAGCCTCCCAAAGTGCTGGAATTACAGACGTGAGCCACTGGGCCTGGCCTAATTTTTAAAACAAGTCACATTTTGATTCTATTTTCAGTTTTATTATTGATGATTAGCATTTTGTGTTAATTGAAACCTAGCAATATTCGTGGTCTTATAAAACAATTGGAAAATTGGAAGTAACTAAGTCAACTTCCCAGCATGCCTCATCCTCCTTGCCCCTCCATAAAGCCAACATTGTCTTGTCTTCCATCTTTATCATTGAGAGGTTCTAGCTCAGTTGGGAATTAAGTCATTTGCTTGCTTTTGTGACACCTATGCGATTTTTACAGTTAGAGGAGGGTCTGCTGACACCATTAAGCTCCATCAAAGTAGGATAAAAAAGGAATGGAAAGTCAAGTGGTGGCACTGTTTTTGTTTTGTTTTGCTTTGTTTTGTTTTGTTTAAATCTCAGTAAGTAGGTGTGTTGGGGAAGAAATGGGTAAGAAAGAGAAGTATATGTGATAGATTTAAGAGACTTTTGTGTCTGAAATAGTTGTTCCACAGATAGATAGGACATCAGAATTTATAATGCAAAGGCAAAGAGAAAAAGGAAAGTTATCTGTCTCTTATTCTGAAATTTAAAATTCTGGGGGTTTTTTTTGTTTTTTTTGTTTTTTTTTTTGAGATGGATTCTCACTCTGTTGCCCAGGCTGGAAGTGCAGCGGCACGATCTCAGCTCACTGCAACCTCCACCTCCCAGGTTCAAGTGATTCTCCTATCTCAGTCTCCCGAGTAGCTGGGATTACAGGCACCCGCCACCACACCCAGCTAATTTTTATATTTTTGGTAGAGAAGGGGTTTCATCATGTTTTCCAGGTTGGCCTTGAGATCCTGACCTCAAGTGATACGCCCACCTTGGCCTCCCAAAGTGCTGGATTACAGATGTGAGCTACCGCAACTAGGCTAAAAGTTTAAAATTCTTAAACTTTTTTATTCACAGAGCCCTCTGAGTAGCAGGCAAAGGCATTTGACCTTCTCAGAAAAATGCACCTAAACACAGCATCTTGCATAAAATTTTAGGGAGTTCATTAAAAATACCTCATCTAAAGTAAAAACACAGCAACTTCCCTTACTCTGTCTTCAGAAATGATACGAAGATTGGGATAAGCGACCCAAAAGGACATACACAAAACACATCAAAAGGATCATTGATGCTGAACTAATTACCAATTAAATGATATATTTGGAATTAATTCAAAAGAATACAGAGTGTGTACTGGGCAGTGGGAGGGGAGAGGAGAATATAGATGAAACAAGATTTGCCTTGAGTTGATAGTCCTTGAAGCTACATAGGACTTGGGGATTCACTGTGCTATTTGCTGTAATTATTTGAAGATCTAACACTTTATTTATTCCATTTTCAGATACTCTCTTAACTTACTGGAATAAAGTATCTCCTCAAGAGCTCATAAACATTCTTATACTTTTAGAGTAAGTTATCTTAATTTATCTTCATAAACTTTCCCCTTATTTGGGGAGAATTCAACTGTTACATTTTTTTCTGTTTTTAATGGCTTATTTGCTAATAATGTAGAAAATGTTAAATTATTCTGATAATATAGAGCCTGGCATAGTGGTTCTTTATCTGCAGACAGAAGAAAAATGTGAACGTGGAATACTTTCTATATTGCTGAAAACTCTAGCTAATAATAAACCATCTTTACAGCCCAGCAAAAGACTTTCTGTGATCTGAAAAACTAGAAGTAGTATCAGCTGTTCTGCATCATTCATTTGGAACAGATGCTGGAATAGTGGAGCAGTGTAAATGATTGGAATTTAGAATTTGTACTTTCATATAGAGCTGAGTAATTCTACCCACTGCAGAAATGTGTCTGTGTATTTGTGTGTGTATACACACACACACACACACACACACACACGTATATAAGTATGTATTCCAAGACACTTGGGGGAAAACCTAGTCTGGAGATGGGAAGTTGTCCTACATTTCATCCTGAGCTATTTTTATATGATTATTGGAAGCTAAAAGAAAAATTAGACATAGAATGAAATGCAAGAAATTTTTTAATAAATAGTACACATATATGATTTGTATGTGCATGTCTACAAAAACAAAGCATATCAATACAAACCCTTGGATTAAAGTCTTACAAACTTTAGCGGAAAATGTCAGGATAATAAACAACAGTTAAGATTTTTTTTTTAAACTACTGTAATTGTACTCAAATATTTACTAATGAAAATATCTGATGTTGGGGATTTGCTTTAGAAACACAGGGGCAGGGAGGGTGGAGAGATATATCAGGGGACCTATTCAGGGCAGAGGTCAAAAAAGAATAGCCGTGAGTTCAATCATTGTTGAATCTGGGGGTCATTGGGTATGTGGGAGTTAACTATGGTACTCTCCCTACTTTCATATGCGTTTGAAATTTTTAATAATATAAAGTATTTTAATGTTATTATTTAAAATGTAGAAATTGCCCCAAGTTTTAGTGCGGAAGAACCTTTTAGAGATATTATTGACTATGCTGGTGGGCCAGGCATGGTGGCTCACACCTATAATCCCAGCACTTTGGGAAGCTGAGGCAGGAGGATCACTTTAGCCCAGGAGCTTGAGAGCAGCCTGGGCAACATAATGAGACCTGATCTCTACAAAAAATAAAACATTAGCTGGGCATGGTGATGTGCACCTGTGGTTCCAGGTACTTGCGAGGCTGAGGTGAAGGAATCATTTGAGCCCGGAAGGTCGAGGCTGCAATGAGCCGCACATGATCATTCCACTGCCTTCCAGCGTGGGTGACAGAGCAAGATTCTGTGTCAAAAATAAAAATGACTGATGGAGACCTTTGCTATGATAAGTTATCGAGCATAAAGGGTGATTTGCATTGACAGGTTTTTTTTTAACCTGTCATTAAAATTGTATATGAAGACATGATGTAATTGTAGCAAATAAATGTAGAAAGATAGAATATGGCAAGCCCACAATTAATTATCTATGTATTTCTGTGTAGCAAAACACGTATCATTATATAATTTAAATAGGCCATTCTTTGTGACTCATGACTTTTAAAATATCACTTGTTAATCTGTAGAGGATGTTAATATATTACTAACATGCTATTGTTTTTCTTTCTAGAGTATGCTTGTTTCACTTTAGATATATGGGGAAAAGAAACATAGCAAGGTAATTCCCATAGCACTGCAATTTCTACTTTTTCCTTCTCTTCCAACAGAGGGCAATCTTACTCATGCCATGTAAAACCAAGGTTATATATTTTGAGTTAACATTGAGATACCCGTGATTTAGTTAACATGTCACAACTGAAAGTTTAAACGAATGGGAACTTTTACATTTTCAAGCTTCCCACGGGGTGATGATTAAAGTGACATACAGAGTTTCTACCTTGTGAGATGCTTATCTTTTCTAAAGAAATCCAGAAGGGGCTAGGTCCAGGGGAAGGCAGGAAATCATAAAGTGAGGACAACTGTAAGGTCTGTACTTTTGTCTGAAGACTATCAATACTCACCTCAGTTACTAAGGCAAATAGAAATCCCCAACAGCAATTGGGACATAAATGATATATTATCTATTTCCTCTTTTTGTCATGTAAGTCCTAGTGAAATAAATACTTAAGGAAATATTTGAGGGATTCTAAGGTGAAGACGGTTACTTGCTTATTTCAATGAGATATATTTTAGGGGTAGAGATAGTCATTAAAGGAGCTTAAAAATAGTTTTTAAAAAATGTTTAATTTTTAAGAAGCTGTGTGGATGGGGGGATTATTGCTCAGTCTCTGGAACATCCTAAGGATAGGTAGTTTGGGCGGTGAGGGTTCCAATTTCCACCATCTTTTCCCATAACTTGGAGTTGGTATGGCCATTGTTACCATGAACCTCAGTCTTTAGGATTCTGTCAACTCTCCCACTACGTTTACTAGAGGATAGATAAACTACTTCTTCCTTAGTCCATGTATGACCCAGTTGTAATTTTTTAAATGGAAACAACATTAAAGTAAAACAAAGAAAAGCTTGTTTATCTTAGCAATAGACATACCTACAGAGTAAAAATTTCTAATCCAAACTTACCTCAAGTCCAGAAACAGATTAGATTGGCATTCATTCTTGAACATCTGACTCTAGGATTTTCCCCTCTCATTTCAACCTTTAGTGAACCTCTGGCTATCTTCTTCCCACTCTTGACCTTCCTCATCTCCCGTGAAAAGATTGAATCTTATTGGAGTGTTGGCCACTTATCCCTGATGTTTTTGAGAAGAAGAAGGGAAGTGGAAGCTCTTTCTAAATTCCTTAATTATATTCATATATGCTATTTTAAAGATACATTAAAACTTCATCCAATTTCTAGTGACACTTCATTTAATCCTTGAGTATACTACGTTTATGTGAAAACCTAATTTTTTTTAGTTAAAAAGATTATAACATTGAGATATGTTATTAGAGAACTCCAGTTCCTGACTTTAAAATTTATTTTAGGGTGCATGATGCCTGGCTGTCAAAACACTTCGGAATAGACCGAAAATCGCAAACCATGCCTGCTCTTCGAAACAGATCAGGAGTAATGCAGGCCCGGCTTCAGCATCTTAGTAGCCTAGAAAGTTCATTTACACTCAATCACAGTAAGTGAAAATGTGTGTGTGGTACCCATTTGACCTTAAAGAAGTCCTGGTTTAAATAATAAAAACTGAAGGTGATGGATACTCTAAATACGTTGATCATTACACATTCTATGCATGTAACAAAATATCACCTGTATCCCTTAAATTTGTATGAAGAAAAGAAGTCCTGGTTTAAATTGCCAATATGATTGGAAATGATTTCCCATACATACATGTATTTGCATCTTTCTGCTATGTATGTATGTATATAATCAATTTCATCATATATGACTATAAAATGATAAAATACACATGGATTTTTGAACAATTTTAGGTCATGGTGTTTTCTTCATAGTGTTAAAGAAATTAAATTTTTCCCACGAATTGCTGTTCTCATAATATTTTTATATTGGGTGTTCTTCATTCCTACTGTTAAACTTTAATGCAAATATTGACATCTTAATATAATAGTATATATAATATTTGTTTAGTTACTTTTGGTCATTTAATGATTAGGGAATGAACATGCTGAGATGACTGCAGAAATCAGTGAACTCTAAATACTAGTTTGGCAAAGGTGTATTTCAGACAGGTTGAAGTATTGACAAGGCAAATAGGGCAAGGAGAGAAATCTTGCCCAACTGCAGAAGCTAGAGGGTTATATAAATGGAAGCTCTCCTATGAAAAGCAAATATTAATAACAACTCAAAGAGTGAGAATATTTTGTTTCCACACAGTCCTCTAAAGGTTTCAGAAAAGGAAGTTAGCAAAACTGGCTTTGTGGTAAGACCTAGTAATAAAAAATAATGTTTTGCTAGACGCTGAGCTAATAGACTCAGGACCTTTAAATCTGCATGTTTTAAAGCCTTCAGCTTCTTGTAAAAATATGATGAACCTATTTCCTTCAGTTGCCTCCAAGATACCTTGTTTTCCTTCTGATTTAGAAACAAATCTCATATAATCAGCATAATTGAAAATGTCTGACCATAAGGTACTACTGTTTATCTGTAGCTGAATTTCTATTTAGTGGTTTCTCATTTTTACCCACATAATTAGTAGCATGACTTAAAAGGCCTCCCACATTATTTCCTAGTTACATCACCAGAGTTCATCACTGAAACCTTGTCTCCAAAGAGGTGGGCACCTAATTATGTCCTGCAGAGCTGTTGATACAGAACTGTAATGAAAACTAATGAAATTGATTAACCCAGACTATATTTGATGAAGGAGTTAAATACAGTATGACACTGTGAGCCCCCTTTCTTTTTTTTTGAGACAGAGTCTCACTCTGTCGCCCAGGTTGGAGTGCAGTGACGTGATCTCGGCTCACTGCAACCTCCGCCTCCCAAGTTCAAGTGATCCTTCTTCCTCAGCCTCCTGAGTAGCTGGGATTGCAGGTGCGTGCCACCATGCCAGGCTAATTTTTTGTATTTTTAGTAGAGATGGGTTTCACCATGCTAGCCAGGCTGGTCTTGAACTGACCTCATGATCTGTCCGCCTCAGCCTTCCAAAGTGCTGGGATTACAGGCATGAGCCACCACACCCAGCCGAGCCCCCTTTCTTGTCTTAAGTCTTTGGGTAGAAAGTCATTCAGCACCATTATGTGCATCTTCATGTTGGGAAAAGTTTAATTTACTTTTTTAATCCTAGGTTCTACAACAACTGAAGCAGACATTTTCCACCAGGCACTTCTTGAAGGCAATACAGCTACTGAAGTTTCCCTAACAGTACTAGATACCATATCATTTTTCACTCAGTGCTTCAAGGTAAAAATGAAGAGTTATAATCCAGTTGGTACCATTGCAAAGTAACATTATACAGAAATTACCTAGTCAAATGTGGGGTAGTGCAGTGAAAAAGGCTGGCATGAATAGTCAGGAAATGTGGATGGCAGTTCTAGTTTGGTTTTCATGTGACCCTGAAAGTCACTGAGACTCACTTGTGTCATCCATAAAGGGAAGGGAATGGACTAACTTGCCCTTAAGCTCTCTTCTACCTCTTAAATTCTATTAGATTTTCATGTTTAAAAACAAAGTTTCCATACTTTAAGTAGCCAGCAATTTTTAGCCCAAAATATGATTGGATCTGTTTGCCCAAATACCCATTGTGATGAGGTGTCCTCTCAGGGTAGATGGGGTCCAGGCAGGCTGGCTGGCTTCCCTAGCCATGCACTTAGTGTTTTTTCTCAGATGTTTGCCTCTCAGTGCAAATCATCATTGCTATGATTTTAAAAAGAAGGTAAAAGCATTTATCTAACAGGATTATTGGAGGGGGGAATGCAATAATGGACGTGTGCTTTGAAAAGTAAAAATGATGTGACTATAATGTAAGAACTCAAAGGTGAAAAATCTTGCTTGCTTTCATTTCAGTTATACAGATGTGTTTTTTTGTTTGTTTGTTTTGTTGTTTTTTCCTTCTTCCCCTCTTCTCTGAGTAATTCAGTTAATTGTTTCAGCGACCTCGAGATTTTCTATGGAAACCTGGCCTGTGCTTTTCAAAGAGGCTTATAAAGGAAAATTGAATTAGATACTAATACAAAATAGGCTACAGAATACCTTTAATAAATAGGCTACAGATCCCTTTATGAAGTATTAGGTTTGTTCTATATTAAATGCAACACAACTCCATGTTTCATTGTGCCAATAAATAAGGAAGTCATTAGATCTCATGATGTACATTGTATTCCTTCCTCCTATTCTGATACCTCTTATTTATTTAACAAACATTTATATAATCTCTTGGTAAATATCAGGCACTGTCCTAAGGGCTTTACAAATATTAACTCACTTTTTCATTGTGAGGCTGGGAATGAGAAAGGGGAGTGATCTTTTTTGAAACAATGGAAATGTTCTAAAATTATATTGTGGTGGTCACCCAACTCTGTTGCCGAATTTACTAAATGTAATTTAATTGTATACCCAAAACTGGTGAATTTTATGGTTTGTAAATTATATCTCAATAACTTAAAAATACAAATATGAACTTACTTTTAATCCTCATAATAGCCTTATGATGTAGATACTGTTATTCCCTTTTGAAAATGGGGACACTGGGGCCCACAGGAGGTTAATGCCACACAGCTGGGCAGTGGCAGAATCAGGATTGAGATCTAGGCCAGTTATGAGAGACCATGATTCTAGCCACTATACCATGCTTTGAAATATACTAAGGAAAGTGCCGGAAAAATCAAAATGCCATTCAGGGATTCTGGCTGTCAGTATTATCATTAGATTGTTGTTGTTTTGGGTTTTGTTGTTTTTGGCTAGGTTGTAACCTGCTGGTTACTTTCTTGAGGGGTAGCAGGATAGAGCTGGAGAAATTAGCCATTGCTGATTAAAACAAAGTTGAGAAACTAATAGGTATTTATCTACAATTTGTTGTTTCTTTGCAAGGGGCATTTAAACAATTTACATAGTCTGTTCAATTGTGATACCTGTTAATTATCTCTACTCATAGAGGGTTTAATTTTTCACGAATGGCTAACCATATAGTAAACATACTTTTAAAGTAAATTAGATCATAATCTAATAAAATAGAATTGGTATTTTCCTTCATTTATACATTATAATAGTCTCTCAGAAATACAAAGGCTGATTGGCTTGTATTCATTTTGATTTCTTAATTGAGAAGCAATATGGTATAGGTTAATAGAAAATACTGTTCCCATACTAGTCCTGTATATTGTTGTGTTGCATTGAAAAAAAAATTCCACCTGTTTAAAATGTTGGGATTAAGTATTCTAGATATCATGTATGTAGTATTTGTTTGAGATTTCCAAGTTGAAAGATGGCACAAATATTTTGAAATTATATGTAAGAGCCTTTTATTTTCCTGAAACTTCCAAACAGTGGTTTCATAAACAGGTACTGGTGAAATCAGTTCTGTCATTCTCAGTGGGGCATAAACCATATTTTTTAATGTTTTATAGACCCAGCTTTTAAATAATGATGGCCATAACCCATTAATGAAAAAAGTGTTTGATATACATCTTGCTTTTCTTAAAAATGGACAATCTGAAGTGTCGCTGAAACATGTATTTGCCTCACTAAGAGCTTTCATCAGTAAGGTAAGGACAGAAGCTTGGGAGCAGCCGGTGGGCTGTCTTCATTGCAAAAAGGAAAGATGGGACAATGGGGGTCATTGTGGTGACATATACAATGCCAGCTCATGAAGCCATTAAGTACTGCCTTTGTAAATAGAAATACAGAGCAACAAAGCACACACAGAGGGCCTGACCATGAACCCCCTCAAATCAGAAGCTACTTTTTATTTCACCCCATAATACCTTCCCTTTTCCATTAAGCTCCTTTGAAGAGTATCATTTTAAAATTACCAAGCCTGCCAGTTCTCTATTTTGCTTCTTTTTAAAAGTATTGTCATGTTGGAGGTATATAAGCCATGAGTGCACTCATGTCTAAAGACTTTGAAAGGATCCAACTTTTGTAATCCCAGGGTCTTGTATAATATCTTGGAAATGGTAAGCACTCAGTACATGTTCAAATGGATGCATCCTGACTTTCAATGCTAGTTGTAACTAAGGGCCCTAAATGCAGTCCACTTGCCCCAGCTGAACAATAACCTCAGACTTGGCTTTTAAGAAGAAATATGACTGAAACAGACAGCAAAGATTTGTTTTCTGTGCTCAGGGGCTTTTTAAACTTAAGAATAAACATAATAAACCAAGATAGAGCTAAGGTTATGGAAAGGCACAGTCCAGATCTTCCACTGGTTTATGTAACTACAGTAAGACAAAGAAATTCAGTTACGTTATTTGTGTAATAGGCTAGCTAAGCTTTGAAAACTTTTTGCCATCCTCATTATTTATATAGCAGCTAGTTGCATTTAATAGATACAGAAATTAGATGAATTTGAAGCTTTTTATTGCCATTCTTTAATATAATTTATGAATTAAAAATCTATGGGAAGCCGAGTTCAACACAAGCATGTTACAAGAAACCAAGGGAAGGAGATTCAGAAATAATTCATTTAACAAAAACTGTGTAGGTACTTACTGGATATAGTCCCTAAGGGCTTATTGTCCAGTAGAGGGAGGCACACACACATCAAGATACATGTACACAGAAACAAATACCATCAGGATAAAATAAGTCTGTATAGACCTGTGGGGGTGGGCAGGAGAAAAACTCTAATTTAGCAAAAGTTTTTCTGCAGCAATGGAGCTAGGATTTAATATGGATTCACCAAGAGATGAAACTAAAGATGTAAATGGAGTACAGATCGTGTGGACTCATCTTAAGAGTTGGATTTCATCTTTCAGGCATCAGGTAGTCATGGAAGGGTTTTAAGCAGGGAAGTAACACAATTATATTTGTATTAAGAGAGAATTGGTAAGGACAGGGGGAAGTCTCTTTAAAAGTTGTGTTGAAGAAGGATTGGTGACAGTGTCAAAGGCAGTAAAAAGACTAGCTGCAGTAAGCTAGATAAGAAATGAGGGCCTGAAGTAAGGTAGTGACAGTGGATATATGAAGGGTCAAAGGCAGATGAGACATGTTGAAAAAGGATTTACAGGATTTGATCATCAGTCCACTGATAGTATGGTGGAGTGTGGTAGTTGATATGAAATACAGGGGAAAGACTACATTTGCAGTAAAAGTTAATGAGTCCTGTTTTGTAGACCTGTTGAATTTGAGTGCCTATGGGACATTAAGATGTGTGGATCTTTGCTCTGGAGAGGGATCAGATTGGAGAGCCAGACTTGGAGTCATTCTCCATTCATCCGTACTATATTTATTGAGGACCTTCTCTGTGTCAAGTGCTGTACTAGGTCCTGGAGATGCAATGGAGATACAAAATAAATAATAGTCTTCGCCCTCATGAAGCATTCAGTCTTAGTGGGGATAGGGGAGATAGAAAAAAAATAATAAAAGAATTAGTAATTATGAGCCGGATGCGGTGGCTCACACCTATAATCCCAGCACTTTGGGAGGCCGAGGCGGGCAGATCACCTGAGGTCAGGAGTTCGACACCAGCCTGACCAACATGGCAAAACTCTGTCTCTACTAAAAATACAAAAATTAGCTGGGCGTGGTGGCGGGTGCCTGTAATCCCAGCTACTCAGGAGGCAGAGGTTGCAGTGAGCCAAGATGGCGCCATCGCACTCCAGCCTGGGCGACAGGACAAGATTTCGTCTCAAAAAAAAAAAAAAGTAATTATTATATGTTCTAGGAGAGGAACAAACAGCGTGCTGAGACAGTAAATGATTTGTGGGAGATAATCTTATCTTAGATAGGTTTGTCACTTTTAAAATGAGACCTGAATCTGTAATC
>NW_012101743.1:2531192-2583750 GCF_000951045.1 Mandrillus leucophaeus
AAACAAACAGAGAGACCCGAATTATTGAAAAGGGGCCAGCTGTAAAAACAGCTTACAGAAGAACTATCTAGGGAGAAGGACATATATGTGCCAAGGCTCTGAGTTGGGAAACAGTTTGGAATATTCTAAGAACTAAAAGGCCGATATTTTTGGAGTATAGTGAACTAGTGGGAGCATCAACATACAAGTGGTAGTCGAAGCCATGAGAGTGGTTTGATTTTCCCTGGATAGTACATTGAAGAAGAAGAACAACAACAACAAAAATCAAAAGCAGAACATTGGAGAGAAATAACATAGAAGGGAGGTTCAAAGACGAATCTGTAAGGGAGATGAGAGGGAGCAGTCATAGAGGTGGGAAGAAAGGTAAGAAAGAAGGATATCGTGGAAGCCAAAGAAAGAAAAAGTTCCAACATTGTCATGACGTGTACAGAGTAGTCAAATAAGATAAAGGGGAAAAGAGGTCTGTTAGAATTGGCAATTAGGAGGTCATTGATGATTTTGGCCATTGCCCACTCAGAGAAGTGAGTGATGTGGGTAGAAGACTTAGTGTAGTGATGAGCTACACTATAGCTATGCTCTCCCTTAAATGTTTATTTTCATACCAGAGTACCTGCTTCATCCAGAGTTAGTTTAGTCTGGTGAAATTATTAGTGAGATTTCCCAGTTGCCAATCAGAAAACATTTATTAAGCATTCATTATCTGCATAGAATTACACTTGGTATTAAGGTGAAATAAAGGGTAGATTCCTATAATGTGGGTCTAAATTCAAGGTTCCTAAGAAATAATTTTTAAAACATGGCCCTCTAGCTTCACTCTCTGAAAAACATCTATTGTGTACCCTGAAGCAGCTTATTATTTGCTTGCCTAGACCTATAAGCACAGGAAATTGTAACAAGTCTATTGTGTCTTCCACAAAGCAGACCCAATACATTCTTAAAGGAACAGGCCACTTGTCTCTTCGGATAATTAGTCACTTTCGTACTCCTTTTCTATGCTAAAATGTATCTTACTATCAGTGTTTATGTGAAGAGGATACATGTGTGTATCTCCTGTATCCCATTTTGTTAAAAGATGAACTTCACTTGCTGAGTAGATTTTAGCTGTAATTTTCTCAGCACTTTGATGTTCACAATAAAGGAACTGTTGAAATATAAACCAAAAGAGTAAGTAATGAAGATTGACCTTCCCATTTTTAAGCCCACATTTGAGATCCATCATTCATCATTTCAGGCATTCTTTCAAAACATATTGAGAACCTGCTTACGGTGTTATGGTGGTGCAAAAGTAATTGCCACTATATAGTGGCAAAAACCGCAATTACTTTTATATATATTATATTATTATATACAATAATATAATATGTTGCAGACACTCTTGAGCTCTTCTCAGATCTACAGCATTTATATTCAGTACTTTTACATCTTTGTAATAACTTGTATACTGACTTAAGTTCTATTATTATCACATGCTGGTGTTAATGTTAACTAGTTCAGGCTCTCTGGAGAGTAGAGCCTGCTTTATGTTGATTTTGTATCCTTAAAGCACCTAGCATAGGTTTAGGTGAGGATATAGAGGGCACTTGATACTCTATTGATTTTATGATTGGATTTTAAATACTTATTTCTGTTTTCCCTGTTCTTTAGTTTCCTTCAGCATTTTTCAAAGGAAGAGTAAACATGTGTGCTGCATTTTGCTATGAGGTTTTAAAGTGCTGCACATCGAAGATTAGCTCAACCAGGAACGAAGCATCTGCACTTTTGTATCTTTTGATGAGAAACAACTTTGAGTACACCAAAAGGAAAACCTTTTTGAGGACACATCTACAGGTCAGTGAAAATAAAAGAGCCTCTTCATCTTTCTTCTCTTCAATCTTTAACCTCTAGATCAAGATCCAGAGCCACCCAACCCAGTCCAATACAGTGTGGCCATCTAGCACTTGATGTGTGGCTAGTCTAAATTTAGATGTTCTGAAAGTGTAAAATATGCTATGGCTTTTGAAGACTAAGTATGAAAAAAATAGAATATCTAAATTGTTCTATATTGGTTGTATGTTGAAATGATATGTTACCTGTATTAGGTTAAGTATATTAAAATAAGTCTCTTTTTAGTGTGGCTACTAGGTAATTGATAATTACGTATGTGGCATGTGTCATATTTCTACAGAATAGAGCTGCTCTAGAGCAGAGACATTACGACCATAGGCTCTATTTCAATTTTTTTTTGTTTGATTTTTTTTTTTTTTTTTTGAGACAGAGTCTCACTCTGTCGCCCAGGCTGGAATGCAGTGGCATGATCTCAACTCACTGCAACCTCCACCTCCCGGGTTCAAGTGATTCTCCTGCCTCAGCCTCCCGAGTAGGATTACAGGCATGTGCCACTATGCCCAGCTAATTTTTGTGGTTTTAGTAGAGACGGAGTTTCACCATGTTGGCCAGGCTGGTCTGAAACTCCTGACCTCAGGTGATCCACCCACCTCAACCTCCCAAAGTGCTGCAACTACAAGCATGAGCCACTGTGCCCAGTCTCTAGTTCAAATTTGAGGACTGCCACATACTATGTGACCTAGAACAAGTTACTTCCTTAGCCTCTCAGTGCCTCAGTTTCTGCAAATGTGGTAGGGTAAATATTGTTACCTAGCTCATAGGATTTTTATGAGGATTAAATGAAATGATTAAATAACAAGCTTGTTAGATTTTACAGAACAGATAAGACAGTTTATGTTTCTCATGCTCCAGTATGCCCACTTATTTTAAAAATGAGAGATGTCTCAAAGTTTAGTGGAAAGCATGGACTTCAGAATCAGGCCTACCTGCACTTAAATCATAGCTTAAATCCTTACATTTGCCGGGTGACCCTAAGCAAATCACTCAATCTGGCTAAACCTGTTTCCTTATTTGTAAAATGAGACTGAGTATTTCACTTTGCAGCATTACCCTGAGGATTAAAATAAGTTGTGTATGGTGCCTATAGTGCCTGACACAATGTGTAGCACAAGATAGCTACTTCCTACATGATAGTTATTATTCAGCATCTCCATACTTTTGGGTTTATTGGATGAAATAGCTCTGAACTAAACCACAATTGGGACTGCTTGACTCAGTAGCCCTCATCATAATATGAGAAATCCTTGGTCCTATTTATATCTTTACTGTCATGGTCTGTCCCATTGGAGCTGTTTACTGGAGACAAGATTGTTAATGGGGGGACAACCATAAGCAGCTTGTTGAAAAATGTCATCAATAATGTGAAAATCCAATAGGAATACTGTGTATGCTTCCTGTAAAAGTCTGCTATATAATTACTTTTGCATGTTAGAGTCAGCCATCATTACACATTAGCTCCTTTACTATTTGCTTTTATATGAGATGGCACTTGGGAACCCACCTTCCCCCAGAGCATTGTTCTAATTTGTGTGCCAATATACCTGAAATTCCCCCATTGTTATTCATTCTTCTGGGTCAAAGCATCAGTTTTCTTTAAGTCTTTTATTCAAATATAGACAAATTAATAAATGTGAAGACTTAGAACACTGGCACATAATAAATGCTCAATAAAGGATTAACTAGTACTCTAATGGTTATCATCTCTTTCATCCTCTACAAAGTAGGGATTTTTATCATAGCCACTTTACAAATGAGAAACATGAGGCACAGAAAGGTTAAATAGCTTTCCCAAAGCCACACAGTGAATTATTGATAGTCAAGATTTGTATCTAAGGCATTCAACTCTAGAGCCCATACCCATGGCTATTACTGTATCTTGCTTCCTAGGACCAGTGGTAAAGCATCCAGCCGTTAACATCTTAGCATGAATTGTTTTGGCAGTCACCCAAGAGAGACTGAGAGATTTAAAAGTCCCGTCAAAGGCGGTGGTTCATGCCTATAATCCTAGCACTTTGGGTGGCATAAGTGGGTGGACCACTTGAGCCCAGGAGCTTGAGACCAGCCTGGGCAACATGGCAAAATCCTGTCCCTACAAAAATACAAAAAATTAGTAAAGTGTGGTGGCACACATCTGTAGTCCCAGCTACTTGGGAGGCTGAGGTGGGAGGATCACCTGAGCCTGGGAGGTCGAGGCTGCAGTGAGCCAAGATCATACCACTGCATTCCAGCCTGGGCAACAGAGTAAGACCCTGTCTCAAAAAATAAAAAGTACCATCAAAGTCCATTGCATAAATTTTTGTTAAACTAGGTAAGCCCTGGTCAAAAACAAAGAAAGTTGCTGAGGCACTGGACTTGGAATTCCAGCCAACAAATAGACTAATGAAAAGGAATGAGAAATCATCAAAGAAAAACATGATTTATTCTCACCTTTGCCACAGCTACAACCTAAAAAGCATATTTAAAATGGAGACCTGACTACCATTGTATCAGTTCACTATTATGAAAATAGTTTTAGATCTGGCTGTCCTGTGAGTTTTGAAAAATTGTTACATCTAACCAAGAAAGATCCTTTAAAATTTGAAATGAGGCCTTTCAAGTTACGATTTCAGCAGAAGAATGTAAACCCCTCATATATGAAGAAAATGCATTATGCTGGTACAGTGTAGAATCTTTAAAAGAAGCATTTCATGTGAGTGCTTATGTACTTATAAAATGATGAGCATAGGCAGCATTTGTTCAAAAGGTATTTGGAAAATAATGTTTACTTCTTCCCACAGATAATAATTGCTGTAAGCCAACTGATAGCTGATGTAGCACTAAGCGGAGGATCAAGATTTCAGGAGTCTTTATTCATTATCAATAATTTTGCAAATAGTGACAGACCTATGAAGGTATGTTCTCATTTCAAATAATAAATTATAACCACCTTTACTATCAGGGAAGTCTAAACTCTTAAACTGTCATTGGATTCACAACTTTTGATAGTATAGAATGTACGGAATGTGAGTTTTATGAGTTAAGGGCTTTGTCTTGTACCTCACTATATCTCTAGTACCTAGAACGCTGCCTGGTACATAGCAGATATTCAATATCAGTTTAGTGGATGGATGAATGAATATACTGTGTATTCATTGTTGTTATGGCAAGTTGAATCTGAATTTTTTTTCTGGGCTTCATTTCCAAACTTGCTCAGAAAATATATGGATCCTTTATTTCTTAACAATTGTCACCACTTTTAATATTGGTTAAATAAGCACCGAATTTGAAATTTCACAAAATTTCACTTAGAATAGCTAACAGTTGCCTGATCCATTGCCAATGGATGAGGAATGGCACAGAAGGGATTCATTATTTGATGGTTTTGTGAGTTTTGAAAACTATCTGTTAACACCAAGGCTGTTGCTCTTAAGCACCAGTTTGCTGAGGCCAAACCCAAGACTCTGACCACTGTTCTGCTTTCTTTCCTATATGCTTAAAACTTACATAGCACTGTAAAAATGCATCTATTGCTTCGTTGCATAGAGTGCAGGTTCTGATCTTCGGTGACACATGAATACAAGGGAAGAAGAATCCTTTCCCAGTAGGACTTTTCCTCCCAGAAGAATGAATCATCCCCATTCTTGGGAAAGGTCATCTTCCAGCACAGTTTGACAATATTGTGTAAAATCTGAAAAAAATTAAAAGCTCATAGTCACAGCATATTTGATGTTTAGATGTGTAGAATCTATGTACCAAAAAATATTCCCACAGGAATGTTGCTTGCACTGAAAAATAACAGTGTGTAGTGCCAACCGCTCTCAGGCTGGGAAAGTTTGCTTTCCAGCCAGTTCTACTAGTTCCCCAGGGGATCAGTATATGCTCCAGCTAATCTCGTGAGCATAGAAACAAGTTACACCACTTATGCTTATACTCTAAGGAATTGTTTTTACCGGTTGTTACCATCCTTAATACTATGTTATATAGGTAGATTGGTAAGTTTTTCTGGGTAAATGGGGCTTGGATACTCTCTCCTTGATAGGAAATCTTTTTCTTTTCCATAACTCATTTATGAAATGACTTAGTTTTATTCTATTATGGCAGTCATTACCAACAAACCTTATTACAAAAAGATGTGCCTTTCCCCTGGTAAATGGGATCTCTATTTATAGAAAGGAACTTTATGTATATAATTATTATTTTTCAAGGGATTAAGTTTTTATTTTTTATTTTTATTGTATTTTTCCGTATTTATTTATTTAGAGACGGAGTTTCACTCTTGTTGCCCAGGCCGGAGTGCAATGGCCCGATCTCGGCTCACTGCAACCTCCACCTCCCGGGTTCAAGTGATTTTCCTACCTCAGCCTCCCGAGTAGCTGGGATTACAGGTGCCTGCCACCACGCCTGGGTAATTTTTTATATTTTTAATAGAAATGGGGTTTCACCATGTTGGCCAGGCTGGTCTCAAACTCCTGACCTCTGGTGATCCACTTGCCTTGGCCTCCCAAAGTGCTGAGATTACAGACATGAGCCACTGCTCCTGATCAAGAAGGCAGTTTTTCAAACCATTTCCCCCACATACTGTGTTCATATTGACAAGCGCCCTAACCCCTGTACCTGTCTCTACGTCATCATCTCTGAATCATGTAGATAATTGTGATTACTCCTGTGGGGGTTAAGAGGATGCAGTAGGACTTCCTTAGCAGTGGCTAGGGTGAAGAGGAAACTCTGGTATTCTTGGCGCCAAAGACAAACTTTGAAAACTTAATGATCTCTCTAAACTTTCTGGAATGTTCTGTGATTCATGACCTCCCATTTGTGTAAATAGAAATTTCTGCAGTATAGTTTTCACCTTAGTGTATGTGGTAGTTAGTGGATGGAGTAGGTATGCTCATCAGAATGGAAGGCTGACTAAGAGCACCAGCTCTAGGGCCAGACTGCCTAGGTGAAAATCCTGTCTCTACATTTACTAATTTTGAGACTTTCGTCAAGCATTTAAACACTTTTTTATAATAGTACTTCACTCATAGAGTTGTTGTAAAAATTAAAACCTGTAAAGAACCCAGACCAGTGCTTGGCACATAGTAAGCTATCAGTTTTTAGTTACTGTTACAAGAAATCGGCAAACAAAGATCACTCCCATGGCTGTGGAGTTCACAATGGAGGATCTGGGATTCAAAGCCAGGTAGTCTGACTCCAGAGCTAATGCTTTTATGTCCTGTGAATATACTGCCACCAAGGTTAGAGCCTTTGAAGCCTGGGCTAGTTACATATTTTAAAAATAATTTATTTAAAATTCTTTCAGTGTACTATATGCAACATACCAAGAACTGTAACAGGAAGTGAAAATCATATTATGTCCTCACCATTGGATGACAAGCTTTAGAGCACATCAATATTGTTGTCAAACATGTCTTTTTTGTTTGTTTTGAAATTAGGCAACTGCCTTTCCCACAGAAGTCAAAGACTTGACGAAGAGAATCCGCACTGTTCTTATGGCCACTGCCCAAATGAAGGAGCATGAGAAAGATCCTGAAATGCTAATTGATCTCCAGTATAGCTTAGCCAAGTCCTATGCAAGCACCCCAGAGCTCAGGAAAACCTGGCTTGATAGCATGGCCAAAATTCATGTAAAAAATGGAGATTTTTCAGAGGTGACTACTTAAAGTTTTGTTCTAAACAGCCTTTCAAAATACCTTGAGCATGTTCTGACAGTTCTTTCTCTGTCATCCTTTTTCAGGCTGCGATGTGTTATGTCCATGTAGCAGCTCTAGTTGCAGAGTTTCTTCATCGAAAAAGTAAGATATTTCTGTTTTTAGAGATGGGGGGGATTTTCTTTTAGCATAATAGTTTTTTATCTTTGTAGTTTAACTGTGATATAATTAAACGCTGAAGAATATGTTCACCCTTGGCCTCATTCAGTGTTAAAAATAAGCTGTTACAAAAGAAGACTGGATTGTTCGTTGTCCCTTCTGCTTTCATTAGAGATTACAAGAAAAGTGAAATAGTACAGGGTGGCCAGGTGCAGTGGCTCATGCCTGTAATCCCAGTGCTTTGGGAGGCCAAGGCTGGAGGATTGCTTGAGGCCAGGAGTTTGAGACTAGCCTGGGCAACAGAGTGAGATCCTGTACCTATTTTAAAATAAAATGTAAAATATATCAAAAAAAAAAAAAAAAGTACAGGGCCAGGCCTGATGCCCAGTGTTTATTTTCCAAGACTTTCCCTCCCTGGAAGGCTGCCACAAATTAAATTCTTCTCAAGGCTCAAGTCAGGATAACACAGATTATTTGTTTCCCCCTCATGTGTCTTAACATCACCGACTACCCATAGACTATGTCTCTCCAGCCACTTTAGTGCAGTGACACCTGGGTACGAAAGGGGAGTCATACTCTTGAAGGGTTTCAGGTCCAGCAGCCCTGGATTCCTAATTTAAGATTCCTAACTCAGGAAATCTACTCGGAAGTGTTCCTTTCCATAAACAGTATTGTTGACTACGCTCAACAGTATTGTTGAACAGATTGCATCTGCTCAAATAGTAACCCAGTTGAGTTAGGTTTAAACATCGATTGGCAGTGGAGATGGCAGCCAAGAAATCTCTATCTCAATGTCCAAGCTACTTCCTTTAAGGCAGTGGAATGAGTAACAATATGGCAAAAGGAAACCAAATTATTAAAGGAGTCATATCACTCTGGCTTCAGCTGTAGGAACACAGCCACATTTTGTTTTATTTTTTAATTCCAGAATTCCTATAGTTAACTATATATCTGTCATTTCACACTGAGGCTCAGTGTTTGATTGCCTCACATAACACCCATGTGGAGAATTTTTTTCTAAAAGGATTCTTGGCCGGGTGTGGTGACTCATACCTGTGATGTCAACACTTTGGGAGGCATGGGTAGGTGGATCACTTGAGCCCAGGATTTTGAGACCAGCCTGGGCAGGAATGGTGAAACTCTATCTCTGCAAAAAATACAAAAATTTGCTGGGCATGGTGTCACATGCCTGTGGTTCCAGCTACAAAGGAGGGTGAGGTAGGAGCCATAGCTTGAGCCATAGCTTGAGCCCAGGACACTGCACTCCAACCTGGGTGACAGGACAAGACCCTGTCTCAAAAAATAATAAATAAATAAATAAATAAATAAAATTTTAAAAATATTCTTCTCAAATATAATTAAAATGTGGATTCATTTTACTTGTATTTTAAATTAACACTTTCTGTCTGACTCTGGAATTCTTTTGAACAATCTATGTGTTTGATATACTTTAGTTTTCTCCTTTTAGTATACATATGTGAGTTTTAAACAGAAAAATAGATTAATTACCAAAATGAGGCTCCATTTGAGGGTTTTTAAAAAAATCACTGGTATGCATATGAAATCACAGTATAAGTAAATATTGAAATTACACACCTGAAATTCCAACTAAACTGACAGATATGAGAATCTTAAATGGAGTACTGTGATTTCAAGTATGTCTTCAGAGAAATAGGTTAATATTATCTTATCTTTTTAATTAGTAGAAATCTGGCCAGGCATGGTGGCTCACGCCTGTAATCCCAGCACTTTGAGAGGCCAGGGCAGGTGGATCACCTGAGGTCAGGAGTTTGAGGCCACCCTGGACAACATGGTGAAACCCTGTCTCTACTAAAAATACAAAAATTAGCTGGACATTGTGGCACACACCTGTGATCCCAACTACTTGGAAGGCTGAGGCAGGAGCGCTTGAACCGGAGAGGCAGAAGTTGCAGTGAGCCAAGATCTCGCCACTACCCTCCAGCCTGGGCAACAAGAGCAAAACTCCATCTAAATAATAATAATAGTAGTAGAAATCTGAAGATTTTTATGTCCACTATGTCTAAAACTGTACTTTTTAGATTTTGAAAATAGTTAATTATATTAAAACTATTTCCCTGGAATGTTTTTGTTTTTTTCACGAGTGCAAAGACATTAAAGCTAAGGAAAAATCAAGAATTATTTATTTGTATTATCAGTCCTTAAGCTTTAGAAATAGAATTTCTTGCTATGGTTTTTCTGTTATCATGAGGCAACTAGCATAAACACCAAACTGATACGTTTCAGGAAGTGGGAATAATATTTTTAACTAGCCGTTTATGTATTTCATAATACCCTCAAGGTTTTTTAGAATTTATCCTTCATAGAAATCAAAGCACTCTTCGCTAATGAGAAGAAAATATTGTTTTGAATGTTAAACAAAAAATAATGTTTAAGAGAATTTACATGTTTATTTATAGGTGTCATCTATTTTTAAATTTCTTTTAATTAAATTTTATTTTATTTTAAGTTCTGGGATACATGTGCAGGACGTGCCGGTTTGTTACATAGGTAAACATGTGCCATGGTGGTTTGCTGATGCCATCTGTTTTTAAACCTGCAACACTATTTGCCTAAATTAGAAAATCTTATTCTAAAATAGTGGTAGTAGTAAAAGTCTTAAGGGTTTTCCCCACTTAGTTTCAGTGATCCAAAACACCTTTTTTTTCTTAATTAGCTGATTCAACTATACTAGCTATACCAAGGTCGACTACTGATTTAAAACACAAGTTAAAAACGTAAACTGAGTATTATTCTAAGTGAACTAACTCAGGAATGGAAACCAAATATCATATGTTCTTGCTTATAAGTGGGAGCTAAGCTATGAGGATGCAAAGGCATAAGAATGATATAATGGACTTTGGGGACTGGGGGTGGGGGCCAGAGAGGAAAAGACTACACATCGGGTACAGTGTATACTGCTCAAGTGACAGGTACACCAAAATCTCAGAAATTACTGCTAAAGGACTTATCCAGGTAACAAAAAATCACCCATTCCCCCAAAACTATTTTTTTTTTAAAAAAAACCTGTTCTCCCATCCATTCTGAGAAAGCATTAGTGAGCTGTTTGAAGTCTAGATAAGACCTGGCAATTGACAGAGTCAATGAAAATACGTTTGAGTGCAGAACTGAAAAAAAAATCATTGAATTTACACTTAAGACCAACGTATTTGACAAAGATAATTTGGCACCTTTAGAACTCTTTGTTTTCTATCATTAAGTGCCCTTTGATAATGAGGCCAAGAGGGAAGGAACATTAGAATATATTTTAAATCCGTTACATATCCATTGCCAAAAATGTTTTGTTTTCTCTAATTCCTAACCAGTTTCTCTTGAAGTAGACTATAAAACATTTTTAAATCAAGATGGAATAAAATACTACTCCTCAGTTGACACATTGGAAGCAGATGTTCTACTGTGTAGCATTTTTAAGGGAAAAAATACTTTGTCCTATTGGATCATTACCTAAGCAGGGAAGGGCTTAGGGGCCCTTGCCCCTCGAAGGTGACTACACAGCACCCACAAGGGACCATTTCCAGGTCCTTTTCTTCACTGGGTCAGGCATTGAACTGACAGGAAAACGGAAAGGTGGTATGCAATTCTCCCTGCCCCCGCTCTCACCCTGCCCTCAAACTTCTTTCAGGCAGCCTGAGCTCTTGCTTGTTCTACCAGAGAGACTTAAGGATCACTAGACTTAAGGATCACTATTCTCTTCCCTTTATTGAAGACATCTCAAAGTGGTAATACTGAGTGTCAGCTATTCTCCTCCCTCCCAAAAAATATAAAATAAAAATGTCAGAATTTGCTTATTTTTGTTTTGTTTGAGAACCTCAAAATTTCTAGATCACATTCTCCCTTTTTTCTTTTCCCAAGAGAGGATACAAATGTTTTCCCCAGGGAAGACAAGAGTCAAGTCTCTGCATTCTTTCACCACCAAACAGTATCCTAGGTTCAGCAAAGCTTCGGGCTTGCAAGGATTCACCCATCAACTCAGGAAAAGGAATTTCCTTTCCCATAGAGTCTGGTTTTTTTTTTTTTTTTTTTCATTCCTTATAGGGTAATGTTGTTCTCTTTCCCAGGTCTTTCTATCCAGGATCTGATAGCTTGAGTTTCATGAAGCTTTTTATTCCCTCATTCTTTCCTAGTCATAGCTTTTTCCCTTCTTATCCTCCCCTCAGGACTCTTAGCTCTTATCCTTCTTCTGCCTAGCCATCCTTTTTTATCAAGGGTTGCACTACTATCCCATCTTCCACACCCCTTCCCACTTTTTTTCACAGGATATCTTGTATTCAGGATTGTGGTTTCTATTTGAGCAGTTTCGATCTTGTTTCCCCTGGGACAGCAGTCAGGAATACAGAAGTTACAGCTATAAACGGCAAGGTCAAGAGTCCTGGTCAAATACCAGAGAAACTGACAGCAGACTCTCCAGGACCACCCTCTACAGGGCTGCATAGGTCTACATGAGATCCCTCAAACAGATCCCTCCTTCTGTTGGGATATGTACACTGGCCAATTCTAGACTCAACAACTTGTTTCATCTGAAAATCTTTCTAGAACTAAGAGGAATCAGGATTTTCTCCAAGCATTTTAAAGAATCTAACAAGCAAAGGGTCCTGATATATAATTGGATATTGATGGGTGTTGATAACTTTAGCAAAAAGGGGGAGGAATATAGTCATCTCTGGGTAGAGATACATTATCAGGCAGATGCATTAAGATAACACATTTATTAAGAATATTGGATTCTGAAGCTGAAAATTCACGATAGTAGTCTTTGCACTAGATAACCCAGACACAACTTTCAAAAGTGGGTGTTTATGTCTTTGTTCCTGAGATAAGACATAATTTTCCCTACTTCTACTTAAGATACACCAGAAGACTCTCTAGCAAGATGCTTTTAGCCTCATCTCATCTCTGGCATAGGAGTGTGCCTTTCTTCATCCTCCCTTAAATCCCAGCATTCTAGAAAAGCCCTACATTTGGAAATCACTTAAAGTAATAATCTCTTTTGAACAGATGGGATTTTTTTTTTCCCAGTTATGGACCTAGCTGCCTGAGGCCTTCAGGGTTTGACTATCTTCTTCAATAAAGGCTATGTTCTTTGTCTCTTCACTCAAGTCTTGGGCCCTCTTCTTTACAGCCCAGCGCTTGACTTGATAGTGGTGATCAAGTGGAATGGTTTTTTCTCCATTTCAAGAAGTTCTCCTAATGCACTACTGCACAAAGAGTATCCCACAAACCAGCTGCTAGTCTGAGAACTGTTTATCACATGTTTACAACAAGATAAGGAGTATCGTCATGAATGTAAATGAACCATGTCACTAAACACTCTGTTTGTCCAACTGACTTGTTCCTTTTCATAGACTTTGTTGAAGAAGGAAATGAGGAATTGATTTACATTCTGGTGAAAGTTCCTTATCTTTTTATGGCCCAGTACTTTGAATAGAACTCTCTAGAGGTCTGTAACAGACCATTTTAGTCATGCTTATCTTCAGAAATGAAGCAGGCTATGTTTTATCTCAGTGCCTTTTATTTCTTCTTCTTCTTCTTCTTCTTCTTCTTATTATTATTATTATTATTATTTTGAGATGGAGTCTTGCTGTGTCACCAAGGCTGAAGTGCAGTGGTGATCTCGGCTCACTGCAAGCTCTGCCTCCCGGGTTCATGCCATTCTCCTGCCTCAGCCTCCCGAGTAGCTGGGACTACAGGCACCTGCCACCACGCCCAGCTAATTTTTTGTATTTTTTTTTTTTTTTAGTAGAGATGGGGTTTCACCCTGTTAGCAAGGATGGTCTCGATTTCCTGACCTTGTGATCTGCCCATCTCGGCCTCCCAAAGTGCTGGGATTACAGGCGTGAGTCACTGTGCCCAGCCGGATGCCTTTTATTAACTACTTTATTTGAACAAAAATGGTCCTACAGCTTGGTGGGTCAAAGTAAATATCATTTTCATTCCTGGGTCTCCTTCTTCCTTAATTAAAACTCACTGACTACTCCCATGTATTTCTCCCTTCTTGAAAAAGTATTTCAAAGCCAGGCGTAGTGGCTTACGCCTGTAATCTCAGCACTTTGGGAGTCCGAGATCGGTTGGATCACTTGAGCTCAGGAGTTAGAGACCATCCTGGGTAACATGACGAGACCTGGTCTCTACAAAATATATAAAAATTCGCCGACTGTGGTGACTTGCACCAGTAGTCCCAGCTACTGGGGAGGCTGAGGCGGAAGGATGGCTTGAGTCCGGGAAGTCAAGGCTGCAGTGAGCTATGATCAGGCTACTGCACTGCAGCCTAGGCGACGGGGTAACACTCTGTCTCAAAAAAAAAAAAAAAAGTGTTTCAAAATAACCCTATCTTCCCCTAGCAGACTTTCATCTTTCTGTCAAAGAAGTGTGGTTCCTACTTCTATGTGTGGTTCCTACCCATGTTCTGTTCAAGCATCTTACCCAGAAGATATATGTCTAGTGATTAGGTTTCATTTAGACAAGAAGAGTTGGAAAAATCCAAGCCCTGATATATAACCTCTTTTCCACCAGAATTCTGAGAAATCTCTTCAACTTGAGGTCTGATTTTTTTTAAACCTTCCTTCTTCCTTCCCCAACCTCTAACAGGAAGATTACCAGTACTTAGTTGTAAGTAAAGGTTATTATTTGTAAGTATCACTGTTAGATTGTAGAACAGTAGATTGCAACAGCCATTTGTGTGTGTGTGTGTGTGTGTGTGTGTGTGTGTGTGTGTGTGTGACTAGCTCCTATTGGAAGGAAACTTTTTCATTGAAACTTTTTCAATGGTTATGTTATAAAGAGGCAGAATTTTCCTTGAACTCTAAAAGTACAGCCCACTTAGATAAAGGTCAAGCAGACACAGTAGGAATGTTTACACATGTTCCCCTGTCTAGAATCTATAGGGGAACCATGAGGCCTTTACACCTAGACTCTTGCTTGACAGTAACAATTTGGTCCAGAAGCCTACAGCAGGTGTTCTCAGCTTGAGTTCACTTCCTACTTCCCAGGAGTCCAGCTGGCAGCAATTATTTTATTCTACCTTGAGAAGGCTAGTTTTTTTACTGGTAGGCTTATTTGCTAATAATAATTCATTGAGTACTTATGTACTAGGCTCCATTCTAAACACTTTACATTTCATTTATAGCGTAGTTATTATTCCTGTTTTATAGATGATAAAACTTTTTATAGTCCCAGGGAGATAAGCATTAGCAGAAAATCACACAGTTAGTGACAGAGCTGAGTCTATGTAACTGCCAAAGTAATGGTTCTTTCAGTGCCCCATCCTGTTTTCTCTAGGATGCTTCATCCCTGCCATCTGTTTTATTTCCTGACTCTTAAAAGTCCTAAGCCAGACCTTCTCCAACATCTCACTTCCTCTCCCACATCTCAGTGAAATTAGGCACTAGACATGGTTACCAAAGATCACTTAGTGGTTACCTGAAAAGTGCCTGCCCTCTTGTTTAGATGATAGAACACAAATGTATATAGGATCAAAGTTTAAATAAATGTTTAGATTGTACTAGGTGAACATCTATACTAGCCATTGAAGATGATACATAGTCAAAGAATAAAACTTACTCATAAGTAACTTAAGCTCACTTTGTAGGGGAGAAGCTAATAAAATATGTAGTAGATGGAAACAAATTTAAAAATTTTTGCAAGTGAAAATTGTACTTAAGACTTTGATTCTTACAAAAATATGTTTTTATTTTAAATAGCCCATCTCTGTAAGGCTCACTGTTATTTACTAAATGCTTTCTCATAAATTTACTCCACTGTTTTTTTTATTCACACAGAATTATTTCCTAATGGATGTTCAGCCTTCAAGAAAATTACTCCCAATATAGATGAAGAAGGAGCAATGAAAGAAGATGCTGGGATGATGGATGTCCATTATAGTGAAGTAAGGATTCCAGGGCCTGCATTGCCAGTTATATAAATTTCACTTCATAAAATTCATGTATATTAAACAATTATTACAGCTAACCTAATTTTGAAGGTAACTAAGGGTTAGTGAACTTTAAGTATTAAAACTGTCCAGTCCAAAGATGTTCCTGTTTAGAGGATCCTGTCTCTTGAACTGGTCCCATTGTCTAGTTTTAGAAATGCAGCATTTGCCATCCTCAAGTCACCATCCCAGTAACTAGATAAGAGTCAACATATGTTGGAAATTTTTCCATAAAAAATAGAGTTAACATTGTTTTTTTCTTCAGCTAAGACAGAGTATGTCCAAAAGTATTTTTAAATGGAAAATTTCTGCTCTAAATGCCACATGGATAGAAAACAGCTTTGGCTGTCAAATCAACCACCAAAGATTTATTGGACATTAACTTAAGAGCAAGGCCCTGGACTTGGTGACCTAGGAGCTTTAAATAATTAGATATGACTAGTCCCTGACCTCCAAGGTCCACCTGAAGAGATAATACATGTACATGAAATGGAAAAAAGACTTTTGAATAATATTTGAATAATATAGACAATATGTGCCATGCAAAGTCAAAGGTGAAAGATGCCTTAGAGCTCAGGTAGACTAGAGGAGGTATGATCAGAGAGGGACTGGAAGAATGAGGACAGCCTGAAGGCATTCTAAGAGACAGGAGAAGAGCAGGGACCATGACTAAGAGGTAGGGAAGTGTAAGACATGTTTGAGGCACAGTGAGTGGATCCTTTTGGCTATAGCAGTAGGTTCCCATAGAGAAGAGTATTAGTTGAGGCCAGATTTTGAGAAACTTTCAATGTTTGGGCTTTATTCAGTAGAATATTGAATTGGTATCAAAGTCTTTTTTTTTTTTTTTTTTCTCCAGGAGTCTTGCTATGTCGCCAGGGTGGAGTGCAGTGGAGCAGTCTCGGGTCACTGCAACCTCTGCCTCTCGGGTTCAAGTGATTCTCCTGCCTCAGCCTCCCGAGTATCAGGGACTACAGGCATGCACCACCATGCCCAGCTAATTTTTGTATTTTTAGTAGAGATGGGGGTTTCACCATGTTGGCCAGGATGGTCTCGATCCATTGGCCTCATGATCCGCATGCCTTGGCCTCCCAAAGTGCTGGAATTACAGGCGTGAGCTACCACGCCTGGCCTCAAAGATTTTTGAGCAGGATAATGACTACATGAAAGCAAGGAAGAGGGAAGGCTAATTTGGTGATGATGTGGGAGAGGTATTGAAGATACAGGGATAGGAGCTAGAGGCAGGGGCTAGAGAGAAGGCTGCCCTAATTATCCAGATACGAGTAGTTAAGGCTTAAACCAGGGTATTGAAAGATTCAGGAAACAGTGTGAGGAGAAGATGATGATTTGCTGGCTGTGGGAGGGGAAGGGTCAAAGGTAGCTCTAAGATTTCAGATTTGGAGGTTAAGGAGAAATGATAGATGGATGGTTTTGCAGGAAAAATGATGAATTTCATTTTATAGGTGAGTTGATTTTGAAGTGAAAGCTTATCAATATGGAAATAACCATCAAGCCATTAGAAATGTGGAACTGAGACCGGGCTCAGTGGCTCATGACTGTAATCCCAGTACTTTGGGAGGCCGAGGCAGGTGGATCACCTGAGGTCAGGAGTTCGAGACCAGCTTGGCCAACATAGCTCTACTAAAAATACAAAAATTAGCCAGGCGTGGTGGCACCTGCCTATAATCCCAGCTGCTGGAGAGGCTGAGGCAGGAGAATCACTTGAATTCAGGAGGTGGAGGTTGCAGTGAGCCAAGATTGTGCTACTGTACTCCAGCCTGGGCAACAAAGTGAGACTGTGTCTCAAAAAAGAAAAAAAAAGAAATAAGGAACTGAATATAAGGAGAGAGTTTAGGGTTAGAAATACACATCTGGAAGTCATATCCTTATGAGAACCAAAGCAGACTGAATGTTAGACATAATACAGTGAGTGAAGACCAGAGAATCAAGGACTGAAGCATGGGGGAAAGTTCACAAAGAGTGTGAACATAGAAAACAAGAAAGAAACACAGAAAAGCAGAGATTGCAGTTATAGTGCCATAAAATTACATTTCTTAAAAAACTTGTATTAAACAATGAGATTAAAATTACAGTGACATACTTCATAAATACTTTATGAGTTGATTTTTAAAAATACACAAATCTCAACTTAGCTCTGGTTTATTTAATGATCCACCTAGAAGCTTTACCTACTATTTATACATAGTCTCTCTCCCTATCAGTAAAATAAGGACAATAATACTATTGTGGTCACTTCACAATACATGTGAAAACTTAAAAAGTCATGAAGTGTGAGAATAATGTCAGGTTTTATCATTGACCTACTTGGCAGTGAGATTTCTTAAAGTCAAGTTGGTGTCCTTTTACCCTCAGAACCTACAAGGATAGATACTTAAAATATGTTTGCTGAATTAATTGATCATAACAGAGACACAAGATACTTGAATTTTTATTCCAGCTCGATTTTTGACTGTGTAGCCTTGGACAAGTTAATTCATGTTTCTGGATCTTAGTTAGATGATTTCCCAGAGACCTGCAGGTTTTACAGGCTGACAGCAGAAAGATTTAGAGGATTTCATGGGGCTTAACTGGTTCAGTACAATTGAACTTATACCCTTGCCTTCTAAACAGTAGCTTCAGTGTATTCATAGAAATGCCTTTGAGCTCGACCCTTTTTTATACTCTTAAGGAGAGCAGTAACTTTTCTTAATAATCAAAAACCATAATTAGTTTTATGTATAAACACATTTGTTGGAAATCTTTTGGGTTCTACAAGTAATTTATACATACTTTTATTTGATATATACAGGTAGAATCATGTTCTATCAAGTGCCACTTTATGTTTCAGTTTGCATAATAAGGCTTCTTCCTTATACCCTAGCCAATTAAAAAAAAAAACTAACACTGATTTAGAAGTTACATTGAAATGAAAAATACAAACTGTTGTCCATTTAGTGCTTGTATTTACATATGTGAGTTAAACCGGTAATAATGCAATGTAACTTGTTTCCAAAAATGTATTTCTGACTTGATTTGCAACAGTCTTTTTTTTTACCCATGACACCACCTCAGGAGGTCCTGATGACATGTGCCCCTGCAATAGATTTTAAACATATAATTAATATATAATTGGGCTGGGCATGGTGGCTCACACCTGTAATTCTAACACTTTGGGAGGCCAAGGCAGGCAGATCACTTGAGGCCAGGAGTTCAAGACCAGGCTATCCCACATGGTGAAACTCCGTCTCCACTAAAAATACAAAAATTAGCTGAGTGTGGTGGCACAGGCCTGTAATCCTAGCTATTCGGGAGGCTGAGGCACAAGACTCTCTTGAACCTCAGGGGCAGAGGTTGCAGTGAGCCAAGATCGTGCCACTGCACTGAAGCCTGGGCAACAGAATGAGACTGTGTCTCAAAAATAAAAATAAAAATTATATAATTAATACATAGTAAAATCTTAAACAATTTGATGAATTTTGACAGTTGTATACACCCATGTAACCATGTAATCAGAAACAAAAAAATAGAACATGCCCATTCCTTCGGAAAAGGTTCCCTTGTGCCCATTTCCAGTCAGGCTCCCCACCTTCACCATCTGATTTCTATCACCATGAATTAGTTTTTATGGCATATAAATGGAATCATTCAATATGTACCTTTTTTTTTTTTATCTGACTTCTCTTGTTTAACCTAATATTTTGAGATTCATCCATATTGTTGGGTATATCAAAAGTTTGTTCTTTTCCATTTTCTTTATATACAAATTTTAAATCCATTCAGTTAATGGGATTTTGAATTGTTTCCAGTTTCAGGTTGTTATGAATAAGTCTACTTTAAACATTCCTATCTATGACTTATTGTTGACATATGCTTTTTTTCTCTTGGGTAAATATCTAGGAGTGGCATTGCTGAATCCTAGGGAAGATATATATTTAACTTCTAAGAAATTTCCGAAGAGCTTCTCAAAGTGGTTGGACCATTTTATACTGTTTGCCAGTAGTAGATGAGAGTTCTATTTGCCCCACATCCTCCCTAGCATCTGATATTGCTAATCTTTTTAAATTTTAGCCATTCTATTAATATTAGATGTGAATCAACATCTCATTGTGGCTTTTATTTGTATTTCCCTAGTAACCGATGATGTCTACCACTTTTTCAGATGTTCATTGGCCTCTTTTATATTTTCTTTTGTGAAATGTTTGTCTTTTATCCATTTTAGAAATCACATTGCCTACTTTTTATTGTTGTTTTGTGGGAGTTCTTTCCTGCATATAAATCCTTTGTCAAGATGTGTGTGTTGTATATTTATTTACCAGCTTCTGACTTGTCCATTCACTTTCTTAATTGAGTCTGTGGTTGAGCAGAAAATTTTGGTTTTGGTTGTAATTGATGAAATCCAGTTTATTATTTTATAATAATTTGTTCTTTTTGTATCTGGTCCCAAAAATCTTTGCCTACCTCAAGATCCTGATAGTGTTGTCCTGTGTTTTCTCCTAGAAACTTTGTTTCTGAGTTTTGTTTAGGTCTGTAATATATTTAAAGTTCATTTGTGAGCATGGAATGAGATAGAGGTCAAAACTTTTTTTTTTTTTTTTCTGGACAGTTAGGTGGTACATACCATTTGGGGAAAAACAAGACTTTCCTTTTGTCACATTGAATTTACTTTGGCACCTTGGTCAAAAGTTCGTTTCTTCATATTTGTGTGGGCTATTTCTGGATTCTCGGTTCTCTTCCATTGCCCATCTTGATGCCAGTATCACACTTGATTACTATAACTTAAGTCTTGAAATCAGGTAGTGTTAGCCCTCCAGCTTTATTGTTTTTCAGAGTTGTTTTGGCTATTCTACATCCTTTGAATTTCCACATAATCTTTAGAATCGTCTTTTCTATATCCTCAAAATAGCCTGAGAATGGAGAGTTTAACAATATTGAATTTCTCAATCAATGAACGTTTATTTGGGTTATCTTTAACTGCCAATAATATTTTGTAGTTGTTAGGGTAGAAGTCTTGGGTTAGATTTATTGGTAGATATGTGATGTTTTGATGCTATTATAAATAATATTGTTTGCTTTTACATTTTCATTTTTTAATATGTTGTTGCTAGTACATAGAAATATAATTGATTTTGTATGTTGCTCTTATGTCCTGCAACCTTACTAAGTCTGCTTATTAGTTTCCGTAGTTTGTATGTTTTTTAGGATTTTCTACATACACAATTATGCCATATGCACAGAACAATTTGACTTTTTCTAATCCTGTATGTCTTTTCTCTTTCTCTTGCCTTATTGTACTGGCTAGAACCTTCAGCATAATGTTGGATATAAGTGGTGGGAGCAGACATTCTAACTTGTTCTCAATCTTAGGAGAAACATGTCTAGCCTTTAGATTTTTAATAAATGCCTTTTATCAGATTGAGGAAGATCTCTTCTGTTCTTTGTTTCTTGAGTTCTTTTTAAATATCATGAATGGATGTTAAGTGTTGTAAATGCTTTTTTCCTGCATCTATTGAAAGAGATGTGATTTTTCTCTTTTATTCAGTTTATGTGGTTGTATATTACATTTTTTTAAATTGTAACCTAACTTTACATTCCTGGGATAATTCATACTAAGTGTGTACCCTATATTTAATTCCCCCAATGTTTGTCCCAAAATTGCTGGAAATTTTAATTTGGCTAGCAGGCATTAATATATAGATATTCTATTCAAGTAGCAACATTTATTTCACATATACTATCCAGTGACACTAAAATAATTACTGGAAAAGCCAATATAAGTAAAATATTGTCCCTACTCTCAAAGAATCATAGCCTATTGGAAAAGTCAGATATGTAGATAATATGTAAATAATGTACAAATATAGTGATAAATCCTTACCAAAAAATTAATGAAATAGAAAAAAAGATGTGTAGTGTCTTGCCTACCCTGTATTGATAAGGAGAAGGATCCTGGAAAAGGTGTTACCTAAAGTGTTTTAAAGAGATTAACCAAGTAGAAGGGATTAAAGGGAGGAAGGCACAGCCTGAACAAAGACATAAAGCTAAGACACACCATTGTGATTCAGGGAAACTACTTAGTTCACTGTTGTTATAACATAAAGTACAAAGTTTGGTATGATGAATGATGAGATTATGGAAGTATCAGCCACATCATTGCAAGCTTTGTGTCCCACATGAAGGAGCATGTCCGTTGTTCTGTGAGTGATGCGCAGCCATTGCCAGATTTTAAGAAAGGGAGAGTGACACGCTCAGGTTTGCATTTTAATCAGAACCCTATGGCAGATGTGTGGAAGATGTATTTGAAAGGGCCAAGACTGGAGGCAGGAAGATAAATTAAGAAAAAAAAATAGGGAAATTTTGCACCTTAGCAATAAGAGAAATGGAGAGAAAGGGTCAGATTTGAGAAATATTTAGGAAGTAAAACTGGCAGGACTTGGTGATGAACTCATTATAGAATGAGTAAAGAAAGAGGGTGTGATAGTTTCATAGATATCTTAGCCTATTTGGGCTTCTGTAACAAAATACCAGAGACTGGGTAGGTTATAAACAACAGAAATGTATTTTTCACTATACTGGAAGCTTAGTAGGTGAAAATAAAGGTGTTGGCTGACTTGGTGTCTGGTGAGGATCCACTTCCTAATTCATACATGGTATCTTCGCACTGCACCCTTATGTGGTGGAAGGGGGTGAGCTAACTATCTGGGGTTCTTTTTATTAGGGTACTAATCCCATTCATGAGGGCTCTGCCCTCATGACTTAGTCATCTCCCAAAGTCTCCACCTCCTAATACACCATCACCTTGGGGGTTAGGATTTTAACATATGAATTCTGAGTAAACACAAACATTCAGGCTGTAGCATTAAGACTGCAACATCAAAGTACCACAAATTAGGTGGCTTAGAACAAGAGAAATTTATTGTCTCACAGTTCTAGAGTCTAGAAATATGCAGTCAAATTGTCAGGGCCATGCTCCCTCTGAAACTCTGGGTAGAAGCCTTCCTTGTCTTCTGGTGGTAAGAGTTGTTCCTTGACTTCCCTTGACTTGTGGCTGCATCACTCCAGTCTCTGTCTCTGTAGTCACATGGTGTTTGCCCTGTGTGTCTCTGTCTTCATATAAAGATACCAGTCATACTGGGTTGGGGCCCACCCTAGGCCGGTATTGCTTCAACGATCATATCTGCAATGACTCTGTTTTCAAATAAGGTCACATTCTGAGGTGCTTGGGGTTACAACTTCAACTTACCTTTTTGGGGGACACAATTCAGCCCATAACAGATGATCAAGTCAAAACTGCGCTTAGTTTGCTACCTAAGGGTCTATAGGGTATTGCCACTGGCAAGATAGGAAACACAAGTATAGATGATGAATTCGATTTTCTAAAGGACATACGGGAAGAGCTGTTTTAGCGATCAGTTCTATAGGTCTGAAGTGCATCTCTTTAAGATAGAAACAGGCTGTTATGACTTATGGGTAGCATCAGTAATTGGCTTCATGTTTTCATGGTTGAGAACATGAGATGATGGTTCACAAAGGAGTTTTATAGCAACTGTTATTCTGGCAGGGCTGGTGATCTCTATCTTGAGCTGTTAGCCTATCGTTCTCAGTAATTTTAGAACCATCAGTTGGGAAGTGTTCTTTATCAAAACTGAATCATTTTAATACCAACCCACAAAAATAAAAACTAAAAAAACGTTTAAAACATCGAATCATTTTAATAAACACCTAAATCACCAACACAATATTTGAAAATGTTGTCAATTTTTCTTAAGACTGATATGGGTAAATATTGTTTTAATATAAAAAATAATGGATGTTAGACATTCAGACATCCTCAATTTGGAATAAACAATATATTCCCTTTTTAAAAATACTCTTTCTCTATATGTTAACATTTGCAACTGTCGTTAACATCTTCATTATGTGAATAAACAAAATAATCATAGTTTACTATTGTTAACATCAATTTTATATTTTTAAGAATGTTTTTAACTTTAAATACTTTAAATATTTGATTTATAAAATATTGTCACACAAGTATGTTCCTTTTGTGCATCTCATTGAATTTAGTACCATCTGTTTGTTTTCTACCAACTTGAAATGCTTCAAAATTTATTTGTCCAAAACTCTAAAACTATTTTTAATTCCTAATTGGATTTTTCTCTTAATGCAGGAAGTCTTGCTGGAGTTGCTAGAACAATGTGTGGATGGCTTATGGAAGGCAGAACGTTATGAAATAATTTCTGAGATTTCCAAGTTGATCATTCCAATTTATGAGAAACGTCGTGAGTTTGAGGTAGACAATTTGAACATTTTTATCATTGACTTACGTATTTTACTTTGGTTTTAGGGAAAACAGTAATATAGTTCTGTTACTATTATTCTACTCGGTGTCCTCTGAAGAATATAAGGTTCATTAGATTATGACTTTTGTATTTTATCATAGAATATAGATAGTCTATCATTTTGACACATTTGTCCAATTTCAAAGTGACAATCCCTAAAAAGGCTATTAAATCCTAAGATTTTTTAATGTTTTCACCACAAAGGAATGATAAATGTTTGAGATGATACATTTACTAATTACCCTGTTTTGATCATTACACAATGTTGGCATGTATGGAAATAGCATTCCCCCCATAAATTGTACCCCATAAATATGTACAATTATTATGTGTCAATTAAAAACAACATAAAACTTCCTTTGGTCCTGCTTATGAAAAGAAAATAAAGTGAAACTTAAAAAGTCCTACCTTACATTCATTTATGTTTTCCGAATGAAATTAAGGCTAAAAGATCCAAAATAGAAATTGAGATTTAAATTAGACCAGTGGTTCTGGAAAAAAAAATTTTTTTTTTTGAGATGGAGTCTCACTGTGTTGCCCAGGCTGGAGTGCAGTGGCACAGTCTTGGCTCACTGCAACCTCTACCTCCCGAGTTCAAGTAATTCTCCTGCCTCAGCCTTCCAAGTAGCTGGGATTACAGGCATGCACCACCATGCCCCACTATCTTTGTATTGCTAGTAGAGATGGGGTTTCACCATGTTGGCCAGGCTTGTCTCGAACTCTTGACCTCAAGTGATCCTCCTGCCTTAGCCTCTCAAAGTGCTGGGATTACAGGCATGAGCCACTGTGATGGGCCTGAAAATATTTTCATCTAGCACCCTCCCCTCTTTCTGTCAGAGCACAAAATAATCAGTGTTGTTTTCACTAAACCTTCACTTTAAAAAGCTGTCAAATTTCCATGTTACCCAGGGAAGAGGCATAGACATGATTGTATTCTTTATAATTCAGCGGAGAAACTAAAGGTGCTGGCAGATGACAGTGGGGTGGGTAATAATACACTAGTAATAGCCCTATTATGAGAATTTTAAAATTTTGACTTGCCAAATAAACTATTGATAAAGTATAGTTAATAAAGAATAGTAGTATCATAAACAGCAATTGCTACCAGCACTAAACACGATTTTTTAAATATTCAAGTCTCTTAGTCCATATCATAATTTCTATCGCTGCTGTACTGGGAAGGGATGATTTAGGATTCAAGCCATTTTTAAAAAGCAAGGCAATTTACTCTTAAATAAAGCAGTTAGGCCTTTCCTTGTTGACAGTTTCTAAGAGTGAACACACATAGATTTAATATAATCTGAGCAGTGTTTTTGTCTCTCCTCCAAAGTGGCTCTGATCAAACTCACTTTTTCTTCCTAGATTCTAGGTCTTCCTCTCTTTCTGCCATACATTTGGTGTAAATGGGGCATGCCTGAAAACTCATAGTAGAATTCAAGTGAATATGGTAATAAGCTGAAGTTAAGTATAGGTCATACAGATGACAAAGAATAGCCTATGAGACAAAACTAGATTTGCCATTACCCCTCCTATCAAAGCATTACATCTGAAGAACCTTTGTAGTAATTTCAAAATAAAGTCCCCATTTTCTGACTCTTAGGATGAAGGAAGTTCTGGCTGTTAGAAACCCAGGGAGCCTTTTGCTACTTAGCCAACCAATAGGGAAGAAAGAAAAATATATCTTCTCTACACATTAAAGAAAATTATGTTTTCTATAGGAGAACTAGTCCTATTTCCTTGGAGGGGTGTAAGGGTCTGTATAAATCCCGTAGCACTCTGTATAGATGAAGTAATTGTGTTTAGGACTGATGTAGCTGGAGCGTGGTAGTGCACGCCTGTGATCCCGGCCATTTGGGAGGCTGAGGTAGGAGGATTGCTTGAGTACAGGAAATTGAGGCTGCAGTGAGCTATGATTGAGACACTGCACGCCAGCCTTGGCTAAAGAACAAGATCCAATCTCAAAACAAAACCAAAAAATAGAACACTGATTTATACTTTTCCAGTGTATCTCTATGGAATGAGCTGAAAACTGTCAGAGATAGCAGCCAAGGTAAGGAAGATTTCCCTCCAATTGAGCTCAATTGTAAAATATAATATGGGAAGAATTTTAGAGAAAGAAGCTTGTGTGTTCTTCCTTTTTTATTGCGGTGACATTTATATAACATACAATTAACCATTTTAAAGTATAGAAGTCAGTGGCATTTAATATATTCACAGTGTTGTGCACCCACCACTTCTTTCTAGTTTTAAAACTCCCCAGAAAAACACTCCATACCTATTAAGTAATTACTCCCCACCCCACTCCCATTTTCCAATAACCACTAACCTGCTTTCTGGATTTGCTTATTGTGGATATGTCATTTAAAAGGAATACAGATTGAGCCTCCCTAATCTGAAAATTCGGAATCATAAATGCTCCCAAATCTGAAACTGTTTGGGCATGGTCATGATGCTCAGTGGGAATACTCACTGGAACATTTTGGATATCAGATTTTCAGATTAGACATGTTCAGTTGGTAAGTCCAATGCAAATATTTCAAAATCTCAAACACTTCTGGTCCAAAGCATTTCAGATAAGGGATATTCAACCTGTAGTATAATATGTGACCTTTTATGTCTGGCTTCTTTCAGTTAGCATTTTTTTTTTTTTTAATTGAGACACAGTCTCACTCTGTCACCCAGGTTGGAGTACAGTGGCGCGATCTCAGTCACTGCAACCTCTGCCTCTTGGGTTCAAGTGATCCTGACACCTCAGCCTCCCAAGCTGTGAGGCGCACACCACCACTCCTGGCTAATTTTTGTATTTTTAAGAGAGATGAGGTTTCACCATGTTGTCCAGGCTGGTCTCAAACTCCTGACCTCAAGTGATCCACCTGTCTCAGCCTTCCAAAGTGCTGGGATTACAGGCGTGATCCACTGCACCTGGCCTGTTAGTGTAATATTTAGAGGTTCATGTATCAGTTGTAGCACATATCAGAACTTCATTCTTTTTTATGGCTGAGTAAGATTCCATTGTATGGATACACTGCAGATTGTTTATCCATTCATCCACTGATGGGCATTTGGGTTGTTTCACCTTTTGTCTATTATGAATAGTGCTGTTGTAAACATTCACATACAAGTTTCTGTGTGGATATATAATTTCAATTCTCTTGAATATATACTAGGGAGTAGAATTGCTGGATCATTTGGTAATTCTATGTTTAACTTTTTGACACCCACGAAGCTGTTTTCCACAGTGGCCGTACCATTTTACATTTCAATCATCAGTGTACTAGGATTCCTATTACTTCATATCATCACCAACATTTGTTATTTTCTGTTCATTTTATTTTGTTTTGTAAAATCCATCCTAGTGCATGTGAAGTGGCACCTCATTGTCTTGGTTTGCATTTCCTTAATGACAGTGAGATTGAGTGGTTTTTCGTGTCCTTGGCTGCTTGTACATCTTCTTTGGAGCAATGTCTATTCAGATCCTTTGCCCATTTTTAAAATTGGTTTGCATATATTTTGTTGTTGAGTGGTAAGAAGTCCTTAAATATTCTGGGTACTAAACCCTTATCGGATCTGTGATTTGCATATATTTTTTTCCATTCTGTAGGTCGTCTTTCACATTTTTGATAGTGTTCTGTACACAATGTGCTCTCTTTTTCTGGAAGTGCAGAAAAACATATCCTTGGGAAATATCTGTGAACTTGCATAAAAGCAGCCCTCACTGCAGCTTACACCATTACTTATTGTTATATTTGCATTTTATTTTCCTCTTTAAATACGTGGATTGTTTATTCTCATGTCTCTCTACCTGAGGGCTGAAGCAAAGCATTTGGCTGCCCTTTCAGTTAAAAATATGGAGACCCTGTAGAAAATAGTAGTTGATAATACAATATTTCAAAATTAAAAATGTCCATTGAGATGTGAATAAAATGAAGCATGATATTAAAAAGTACAATGTTATTGAGGAACAGAAAACCACATACCGCATGTTCTCACTCATAAGTGGGAGTTGAACAATGAGAACACATGGACACAGAGAGGGCAACAACACACACAGGGCTTGTTGTGGGGTAGGGGGTGGGGGGTGAGGAGAGGGAACTTACAGGACGGGCCAATAGGTGCAGGAAACCACCATGGCGCACATATATCTATGTAACAAACTTGCACTTTCTGCACATGTAGCCCCCCCCTTTTTTTTTTTTAGAAGAAATTTCTTTTAAAAAGAAATACAGTGTTATTTTACCATTTTAAGTTCTACCCTTAGACCTAAAGTTGTTGAGGACTGTCTGATTGTCACAAAGGGAGATGAGTAGGAATGACCCCACCAAGACCATTTTGAAAAGAATATACTGGTGCTTTTTATTCTTGTACATTCATCTTGAAGACATTTAGTAATTAAACAAAAAAACAAAGCTGATTTGTATATTTTTATTTTTCAGAAACTTACTCAAGTTTATAGAACTCTTCATGGAGCTTACACAAAAATTCTGGAAGTTATGCACACAAAAAAGAGACTTTTAGGCACTTTCTTCAGAGTTGCCTTTTATGGCCAAGTAAGTGTACTTGAGTTCATAACGTTTTCCTTTTTAAACATTCACCTTTGAATTACTAGTTTACTGTAGCAGCTAGGATTCTGTCCAGATAGAGTGCCTATTACAACAGCAGAGAGCCTCTTTTGTATGTATAAAGTTCACTTTGGTTCTCGTATCTAAATCCTTCAGGTCAGAATACGACAGAGAAGGTTTTGATTTCTGTCAGCTTCATTTTCTGTTAAGCTTTTTAAAGTACATATTAAATATATAGTAGTTAAAACTTTTAAATAAAAAACAGGTAAGTGTACAGGGAAGGAAAAAACCTAGTTTGGAAATCTTCCTCAGACCATATGTTTATATGATTATAAATTTGAAAATTATCAGGAATTTGAAAATTCTCATGTATTTGAAGTTCAAAGGGTAAATACATGCATGGGACTTTTAGTAATATTATTCAAAATGTGTTTCAAATATATTATTACTAGTTATTTAATATATTTTCTTTACATGTTGTGTTTGCTCATATTATTTATAAGTTATTATTTGTTTAACTTTATAATAGTCTTTTTTTGAAGAAGAAGATGGAAAGGAGTACATCTATAAAGAACCAAAGCTCACTGGCCTCTCAGAAATTTCCTTGAGACTTGTTAAACTTTATGGTGAAAAGTTTGGCACGGAGAACGTCAAAATAATTCAGGATTCAGACAAGGTAACACATACCCTGCATTTTGAAATCATTATTTGCTAGTTCCAGGCATTGTACATTGCTCCTGACTTTTTCCTTTTTTAACTGGTAGAGAAGCATGAAAATAGAGCTTTCCAGATAATAAAAGAAAGAACAGGGGTTTTGGAGTCAGAGATAACAGGTTTCAAATCTCTACTCTCTGCCACGCACTAGCTGTGTGACCATGGGGAAGGTACTTAACTCTCTGTGCTTCATCGTTCTTAGTAATAAAGTGGAGATAATAATAGCAGTATTTTCCTCATGAGGTTGTTGTATGGATTAGATGAGTTAATATACGGAAAGTATAATCACTTTCCTGGTACATAAAAAGCATTCGCTAATAATAACAAGCTAGCGTGCTCACTAAAGGGTTAGATATTATCGTAAATGCTATTGTACATCATGATTCTCCATTACATCATGATTAAAATCCTCTTGGAGCACACATTTTACTCTAAGATGTCCCTGGTTCAGTAATAGTGACTGTAGTTAACATTTGCAATGAAGTAGGTTTAGGAGAGATCCTTGAGCCTTGCTCTAAAAGTTATCCATCCCTCTGGGCCCTGCCAAGACATAGTGAGAAGGCTTACATCATAGCAAGAGAGGCCCTTTCCTAGGAAATGCATAGTTCTCTATAGACAGGATTTGGGGGAAGCACTGTAGGAATGCCTAACTGTCCTTAGTTGCCTTGGGTATGCCCAGACTTAGAGCTGATTTTTAAGGGTAGGAAGGACATATAAAATTGAAGATTTGTATCCAAAGCAATATTTACTGAGTGACTATGATAAGCACAGTGCTATGCAGAACACTTAAAAGCTAGCAGGAAGCATCACCATCGTGAAAAAGCCCATGGCTATTGTAAAGACACTTCATTGTCTACCATGAAAATAATCTCTTCACTTTGTAGACTTACATATATCTCTTGGAGATGACTTTGTCTTAAACATAAACCTAAGACATTTAAAAATAGATTTGGTGGTAGTTTCAAACGTAATATATGGCAAACACTCTCTACTTCTTATCAGTTTCACTCTTTTGTGTTGTTTCATTGCATTGAAACAACAGAAGATTTTCTCCCCTTGCAGCCAGATAGTGTTAGACTTGTTCCCACAGCATTGATTACTGTATAAATGGAAAGGTAACGGAAAGTCAGACTTTCTGTGCAACATGCAGTTTTCTACCTTATTCTGCCTCTGAAAACTGGGCCAAAGAATGCTAGTGACAAACCACTATCAGGTGGCTGGACCCTGATGTTTGTTATGTATCATGTTTTAGTAGTTCCCTATAGGCAACAGGCATAATAAGCAGTTCCTGCTTTTAAAATATATTTATTGTTTTCTCAGTGTGCGAAAGTGAAAATTTAAAATACTCTTTTCCCTTGCCAAAGAACAAAATCTGCATAAGGGCAAAGGCAATTTGAAGAGGAATTTGGCAATGTCTTCCAATATTTTAAATGTATGTGTCCTTGGACCCAGCAATTTCACATTTAACATTTTATCTTGTAGATGTACACATATAAATATATATGGTTAAAGTTGTTCACTGCCACAACATTTATATAGCAAAAACCTGGAAGCAGTCTAAGCGTCCATATGGCTGAAGAAATGGTGGTCTTACCCGTATAATGGATATAACCACCTAGGCATTAAAAAGCACGAGAGATTTGTAAGTGTCCATATGAGAACCTATCAAGATACATATTTTTTTCTTTTCTTTTTCTTTTTTTTTTTTTTTTTCCGAGACAGGGTCTCGCTCTGTTGCCCAGGCTGGAGTGCATTGGTGCCATCTTGGCTCACTGCAACCTCTGCCTCCTGGGTTTAAGCAATTCTCCCGCCTCACCCTCCCTAATAGCTGGGATTACAGGCGCCCACCACCACGCCTGGCTAATTTTTGTATTTTTAGTAGAGATGGGGTTTCACCATGTTGGCCAGGATGGTCTCGAACTCCTAACCTCAAGTGATCCACCCGCCTCAGCCTCCCAAAGTTCTGGGATTACAGGCCTGAGCCACTATGCCTTGCCGCTTTTAATTTTTTTCAAGACAGGGTCTGGCTCTGTCGCCCAGGCTGGAGTGCTCTGGCAGGATCACAGCTCACCGCAGCCTTGACCTCCTGGGCTCAAGCGATCCTCCCACCTCAGCCTCTTGAGTAGCTGGGACTACAGGTGTGTACCACCACACTTGGTTAATTTTTGTTTCTTGTGTTTTTTTTTTTTTTCTGTAGCGATGGGGTCTCACTATGTTGCCTAGGCTGGTCTCAAACTCCTGGGTTCAAGCAATCCTCCTGTCTTAGCCTCCTGAATAGGTGGGACTACGGGTGTGTTGCCACCATACCCCAGCTAACTTTTTTATGTTTCTTAGAGACAGGATCTTGCTATGTTGCCCAGGCTGGTCTCAATCTCCTGCGCTCAAGCAGTCCTCCTGTCTTGGCCTCCCAAGCCTTGGGACTACAGGCATGAACCACTGCACCTGGCCCGATGTAAATCTTTTAACTAAGCAATTTCTTTTCTAGGAATTTATACTAAGGAAAAAATCAGAAAAAAGTGCACACAGTTTTAAACACAAAGATGTTCATCAGAACTTTATTTACAATAGCAAAAAGTTGGAAAACAGCCTGTCTCCACTAATGAGAGAATGGTCCAATAAGTCACGTTTATCCATACAGCCATTAAAAGTAATGTCAGTGACTATAGTACAAACTGTTGGCCAGACATGGTGGCTCATGCCTATAATCTCAACACTAGGAGGCTGAGGCAGGAGTATCACTTGAGCCCAAGAGTTCCAAGCTAGCCTCAGCAACACAGCCTCTACAAAAAAAAAATTTAAAAATTAGCCAGGTGTGGTAGTGCATGTCTGTGGTCCCAGTTACATGGGAAACTGAAGTGGGAGGATCACTTGAGCCCAGGAGGCTGAGGCTGCAGTGAGACATGATCACACCACTGCACTTGAGCCTGGGCAACAGAGCAAGACTCCATCTCAAAATAAATAAATAAATAAGCTATGATACCTGTGTTTTTATTGAGGTGTAATTCACATAATGCACAATCAAAACAATGTTTAGTATGACCTCAATTTTCTGAATACATATACATAGAAGAAAGATTAGAAGGAAATATATAAAAATGTGAATAATGGTCATTGCTGGGTAGTAGGATTACAGTTGTTTGTTTTTTTTTTTAATTTTTGTTTTTATTTATTTATTTTTTGAGACGGAGTCTTACCTTGTCACCCAGACTGGAGTGCGGTGGCGCAATCCCGGCTTACTGCAACCTCCGCCTCCCAAGCTCAAGTGATTCTCCTGCCTCAGCCTCCTGAGTAGCTAGGACTACAGGCGCATGCCACCCTGCCCAACTAATTTTTGTGTTTTTAGTAGAGACGAGGTTTCACCGTGTTGGCCAGGCTGGTCTCAAACTCCTGACCTCAAGTGATCCGCCTGCCTCGGCCTCTTAAAATGCTGGGATTACAGGCATGAGCCACCGTGCCCGGCCAATTACAGTAATTTTTAATTTCTCCATATGTTTCTGTAGTCTCCAAATAGATTTCTGTAACTTCTTTATAATCAGAAGTAAGAAGTAAGTGATTTTTAAAAAGAATGAAGACCCCCCTTTACTGGAAACACAATTATAATGGCAATGTTCCTCACTTGGTCTCAAAGAAGTTAGTAGGTTACCTTATCTCCTTTTCCCTTCCATTGAATAGGATTTAAAAAAAAAATAATAAATTAAATTTTTTTAAAAAAACCTTTCTTATTTTATAGGTAAATGCCAAAGAGCTTGATCCAAAATATGCTCATATACAAGTTACTTACGTGAAGCCTTACTTTGATGACAAAGAACTCACAGAAAGAAAGACCGAGTTTGAAAGAAATCATAATATCAGCAGATTTGTTTTTGAGGCCCCTTACACTTTATCAGGCAAAAAACAAGGCTGTATAGAAGAACAGTGCAAACGCCGTACAATCTTGACAAGTAAGTACAGTTTTACATGTTAACTTCTTATTTGTCTTGGTCTTTTTCAGTATACACGAGTAGCAGCTGGCCAGCTGGACCATATAACTGAAATTTTAATTATTATTTGTTCTGCTGTTCAGTTACAAGTTAGCACAAGCACGTCCATGTGATAAACCATCATTTTTCCATATGTCATCTATGATTGCCCAGAGGTGTCTCATAAAGAGAATTTCTCTCTGAATCCTGAAGTACTATATGGGACCCTCAGTCATCTTCTAGATAAAGCACGGGGAGAGTTAAGCACAATAGAGTTTTTTCTTTAATTTGGCTATTTGAACAAATGATTTTCTAAAGACAGTAAATCAATCTTAACATTTTAATAGCTTCAAACTCGTTTCCCTACGTGAAGAAGAGGATTCCTATTAACTGTGAACAGCAGATTAATTTAAAACCAATTGATGTTGCCACTGATGAAATAAAAGACAAAACTGCAGAGCTGCAAAAGCTTTGCTCCTCTGCTGACGTGGACATGATTCAGCTCCAACTTAAATTGCAAGGCTGTGTTTCTGTGCAGGTACGCTGGTCGTCCAACATGTGTTAAATGTTTCTTGATGTTTCTTTTGCTTTTATAAGGGCACAGAGCAAGCATTAATTGTAATTGTGTGTTGGGCACTTACTGAGTGCAAAAACCTGTGCATTATTTTTTATTCACCTAATGAAGATATTACATTGAATTTTTATAAGTTTTGTGTTATGTCAGAGGACTTTAACATAAGTCTGATGACTGTAGCGAAGCCCTGTATGTACATATCAGAAATCACTCACTAGAATATCATCTTTGTAGATTATTTTCTTTAGTGAATGGTTTTTCGAAATAAACTTGTAATAAGCATATATTTCTCAGATATGGATTTCTTGTATATTTTTGGATTTTTAATAAAAAAGAGAAATGCCAAAACTTCTTTGATTATTGCATTCTGGAAACACTCTAATTTTTCTTCTATTGTAATGTAGGTCAATGCTGGTCCATTAGCATATGCAAGAGCTTTCTTAAATGACAGCCAAGCTAGCAAGTATCCACCTAAGAAAGTGAGTGAGTTGAAAGACATGTTTAGGTAAGTGGTTTATAGTTTTCAGGTTAGACCCGTATTCTTTTTCTCTATTTTCTTCTTTTAAAAAACAGCAAAGTATTGACCAAATGATACCCCTCCAAAAAGGGATATTCTCTGTGGTCTTTTACAATGTCTAAGTGACCTCCTAAGGGCACTTTAAGTAATGAGAAAATGTGTGATCTGTTTCATCCTGCAGGACGTTAACAATACCCTAGTGACCCAAGAGATTAAATCTTCCAGTTTACTATATTGCTTTGGATATTTTAAGTGACACAAACACAAGCCTATGTTCCTTATGTGCTTTCCTTCTTCACCCAGTTGACCTCCTGTTACAGCATGTCAGACCATTTGGGGTAGGAATAGAAGTGGGGCAGGAAAGATTGCATATGCTCACTCCAATCCCCTGTCCTTACTTCCACTTGGACGCTGCCAAACTAGGGCATGCAATATCTTGTCTTCAGTGAGCAGCTCTGTAAGCTAAGGCATGTATGAATGCTCTTACATTAGAGAAATCTCTTTAATATATAAAAGTTTTCATTCAGAAGAAGAGAAACAGTTGAGTAATATGGACTAAGGAGAAAGATGATAACCTATCCACTCATTTGCTCCCGACTTATTTTGTTTACTTTTCCTGTCTGTGTTTTATCAGCTGTTCCAGGGTGCAGAGTAACTAGTAGTCATTCATTCACCAGTATTTATTAATGCCTGGTACATGCAAAAGACTATTAGTTGCTATGACAGGGATATAAAACAAATGGACAGTGAAGTACTTTGTCCCCTAAGACCTACACTCTAATTGTGGACATTAAACATAAACACATGAAATAATGGAAAAATACTTTTATGATAGGTCATCAACTCTCTGTTCTCCTTAGCAGCCCAGGGAAGATCCTTCATACCTGTACCACCCAGCACTGTACTAGCCACATAGTAAGCTCAAAATAAATTCTTTTTGAATGAATGACTCATTATCTACAGGTGCAAATTAATGTCAGCACAACTTTAGCTGATAGAATGCCAAGTAAATGATTGAGCAAGTAGGCTTTCCAGAGGGTATGTGTTTTGAGCCAAGTCTTGAAGGAGATAAGAAACAAAACCATAAGGCAAAGGTGGAAAGGAAAGAAGGCATTTCAGATTTAGGAAGAGACATTAATAAATGCATGGTGAGAAAAGAGAGGATTCTGATCTTCTTTCTAGGCGAGCCATGGCTAAACTGAGTTACCAAGTGGATTGTCAGTGAGACTTCCTAAGAATAAATAATAAAACCTTTATCTTTGATATTCATCCATAGGAAATTTATACAAGCATGCAGCATTGCACTTGAACTAAATGAGCGGCTAATTAAAGAAGATCAAGTTGAGTACCATGAAGGGCTAAAGTCAAATTTCAGAGACATGGTAAAAGAATTATCTGACATTATCCATGAGCAGGCAAGTATTAGGGTGACTGAAACTGAAAACATGATCTGCGGGTCCCGAAATTGTTGCTTAGCAAAATATAATGGTTCAAAATGCATAACCTTAAAGTCTATATTTTAAATTTTTTCCATATTATCTTTAATCATTTAAGTGATACAATACAAATAAAATTTGCAGCAATTGTCTGAAGTGGTTAGTGATGCGATTATCAGTAAGAAACCATTTTGTTTTTTGTGCTCCAGTGTCATTAGAAGCGAGAGGTTGAACTGAGGTATACCATTATCAAATAGACTACATAGTTTGTTTTTAGAAACTATCTAGTTGATGAGTTTCTATTCCTCATAATGCACAGAAAAAGCAGCAAAAATTCCTCCTTCACAAAAGATGTAAGACAATTGCGCATGCTATTTTAAGTGAATATCTACTAGATTACAGTTATTTCATTTGCATGCGGCTGCATGACCTAGTGTTGAACTCTAAATTATTCAAATTGAAAACAAATTATTCAGTTTACTGTTATTACTGTGATCAAGATATTCTGAGTGGCCATTTTATAAAATTTTGTTTTCCTTTTGAAGCATGGATTTTTCAAATCTCACTTGTCTGTATCAGTTATTCCTATAAAACATGGCTATTTCTCTTAGATATAGAGACCAATAATTTAGATGCTTAATATTATGTATTGATAGCTAACCAAGAAAACTCTTAGTTTCTATTGGCTTATATTTATGCAAGCCATCCTGTCATTATGAACCATACTTGGGTGTGCCTTACTTTTGGCAAATGTTGACTTTATAGTGAATCGAGTTTCATATCAAAGAGAGCCACTTTGTAGTCATACACTTTGAGGCATATATTAATACTGAAAAATAAGACAAGTGTTAATGTGTACTGAAATTTGAAATATTCTCTTGAGCTCCATAAACGATTACTTGACAAAAAGTCATGGCTGGATATTTCTAGTCCCCTTTCAATGTAATCTGTTACAGAATACCAGAGTATATAGTCCTTTCAAAAAATTCAATCTTTTGATTTTTTTTTTTCTTTCTTTTTTTGAGACAGAGTCTCACTCTGTCGCCCAGGCTGGAGTGCAGTGGCGCAATGTCAGCTCACTGCAGCCTCCGCCTCCTGGATTCAAGTGATTCTTCTGCCTCAGCCTTCCGAGTAGCTGGGACTACAGACACGTGCCACCACACCTGGCTAATATTTTGTATTTTTAGTAGAGATTAGGTTTCACCATGTTAGCCAGGATGGTCTCGATCTCCTGACCTCGTGATCCACCTGCCTCGGCCTCCAAAAGTGGTGGGATTACAGGCGTGAGCCACTGCACCTGGCTGCTTTTGATTTTTAAAAGGATTTATATTGTCATAAAGCTATAAATTGCAGTTTTCTTAGATAGAGTTGGGGGTGGTCATTGTAGCATCTGTTGAGTATGTTTCGTAATTTCTTAGCAATAAGTACCCTCCTTGCCTGTCACATCTGACCAGCATAGATAATCAATTATTCATCTCTTAATATTCTAGTATGCTTTCAGATTAGTGTCACAAGTTAATATTTTTGTAAGAGGAAATTTCTCTATTATAAATTTTATTTAAGCCTTATGATTTGTAGCAACACAAATGGTATGTCTCAGTACTGCCACTATAGATCAGTCTGTGGGCTTAATACTGAAGTTTCACAACTAACTTGAGAACCAAGTATTGAAAGCTTGAGACCTGTGTTAGGACTTTATGGTAAAGAGACTGGATATAATGTATTTACCATTTTTTACCTCAATCTACTTTAAGTACAAGATTTCTGTTGCCTTTTCTTTGGATTACACAAAATGGATCATTTAAAAAATATTTAAACTAATATGAGTATCTATGTTTATATACTTATTGGAATACAATCTTTAAATTTTATATTTATAAAGTTCTTCCTTTCCAAGAAAAATCTTCTATATCAATTAGCTTATACAATTATAGTGTGTCTTTAGAAATGTGCACTTCAGACTTTTATCTTCATTTGCTATTATTTTCAAGTCTCCAGGGAAGGAACATGGGTATCTGCATGTTTCAAAAGTCCCATAGATGATTCTGAGAACCACTGTGTTAGATCATTCATAAACTCATATCAGAGTCTACCGTTTAGAGCTCTTGTTATAACCATCCGTTAAAAAATATTTTAAAGATTGTGTTACCTCGCTTTTTGTTGAATTTTGTATTTTACAGTCTTTGTTTTTCTTAATGAGTAACTAGGTATTTTCTGCTTTTTTGATATGCTGCCTTTGTAATACAGCTGTGAAGACTTAAGTCGGTAATGTTATTCTTTGCTCCCTCTGCTTTCTGTCTTTTTAAATAACTAAGTGTCAGTGATAAATTGAAATATGCCTGCAATTTCATATACACATTCTATTTTTGGCAATGGCTTCATGATAACCATGCTGATTTCTTTTGTTTTAGATATTACAAGAAGACACGATGCATTCTCCCTGGATGAGCAACACATTACATGTATTTTGTGCAATTAGTGGTACATCAAGTGACCGAGGTTATGGTTCCCCAAGATACGCTGAAGTGTGAGGAAATGCAGATGTACGTGACAATGAGACTGACCTTTCTCAGGAATATTTGGAGCTGTGCAAATGTTAAAATTTAAAGATTTGATATACATGGAGTGTTTCTTCTCGACACCAAAATTTTCATGTGTTCCAACAGGGTGCTTACGTATTTGTAAATAAGCAACTTGAAAGTGCCTGGAAAATTGCACCACTGTGCTTGGTTTGTACTTTTTTAGGTAAATCTATATGCTGAAAAGTAGAGCTCAAAAACAGTAGTTCAATTTGCTTAATTATTGCTTAAAATAATAATGGTACTATGTAAAATTGTATAATGGAATACAATAAAAGGTAAAACTTATTTGTAATTAGAAGTGAAAGAAATAATACTTTGAACTTAGCATTTTTCTTGACAAGAAGCTCAACTCATTATCATAGTAATCTTTGGTAGGAGGAGAAGAAAATTGGTAACATTTCCATAATACATGGACATTTAAAATTGGGGAGATCATTTGAATCCTTGCCAATTAGTAGTCAAGGCTGGGCTAAAGGAACTAAAAGCATTATTTAACAGGAAAATTTCAAAAGGAAAGGATATACTTATAAATATACCAAGCTTAGGCTGGGCGCGGTGGCTCACACTTGTAATCCCAACACTTTGGGAGGCTGAGGCAGGCGGATCATGAGGTCAGGAGTTCAAGACGAGCCTGACCAACATGGTGAAACCCCTTCTCTACTAAAAATACAAAAATTAGCCGGGCATGGTGTTGCATGCCTGTAATCCCAGTTACTAAGGAGGCTGAGGCAGGAGAGTCTCGTGAACCCAGGAGGTGGAGGTTGCAGTGAGCCGAGATCACGCCACTGCACTCCAGTCTGGGCAACAGAGTGAGACTCCATATATATAACATACATATAATAGTAAGCTTGAGATAACATATATATATGTTATGATCTGATGATGCCAGGTAATCTTGTAGGTCTCCCTTCTACATACAAGACATGCAAGGGATTTATACAGGGCAAGCAGCATTTGTTGCCAAAGCTTTATCATCTGGGGCCATCTACAAAGCTAAACAAAACATTCCTGAGATTACAGTCAGTACATACCACAGAACTTCAAAACTTTGACAGCAGTCTGAGGTAGGAATTTGTAATGATTATTTTCTTCAGTTATAAAATTAATAAACATTTTGATTAGAACTTAATGGTCGCAGCATGTCTTGGGTCAATGTACAAAACCACCACAGATTTGGCATACTAGCTTGGGATTATATTTCTATCTATGAAGAAATCTCAGATTGCCTAAATAATTCGGAGAAACCAAGATGTGAATGATGTTTTTAGCTTGAAGAATTCATATAATTTTGGCTACCTTCTATGGGAACTTCAGATTCTAGACTTCTTTTTTTTTTTTTTTTTTTTTTTTGAGATGGAGTCTCGCTGCAATGCCCAGGCTGGAATGCAATGGCGTGATCTCAGCTCACTGCAACCTCCACTTCCCAGGTTCAAGCGATTCTCCTGCCTCTGCCTCCCAAGTAGCTGGGACTACAGGTGTGCACCAGCACGCCTGGCTAACTTTTATATTTTTAGTAGAGATGGTGTTTCACCATATTGGCCAGGCTGGTCTCGTACTCCTGACCTCAAATGATCTGCCTGCCTCGGCCTCCCAAAGTGCTGGGTTTACAGGCATGAGCCACCATGCCCAGCTTACACTTATTTTCCTTATGTGGTTTAGCCTATTTTACAGATTAAAAAAACAGTCACTGAAATATAAATGGATTCCACGGGGCCTTGGCTTTTTGAGCACTTTTTGATCAAGTAAATCCTAGAGATTATGCTCCTGGCCTGGCCATTTTTCTTTTCACTTTTTTGGGGGGACCATTTTTTCTTTCTTTCTTTCTTTCTTTTTTTTTTGAGATGGAGTCTCGCTGCAATGCCCAGGCTGCTGGAATGCAATGGCGTGATCTCGGCTCACTGCAACCTCCACCTCCCAGGTTCAAGCGATTCTCCTGCCTCAGTCTCCTGAGTAGCTGAGATTACAGGTATGTGCCACCACCCCGGCTAATTTTTGTATTTTTAGTAGAGACAGGGTTTCACCATGCTGGTCAGGCTGATCTCGAACTCCTGACCTTGTGATCCACCTGCCTCAGCCTCCAAAAGTGCTGGGATTACAGGTGTGAGCCACCACGTCCAGCCCATTTTTTCTTTATATGTCATTTTTAAGCTTTCAGGAGAGCATGAACTTATTTATTAAAAGTTAATTTTGTATTTTAATAGGGGACTCACAAGTATTTCTGAGGCAGTTTATAATTCCTTAATATCTTAAAGTAACCTGTAGAGTTAGTTTCACCTTTAAAGTGATTGTATTTGGTATGTATGTGTGAGGAATTATCACCTCTAGTAAATGCTGCAATCTGAAAGTTTGGCATCTTGAGGAGACTCCAGCACCCTTCTGTCTGTAACTAGTCCCTGTCACAGCCCCCAGCACAGCAATATGCACTGTGGGTAGATTTTTTTAATGTAATAAATGGCCCCTATTGCCAAGGATCTTGCAGTCTAGTTGAGAAAGCAAGATACACAAAATTAAATAGTACAAGAATTAACAATGTAAGACAGGAAAAGTCATATATGAGTATTGCCAAATGAATGACAGCATTCATAACTCAATCACATTCAAAGAAGGAGAGATCACTGTGAATTGCAAATGTTCAGGGAGGGTTTAGTGAAGAAAAGTTAAGCTTTGAACAGGCTTCCAAAGAGGGAGAGGGGAATTCTAGGCAGGAGGAACACCATAAGCAAAGGTGCAAAAAGAATTTGTGGAGGTTCAGGGGATGGTAAGGAGACCAGTTTTGTCCAAGAGGTGGTAGATGATAAATGTAGAAAATACAGGCTGTGCGTGGTGGCTCATGCCTGTAATCCCAGCACTTTGGGAGGCTGAGACAGGCAGATCACTTGAGCCCAGGAGTTCAAGACCAGCTTGGCCAACATGGTAAAACACCATCTCTACTAACAATACAAAAAAAAAAAGTTAGCCAGGCATAGTGGTACACACCTGTAATCCCAGCTACTTGGGAGGTTGAGGCACAAGAATCGCTTGAACCCGGGAGGCAAAGGTTGCAGTGAGCCTAGATCATGTCATTGCATTCCAGCCTGGGCAGCAGAGTGAGATTCTGTCAACAACAACAACAAAAAAAAGAAGAAGAAAGAGAGAAAGAGAGAGAAGAAAGAGAGGGAGGGAAGGGAAGGGAAGAGGGAAAGGAAGAAAGGAAGGAAAGAGGGAAGGGAAGGAAGGAAGAAAGGAAAATACATTTGGACGGAGATTTTGGAAGGTGTTGAATACCAGGCTAATGGTATTTGGAGTTTACTCAATAGGCATGGGAGAGCTAGCCAAGGTTTTTAAACAGATTACTTAATTAAATGTTATTTTTGGAAATGTAATCTTTTATATTGCTGCCAGATGTATTTGAGGTAGAGAGAGATGGAAATTAGGAAACCAGTTACATAGATATTGCAATGAACTAAATTCAATAAACCTCTAGATGTGAGGGATACGGCAAGAATGGAGAAGAAAGGACGAGTCCCAGAGACATTATGTGGAAGGACTAGATAAGACTCGTTGGATGGCCAAGGGGGGGGAAAAAAAAAAAAGAAATGTGAAAGATAATTTTGTGTCCTGTGACCAGTGAGTTTGCACAAGTTCACTAGATTTATTTTTCCAACTTTCAGACTAAAGGTAGCAAGCTGTAGAGAACAGGGTGGGCTCGAATAGAGAAAGCTAGGTAAATCTGTTTTTTAAACACTACATGTATTAGACATTAAAGTGTATATAGTTCAATTATTTCTTGAAGTGATTTGTCCTCTACAAATTAATTCACACCAAAGAATACATTTCTGCTATACTGATTGTTTTGCAGTTAAACTTGAGTCCAATTTCCCCTGGAAGTTGTTGTTTTGATAGGCTTTGAACATACTGTGAAATGTGATTAAGTCACCCTTGGTAGTGTTAGTTTATCACTATGGTGAAAAACCATAGAGAAAATAAGAAATTCCATGTAAATTTTCCTAGTAACCAGTTGTCACCTATGGCATCATGTATATAGATGGGATTGTTATTGTTACTGTATTTATATGATTTGGCTGCCTATCAAAATATTACATATTTTCAAAAGTGAAACAGAAAGCATCAGTGGTAGTAATGTCCTTGGAACCTTGACCAACAACACATCATCCTAGAACTAGAGATGATTCTAATTTAGTTTCTTACTAGAGACCGGGCGCAGTGGCTCACGCCTGTAATCCCAGCCTTTGGGAGGCTGAGGCGGGTGGATCACGAGGTCAGGAGATCGAGACCATCCTGGCTAACACGGTGAAACACCATCTCTACTAAAAATACAAAAAATTAGCCGGGCATGGTGGCAAGCACCTGTAGTCCCAGCTACCCAGGAAGCTGAGGCAGGAGAATGGCGTGAACCTTGGAGGCAGAGCTTGCGGTGAGCAGAGATCGCGCCACTGCACTCCAGCCTGGGCAACAGAGCAAGGCTCCATCAGAGACAGAGAGAGAGAGAGAGAGAGAGAGAGAGAGAGAGAGAGAAACAGAAACTAGATAGGTCATCATAATAAGAACCCACATTTAAAGAAAACACACATTTTGTATCTTTTTTTCTTCTAACTTTTAAGTTCAGGGGGTACATGTGCAGGTTTGTTACATGAGTAAATTATGTGTCACTCAAACCTAAGCTTTTTATTATAAATGTTAGCTTTCTCTGAGATGAAGAACCTGAGTGATGTAATAGATTAATAGGAATTTCCAAACTATTCAAAACATTAATAATTAGACATATGTCACGGGCTTCTGATCTGCAAAATGTTGGGCTACCTTTAGTCTCAGTCTTGTTCTAACAGTACACTAGTTCAGCTCTCAAAAGACAAGGAGAGGAAAAGAGTAAAAGTTGGTTGTGGATGGACAGCGGGTTTGTGTAACAAAGCTATACCCCTATCCTGGGAGTTGGTGAGTAAGAGTGCTTTATTTATCTGTTTTTTTCTAGTCCCTAAGCACTTAATGGTCACTCTCTAAAAAAAGTGTATCTATGTTTGTTCATCTCCTAATTGGAGTCGTGGCTAAGTTCTTTAAAGATTTTGCCTCTGTGCATGGCATTTTAAAACTTCTCCAATTTTTTTTTGCTTTGTTTTTCCTTTTTATTGAGATATAATTCACATACCATAAAATTTACTCATTTAAAGTACACAATTCAGTGTTTTTAAAAATTACATCCACAGAGTTGTGCAAGTATCACTACAATTTAAAACATTTTTATCACCTGAAAAAGACCCCATACTCATTAGCAGTCACTCCTACCAGTCATCTTCCAACCCCTGGCAACCACTAATCTACTTTTTGTCCCTATAAGGTTTACCTGTTCTGGACATTTCATATAAATGCAGTCATACAATATATGGCCTTTTGTGTCCAGTTTATTTGACATAGCGTATTTCCAAAGTTCATCCATGTTGTAGCATGTATCAGTACTTCATTCCTTTTTATGGTTAAATGATAATCTATTACATAGATACACCATATTTTATCTTCTCATAAGTTGATGGACATGTGGGTTATTTCCACTTTTTGGCTACTGTGAATAATGTTGCTGTGAACACTCACATTCAAGTTTTTGTGTGGACATGTTTTTAGTTCTCTTGGGCATGTACATAGAAGTGAAATGACTGGTTCATATGGTAACTCCATGTTCAACCTTTTGAAGAATTGCCAGACTGATTTCCACAGCAACTGCACCACTTTATATTATCACTAGCAGTGTATGAGGGTCCCAGTTTCTCAATATTCTTGACAACACTTGTTATTATCTGCCTCTTTGATTATCGCCATCCTAGCAAGTCTGTAGTATCTCATTTTGGTTTTCATTTGAATTTCCCTGATGTCTAATGATGTTGAGAATTACTTGATGTGGTTACTGGCCATTTTTGTATCTTCTTCAAAGAAATAATCTTTTTTTAAGTCCTTAGACCATTTACTTTTTTGAGACAGAGTCTTGCTTCGTTGCCCAGGCTGGAGTTCAGTGGTGCGATCTCAACTCACTGCAACCTCCCCATCCCGGGCTCAAGCGATCCTCCCTTTTCAGCTTCCCAAGTAGCTGGAACTACAGATGCACACCACCATGCCTGGCTAATTTCTGTATTTTTTGTAGAATTGGGGTTTCGCCATGTTTCCCAGGCTGGTCTCGAATTCCTGGCCTCAAGCAATCCACCCACCTTGGCCTCCCAAAGTGCTGGGATTACAGGCATAAGTCACCGTTCCTGGCCCCTTAGCCCGTTTTAAAATCAGGTTGCTTTATTATTATTACTATTATTGTTGAGTTGCAGGATTCTTTATTCTAGATGCAAGTATATGATTTAAATATATTTCTCCTGTTCTGTGTGTTGCCTTTTCACTTTCATGATGGTATTCTTTGAAGCACTCAAGTTTTTTAAAATTTTGATGCAGTCCAATTTATATCTATATTTTCTTTTGTTGCCTGTGCTTTGGCATTGTATCTAAGAAGACCTTGCATAATCCAATTTCACAGAAATTTACACCTATGTTTTCTCTTAAGAGGTTTATAATTTTAACTCTTACTTTTAGGTCTTTGGTCCATTTTGAGCTAATTTTGTATATGGTGTGAAGTAGGGATTCAGATTCATTCTTTTGCATGCAGATAACCAGTTTTCCCTGCACCATTTGTTGGAAAGAATATCTTTCCCCCATCAAATTGCCTTGGCACCCTTATAAAAAATCAATTGACCAAAAATGTGTGGGTTTATTCTGGACTCTTAGTTCTAGTCTATTGACCTCGTATATCTGTCCTTATGCTAGTGCCACAAAGTCTTAATTACTATAGCTTTGTAGTAAGATTTTGAAATTGGGAAGTGTGAGTCCTCCAACTTTATTCTTTTTCAAGATTGTTTTGTATATTCAAGGCCCCTCACATTTCCATTTTTATTTTATTTTATCTTATTTTTTTGAGACGGAGTCTCACTCTGTCCCCCAGGCTGGAATGCAGTTGCACAATCTCGGGTCACTGCAACCTCCACCTGCTGGGTTCAAGTGATTCTCCTGCCTCAGCCTCCTGAGTAGCTGGGATTACAGGCGCATGCCACCACGCCTGGCTAATTTTTGTATTTTTGGTAGAGGTGGGGTTTCACCATGTTGGCCAGGCTGGTCTTGAACTCTTGACCTCAAGTGATCCACCCTCCTCGGCCTCTCAAAGTACTAGGATTACAGGCATGAGCCACGTGCCCAGGCCAATATTAATTTTAGCATCAGCTAGTCAATAGCTATTTTAAAAAAGGCAGCTGGGATTTTGGCAGGATTTGCTGTGAATCTGTAATTCAATGTGGAGGGTATTGCCATCTCAATAATAATAAGTGTTCCAGCCTATGAACACAGGATGTTTTTCTATTTATTTAGATCATCTTTAATTTCTTTCAACAATGTTTTACAGTTTTCAGTATATAAGTCTTATACTTCTTTTGTTTATTCCTTATGCCCACAAGGAAATTTATTCCTTAGTATTTTATCCTTTTTAATGCTATTGTAAGTGGATTTGTTTTCTATTTATTTATTTATTTATTTATTTATTTATTTAGTGAGACGGGGTTTCGCTCTTGTTGCCCAAGCTGGAGTGCAATGGTGCGATCTTGGCTCACTGCACCCTCCGCCTCCCAGGTTCAAGCGATTCTCCTGCCTCAGCCTCCCAAGTAGCTGGTATCACAGGCACATGGCACCACGCCCAGCTAATTTTTTTGTATTTTTAGTAGAAATGGGGTTTCACCATGTTAGCCAGTCTGGTCTCAAAACTCTTGACCTCACGTGATCCAGCTGCCTCGGCCTCCCAAAGTGCTGGGATTACAGGCGTGAGTCACTGTGCCCGGCCTGATTTGTTTTCTTAATTTTGATTTTGGATTGTTCATTGCTAGTTGATAGACATACAAATGGTCTTTGTATATTGATCTGATATCCCAAAATCTTGCTGAATTTCTGTATTAGCTTTAATCTTTTTTTGGTGGCTTCTTTAGGTTTTTCTATACATAAGATCATATCATCTGCAGATATAGTTTTACTTCTTTTTAAGTCTTGATGTCTTTTATTTTATTTTGTTGCCTAGAACCTAGCTAGAACTTCCTGTATAATATTGAATAGCAGAATTGCAGAGAGCCTTGTCTTGTTCCTGATCTTTGGGAGAAAGCTTTCAGTCTTTCACCTTTCAGTATGGTGTTATCTGCGGGTTTTTCATGGATGCTTTTTATCTGGTTCAGGAAGTTTCCTCCAACATGATTTGCATCTATTTTCTAATTCAGTCCTCCTTATATATGTCATATAGGAATCAATTCTTCATGTGATCTTGTATCACATATAAGGAAATGGATGCATAAATGGTTAAGAAATGCACTCAAGACACACGGGAAATTAGAGATGAGGTCACGGTATCCTGATTTATAGTCTATTGTTTTCAACTCTACTTTTTCCTTTGGTCTTCTGCTTCAACTTCTCGCAACTTTCTAGAGACTAACTAAAATGGGTTCATCTTTTCCACTTTTTCATTTAAAAGGTAACCTCCATATGAGTAGAGTCTGGATCTGAATTTTTCACCTCTGTTTTCCCAGAACCTAGCACAGGATGAGTGTTTGAGCAATCTCAAGGAAATAAAGCCAGTTTAGATAAACAGCACCTCTGGAGCCTTTATTATGTGCAAGGTATTGTGGGCAAATATCCCAGAACTCAGAGAGATTGTGGTTGAGGGAGATAACAAATAGTCACATTAAAAAGATATTATGGGCCAGGCACGGTGGCTCATGCCTGTAATCCCAGCACTTTGGGAGACCGAGGCAGGTAGATCACATAAGGTCAGGAGTTCGAGACCAGCTTGGCCAACTTGGTGAAACCCCATCTCTACTAAAAATACAAAAAGTTAGCCGAGCATGGTGGCGCGCCTGTAATTCCAGCTACTGGGGTGGGGGTTGGGCTGGGAAGGGCTGAGACAGGAGAATCGCTTGAACCCAGGAGGCGGAGGTTGCAGTGAGCCGAGATCGCACAACTGCACTCCAGCCTGGGCAACAAAGCGAGACTCAGTCTCAAAGTGTTATGAAGAAGTCTGATAATAGCAAATCAGTGGTAGTTACAAGTGCTTGAAAAGGCAGAGTCTTTCTAGATGTAGACTGAAAAAGGCTTCATAGAGGAAACGCCATGAATGGAGCCTTGAAGGATGGGTAGGAACTAGCGTGTCTGTGTTGGGGAAGTACTTTAGGCCAAGTTTTTAACAGGAAGTTTAAAAAATTAACTTCTTCATTTTTATCGTTATATGAATTCTAACAATTAAAACCAATCCATAGTACACAGAATATGCAAAGCAAAAATAATAAAGTGCATATAAAATCAGGTAACATTCTCTATATGGTTTTTCTCAGACTCTCTCATCCTATTTTGGTCTTAGACACAAGCCAAGTTAAGTCAGCTTTTTCTTTTTGTCCAGAAAACTCATGCTCGATTTTCTTCATCCTCCTGATAGAAAACTTTTACAGCCAACCTCAGTCCATTTCTGATCGACAAGTCTCATTCTTTATATACCACAGTGTTTTGTAATAGTCACTGCTTTAGTAGCTCTCCTAGGATTGAGTCTTACAGGCTCTAGAATTCTCATCCTGCATGCTCACCGCATGTGCCTTTCATAGAAAATCAGTGAAAACTATCATATGAGCAGGTAAAGGCTGCAGTGTGGAAATCGCAGACCATTCATTCATCCATCACACATTTGTTGACTACCCACTGTGAACCAGGTATATGAATGATCAAGGCAATATTTCACAGGCAGATATGCAGATGGGATGTTATAATCTAAAAGATAATTCAAAAGTAGTCTTCTTCTGTCAATAATCTTCCAAATTCTGTATTCTTGAAGAGAGACATCTTATGTCTCTGATGAATGTGAGTAATAGTTCCTAGTACTGATATATTGGAACAATTAATATATTGATTGAGAAGCAAAAGCTTAGCCAATATAGATGTGGAGTTATGTTCAATGCAAAGCTGACCAGCTCCTATAGTACTCGTGCAGTGGATTATTTCAGAATTCTTCTGTGGCGTAGTCAGGATTTGAGAGATCTCCAGAGCCACTATGATATCATGTAATAGTACTATGTCCTCCCTCCCAATCCCAAACTAAATCTAGACACAATACACATGCAGTGAAAGAGGATTAGAAAAAAAGGTGGAGTTGACAAAATTATCCCTATCAGAACAAGGAAAATGAAAATGAAGCCGGGCATGGTGGCTTACTCCTGTAATTCCAGCACTGTGGGAGGTCAAGGTGGGAGGATCATTTGAGCCCAGGAGTTTGAGACCAGCCTGGGCAACATGGCAAAACCCCATCTCTACTAAAAATACAAAAAATCAGCCAGGCGTGGTGGCGTGCACCTGTAGTCCCAGCTACTCAGGAGGCTGAAGTGGAAAGGTAACTTAAGCCTGGGAGGCAGAGGTTGCAGTGAGCCAAGATTGTGCCACCGTACTCCAGCCTGGGCAACAGAGTAAGACCCTTTCTCAAAAAAATAATAATAAAGAAAATGAAAGACTTCCAGAAGAAAGCATTGCTGCAGTTTGTTCCACAGCAACTCTCAAGTAGTCACAGAGCCAGCTGAATACGGTTCAAGTCACATGTAAGAGAATTTTAAAAAATTGTACCCACATTATTTGTACAAACTCGTGGAGTGCATGTGAAATTTTGTTACATGTATGTAATGCGTAGTCATCAAGTCAGGGTATTTAAGGTGTCCATCTGCCAAGTACATTTTTGTTTAACCATAGTCACCCTATTCTGCTATCAAACATTGAGTTTATTCCATCTGTCTAACTGTACCCTTTAACACACTTCTCTTCATCCTCCTTTCTGAAGAGAAATTTTCATGGAAATGATTTTGGATATTTACACAGAATGTTTTATTTTTTTAAACAAAGTAACCCCCCCATCACCACCTCTTCCTTTGTTGTAGAAACAAAACTCAGAATTGAAGTTTTAGCCCTAGAATATCTTCAGGAGGGGAAATTCCAGCTCTCCCCATTGGTTTAACCATCTTGTGATTTTTCTCATTTTTATTAGAACTGCCACTACCATGATGGCCTCCAGGCTTATTTCATTATAGCTCTGTGACTCTAGATGAGGCTATTGGGTTGGGGGGATGCTGCTGGGGGAGGGGGGTAGTTAGGGGTACCCATACCTACCTGGATGTTTTGGCTGCTCTCCCTCTAATGATTATTCTCATCTGGAGAGTTTTGGCATCCCTACTGTACAGCACATTTGTTAAGTACACAAATTCTGAAGCAGGTTGACTCGGTCAGAATCCCAGTTTTGTCATTTACCAAGCTGTGGGACCTTGGTCACATTACATAACCCCTCTAGGTCTTCATTTCCTCACCTGTAAAATGCAGGTATGAATTGTCCCTACCTTCTAACATTGTGAGGATTCCATGAAGCCAAGTATATAAAGCATAGAGAATGATGCCTGGACTGGGCGTGGTGGTGTGTGCCTTTAACCCTAGCACTCCGGAAGGCTGAGGTGGAAGGATCACTTGAGCCCAGAAGTTTGAGGCTGCAGTGAGCTAGCGTGCCACTGCACTTCAGCCTGGGTGACAAAAGCGAGACTCTGTCACTAAAAATATAAAAATAATTTTTTTAAAAAAAGGAATGGTGCCTGGAACATCTACATAATTGTTACATCTATATATGTGTTATTTATAAGTGTAATCTTTCCCCCACAGCATAGGAGAATTTTACCAGCCATGATCCCCTCTGTGTCTCTGGGCCCATCCCTCCACCCAGGTAGGGGTAATGGATGGGTCAAGGTCAGGCAATTTTTGTCATTTGATATTTTACAGGTCACCTCTGGCCTCCGTAGATCTCACCATATGGTGAAGACCTGTGCCCCCATGAAGGGACATTGTTTTCTGTGTGGTGATATAAGTACCGACAGATATACACAGATGCTGGCTGTTAGCAACTAGTACTGCCATACTGGTGCATCTTGGCTGAATATCAGCCCTGCTCCTGTGTCTGTTTTTTTGTTTGTTTTGTTTTGTTTTGTTTTGTTTTGATATGGAGTCTCTCTCTGTCGCCCAGGCTGGAGTGCAGTGGCATGATCTCCGTTCACTGCAACCTCCACCTGCCGGGTTGAAGTGATTCTCGTGCCTCAGTCTCCCAAGTAGTTGGGACTACAGGCACGCGCCACCACACCCAGCTAATTTTTGTATTTTTAGTAGAGATGGAGTTTCACCATGTTGGCCAGGCTGGTCTCGAACTCCTGATATCAAGTGATCCACTCACCTCAGCCTCCCAAAGTGCTGGGATTACAGGTGTGAGCCACCGCATCCGGCCCTGTGTCTGTCTTCTTGAACAAAGCCAGTGGCTTATCTTTATGGCTTTCATATGCATCTGAGGATCAATGAAGATTCCCATGTGCCACCTAACTATAGGAATTCTCTGCTTACTGGCACTTCCTTTGGCTTTGTTACACTACCAGAACTACACAGAAAGTGGTTCTGGATTTGAAATTCAACTAGTGGGACTTGCTTAGTATTCCCTCCATAGAGAGCCTCTCATACACAGCCTCCTACAGTTGAGTTTAATTTATTCCCCTCATTTGGATTGCCCTGTCACCATTCACAGATTGCTACTTTATGGCTCTCAAGTAGATCAGAAAGGTTTTCGGAGTTCCCCTTCCACACCTCCTACCCATTTCTCTGTAACTACAGACATCCTTTAAGGGAAACTTGGCCCAACCAATCTTATTTGAAGACATTTCGTTTTCACTTTAGGTAATGGGGCTTGGAGTTGAGGTCTACCTTTTCGTTGCTTTCTAGTAAAGCACTGACCACTATCTCACAGCACTCTCCTAGGCCCTGTCCTCCCTGACGCCTTAGTTGCTTTATCTTTCCAGGAGCACCCTCACATTCCTATACTGTGCACCTCAAGACAATTTCCCAGTGTCCACTTCCTGGCTGAATCAATTTCCACAACCATGACGTGTAACTCCAGCTCATCTCACCAAAGGGCATTTTAGCAAGTCACTGCAGATGCTGCAACTTGGAAAGACACGTTTAGTTAGGATCTGATGAGTCTTCTCCATTAGATAAATGTTGTGAGGTGGAACTTACTGTAATTTCCTTCCCTCCACCCAAAATCTAAAATTGTTCTCTGAGTTGGCTCCCTCTCTACCTTCAGTCTCTCTTCCTGGAAGATTTACCTCAGCAAGGATGTCTTCCTTCAGATGAATATGAGTAAGTTAGTTTCTGCCCCTGTTCTGCTTCTTCCTCCTCCTACTCTGATGTTGGCACATCCTTAGGAAGTCAGCTACTCCACCCCCTCTACCAAGATGTGGCCCAATGAGGGTAGGGTATCTTTCACTTCCCCTTTCTGGGAGGCCAACTGGCCAAGACTGAACTACCTAGACTCCCCACCCTTACCACTGTCATCCTACCGACTGACCCCACATGCTCACTTTTTTGGTTGTTTGCTCCGTTATCCCTGAGATCTTAGAGGAGGGGTTCTTAACTGGGGATGATTTTACCCCCTAGGGAACATTTAGCAATGACTGGAGACATTTTTGGTTGTCACAACTGGGGCAAAGAGGTTGCCACTGACACCTGGTGGGTAGAGGCCAGGGATGCTTTTAAACATCATACTATGCACACCTAGCCTCCTACAACAAAAACTCACCTGGCCTCTGCTATCAGTAGTGCAGATGTTGAAAAACAATGGCTTAGAAGGAACACCTGCCTCACTGGAATGTGTGATGGCTACTCTACCTGTTGGTTTGTCCTCAAGGAGCTTTTGCTGGTCAACCCACCAATAAATCCACTGGGAGATCTCTCCAACTGATAGCTGTTTGTACCCTCATTTACAACTGTCTGCCCCCTCACATGTTTGCATGCCACAGGTAGTGGTGGTCTGCTCAACCTTCATTCCTAACTCTGCACTTCATCTGCAGGTTGGCCATACTCAAGAACCTGAAGGTGCTCAAGGTCTGCTTCATGATCTCTGTGGCTAAACCTTTCACTTTCTGGTGAAGTAAAGGCTTTCTCATTACTAGAAACCATCCAAGTTAACTAGGCCAAACAATTACAATTTGATTGCTACTACCACCTATGAAGCAGTATAGTTTATTAATAAAACAAAACCTAAGACCTCTAAGTTATTAGCCCTGAAGGAGAAGCAGTAAGTCGGGAGGACTTGTCTACTGAAGGACAAAAACATAAACTCCCAAATCAATGGAGAGAC